>NC_143017.1:106842763-107144013 GCF_055824585.1 Amblyomma mixtum | reverse complement strand
CCACATCACTTACACGACATTGCGACGAGTGAGTGGCGGAGGCGAGGAAATGGAACGGCGGTTTCAGCTGCAAACTGACCGCTACACAAGCAGTGCTAGAATCGTTGGCGCGTGCAACGTCTTCTTCGCTGGGCACTCAACGTGGCAGGTGGCGCTCGCAAATCGTGTGGTGACACATGGCAACTTGCACTCGCACTTTGACGAGGTGCGGTGAAATAAAATATAACTAACGTACATAGGAGCCCAATGGCGTCATTTGACGGGCACGTTTTGGGCATCGCTCTTTTCATGCCAAAACACGCGCAAGGAACATTGTGCTTTGTACAGGCGCAGATATGTAATTATCATCATCGTGTACAGTACACTGCTCTCGTTGTCATCTTTTGCGAGGTGGATCTTGGTGAGGCGGTTTATCTCTTGTTACATAGGCGACTATGCGTACAACAAGGGGGCTTTGCGACAGCAAACCCCACGTTGCATCCCTATTTGATAACGTTTCATTCTCTTTATCGGTGTCATCTGCTCCGGTGTGCGTCACCTGGAAGCCGCGACCAATGAGCATCTTTCATCGCGATGAATCAAGTCGAAAAGGAAGGGAGTAGTGGCGTGGTCCGTAATTCTGGCGGCGGCAGCACGAAGACGGCTTGGGTACAGGCTCATTCTTGTCAGAAGCTGCCTCCTCAAACAGCTATGACCGTGACGGATGCGCAAAATCATGCGCAAAGCCGACTTCGACGTTTATAAACACTTCCTGCACTGTTTCTGCCTAGTATATCACACGAGTAATTCAGTATTATATAGTGACAGCAGGAGTGACTATTATTTGTGTTTGTGAGTTCGGTGCCAGATTATGTGATTTAGTTATTCTATAGGTGTCGCTACGGTGGAGCAATTGCCGGCAGAAATCGCAAGGGTAACCCCATCTATAGCTTACAGCATCTCAACTCAATTACCGCACGGCACTGAATGCCTGCCTTTAACCAAGTTCAACGAACGTTCCTCAGTGGTCGAGGAAGAGTACGCCCTAGTCACGAACCATTGTTCTTTCAGCGCAACTGCTTTTCTTTCTTGGGAGGCATTACATAACTGTCGTGAGATGACGTCGCGATCCTGTAGACCAATAAGTAAGTGTGTAGCGACGTAAAAACTGTTGTACTGCGTTATCGGTGTGAAGTGTTTGAAATACAGGCGCGAGGTCATGTGGCTGTGATGTCAGGACCCGCTCGACCAATTAGATTTGCTCGTTACAACGCGGGCACCAGGTTTTCCGCCGAGCGGGACCCTTAACGCTGTGGCGTTAACGCGGTCCTGGTTTGCGTACGCACGCTTTGCAGTTGTGACCCAACCAAAGCGCTGTTGCTATAGATGAAAAAAATGAAAATAAATTTTTGAAGAAACGAAATGGCGCAGCATCTGTTTCACATCTCGGCTGACACCTGAACCGCGCCGTAAGGGAAGGGAGGAAGTAAGGATTGAGAGAAGAAAGGAAAAAAAAAACAGGCGCCGTAGTGGAGGACTCCGGAATAACTTCGACCACCCAAACATAAATTTTGGTAACTGACATTCTATTAGTGGTACTTTGGTGGACGCTTCGCTTTAACGCGCAGGAAGTGAAGACAGAACTTTTTTTTGTTCCTTGTTCTGCGCAGCATCAGCAGCCGTGCCCTGAAGCCCAGTGCCCTGAAGCCCAGTGCCAGGATATCACCGCTAGGTTTATTTTCTTATTTGTTATTTGTTCATTTATTTAGACTAAATGTTTCGTCGACACCCTCCGCTTTCAGATATGACGCTGAGACTTGTGCAATTGCCTGTTCTTAAGTACTTAGTTGACACTAGCCGAAAGCGACGGACAATGTGTATGAGCAATTAAGTGCCCGAGCCCATGAGATTCTGATGGTGACGTGTACGCCAGGGAATTTAAGTAAAGTGCGCAGAGAAAGAAAAAGGAGGGAGGGTGCATGGACAGCTTCGGAATCTTTTTCTTCTCTTCATTTTGTCCTTTTTTATTGTGACCGTCTTTCACTTCGTGGCCGTTATTATAACTGAGGCAACGTTCAACTTGCACAGCCGTTTCCTTCTCTTCACCCGCTGTTAGGATCCAAGTAAGGCGGATGCCTTCCCGTCAGCAGCTCGCGCCAGTTCCAAGGAGAAACCACAGGAGCCAAAGAGAATGAAGTGTGCGATGGAGCCTGGTGTGCAAGCCACGGCTTGCTTGCTCGTCCTTATCACCACCACTGCGACCGAAGGTAGGAGCTGATCGAGGGCTTTTCTGCTTGTTCCCCCTACTTGTTCTCTGTTCCACTCTCGGCTACTTTCACGATACACGGTAAGGTCCACGTGTTAGACAAATGCGCAGAATTATTACGGGAAGTTAGGCTACGTGTTAACGATAGCTAATAAAGACTAATCTGCCCAGAAATACACGGGACAGCGGAGAAAGGGTCAGAACACGGGCGTTCAACTATGTTGCTTTTCTTTTTTAACGTTGTTGGTATTTTTTAGGCGTTGCAGTTTGCAGAAACTTCCCTGTATGGAGTATATATAAAACGACAGCATAATTGCAGTAAGGTTTAAGTAAAAGCAGCAGTGCGGCTGCAGAGGAAAGTGATGCAGTTTTCTAGTTGAATTACTTATCTTGGTCTCGAACCCGAACCCTGGACTATGCGTCAGATCTGGGCGGTCGTGCGATCCACTGAGGCCAATAACCTGTACGGCTACCACATGGTAGCCTGCACTGAGCAGCGACTCAGGGCGATGACAGCGTCGGTCTATCGCTTGCAGCTCGCCGACTGAACGAGTGGGTGGCGCACTTCGAGCCGCTGTGGTACGAGCCGCAACGCGTGCGAAGGGACCACGTGCGACTCCGGCGCTCCCTGCAGCAGCAGCAGCGACGGCAGCTTCCGGGACCCGTCTTCCTGCGCTTCTGGGCTTTCGACAGGCAAGCTTTCCGCAACGAGCACACGACGCTTCAGAAGAGCGCGCGAAATATGCGCCGAGAAAAAGCCGCCATAACGGAATAACGCGGCCCCCGTGCGAGGAGTCGGTGGTGTGAGAAGCAGGTGATCTGAAGCGGCTTGCAGGTACTGAATCTCTGGCTGGAGCAGCCTAGAATGGGGCAGATGAAGGGGTCGTTAGGATCGTCAGGATCTGGGTATTAAAGGAGCCAACAGTTTTTGAATCCGGTTAAGGTATAGGGATATCTAAGGCTGCCGTTCTGCGGAAAATCTGGCGCGAGGAAAAATCCCCGCTGGAGCAACCTAAGTGGGCCACCCAGGTCACGTGACTTTGCGGCTTCATCACAGCCTGCCCACCGGATTGTGAGCGAACTAACCACTGTGCAGGTGGCAGTTAAATTAATGATTTGTCGCGAGAGGTTGCTCGGGGAGAGCAACCTGGGTCGCACAGGACCCATCGATGGCGACCGTCGCGGTGGCTTAGTAATTATGGTGCTTGTCAGCTGACCCGAAAAACGCGGGTTCCATCCAGCCCGCAGCGGTCGCATTTCAATGGAGGGGAAATGCTCGAGGCCCGTGTACTGTGCAATGTCAGGGAACGATAAAGAACCTCAATTACCCGGAGCCGTCCACTACGGCCGGCGTCCCTCATAGGCTGAGTAGCGTTGGGACGTTAAATCCCATAAAACCATAAACCCCACCGGTGGCAGCACTTGCCATCGCAGGGCAGTGGCACATCGCTTAACCGCTGCACCACTGCGCTAGGAGTGGTGTGGGGACTCCCAGCGATCTATGAATTTAGAGAAGGACCGATTCCTTATATATGGGCATTAACGCTATTGCATAATACCCTTAAGGCGGAGCTTAAGTGCCCTCCAATTCTTTCTTTGTTGGCTGATAGCGAATTCGGCGGTCGTGATGTGAACGTCTTTGCTTTTGCTCAGAGGAAAATAAAATTACTTAATTATTTTCTTACCTAACTCCACCCAAATCCCCGTTAAAAAAATTCTCTCAAATCCTTTGTTTGGTTTCTAAGATTGCCGGCCTCTTTCCTGATCTATGTCTGCTGCAGCAATTCGTGTTTCTGTGTAAATGGGCTGCACTGACCATTCGCTAAATTCGGAGTTTGGCGTCATGCAACCTGCTTTTATAATATAAACTTGTCCGGGAGGCATGACAGCGGTGTTTATTTGGCCTCTCTCTCTCCCTCTTTCTCTCTCTCTCTCTCATGGACATGTTTTGGCGTGGCGTGCTTTTTCTATGGTACAACTATGTGCTGGAGAAGCATAGTGAGCCGTTATAATATCCCTTCTGTGAGCACGTAGAAACGAAAGTTGCGTGTCTAAAACATACGCCAGTATTGCACTTTGCGCCGTGACACTTCTCGCGCCGTATTCCATCTCCGGTACCAACAAAACAGTAGGCTCACACCAGACTCTGCTCTCTTTGAAGAAAATGAAAAAGAAAGAACGAAGGGCTGACCAGAAACACTTTGCGTTCTACACCTCCAGAGCATTTAACGCTCGTCGATCGTCTACGTTAACATTTACGTTCTTTCTGGACACTCTACTTTACTTGCTAACACTCAGCCATGGTTACGTCCGGTGCAGCTAAAACTGGAGGCATGAAAAGCCTCTCAAAACGCGATCGGCTTAAGAGTGCGCTCACGAACGAGTTAAAGAGGGCTTTTTATAGAAGTACCAGAAAAGAGGTGTAAGAGCGAAGCCAGTTGCATGAACTATTTTATTTCAAAACTGCTGTAAGCGAGGGAAGAAGAAATTAGGCAGGTAAAGAGAGAAGTCACCGAAATTTGTATCCACAGAGCGTAGAGACAGCGGTTGACTCCGCCCTCCAAGACCACTTCTGGCATGCGTGCATGAGGTGCTTAATGAGCACAGCCATTTTTCTTTGTGCTTTGCACCTCTTAAACGGGAGTCAGGCCATGTAAATACAGCATCCCTCTGCAGGAACTTCATCCTGAAGCTGAGGCCGGACGCGTCCGTCTTCCACGAGAACTTCACATTGGAAACAGAGACGTTGGGCAGGCTCAGACCTGACGTCAGCCACATCTACAGCGGCCAGCTGGTCGGTTAGTACTGTCCCGCGTTGATTGTGAAGCCAGTATATAGTACGCAGTATGCGGGTGCGCACTGCTCTTTGCTGAGCAAAAGCATTGCGCGCTGGGCAGCGCACTAACGTGTCCTTGAATTTCAGGAGTGCTTATGACGGAATAAAAAAGGGGCGGATGTGGAAAAAATTCGGAAAGGGAGAACTACATCGGACTTCTTTCCTTTAGCGTATACCATAGGACCAGGTTACCCACCCCCTCAACTACTACTACAAACGGTTCCCTTTAGTAACCCCCCCCCCCCCCCCCTCCTTTCCTCCGCAACTCTTAGAGAGATCAAGAAGAGATTTGCCTGCCGAAAGTTAACAACTAAATGCGGCGCAAAGCAAGTAAACACCATCATTTGAACGGTGTAACACATAAATGAGGTGATATAAAAGCGGCAACAAAAAAAAAATGCTAAACTGAACGATAACTTTGTTCTTTCCATCCCTACAGACGATCCTTCGAGCCGCGTGTTCGGCGCGCTGCACGGAGGCGTGTTTGAGGGCTCCATACGCTCCTTTCGCGGACGCTTCTACGTGGAGCGGTCGAGCAAACTCTTCGGTGGCCAGCGAATGCCGCCCTTCCACTCGCTGATGTACGCGGAAAACGACGTGCGACTTCCGCACGGGGCCGAGCCCGAAAAAGAAACCCGCCTCTGCGGCCTCACCGGCGGCGCCAGACGTTGGATGGACGCTGCACTGGATGGCATGACGATGCGCCCCGTGAGTGTCCTTGGACGCGGCCACGGTTGCCAAACTTCCACTTTGCTCAAATTCTTTCCACTGCGCGTGTTCCTCGTTTAATGTTCCTGCCAGCAGTTCAGCGCTTGCGGCCCGGGTTTTCAGGTTTGAGTGTTTCTTGAATATAAAACCGTACTAACTCTAGCACAGAAAACGGTTGATAGCATCTCGCTGCTTTCCTCTGAGCTATTTAGCTGTCCTATACAATTTACTTGCACTCATGTGTGTTCGATGTAGTGGCGGATAATCCAACGTGTTGTGACGCGCACGAGCACTTGTCCACGTAACTTTTATGCGCGAGGCTTTGGTCAGGTGTGCAGGGAAATGCTTGTCACGGTGTGATAGGGTACGACGAAGAGGTTTTCCTTGGACGACGTGACGGCAACCTGTGACGGCAACCTGTAAAGAACCCCAGGTGGTCGAAATTTCCGGAGCCCTCCACTACGGCGTCTCTCATAGCCTTAGTCGCTTTGGGACGTTAAACCCCATAAACCAACCAAACAACCAGTGACGGCAACCTGTGACGGCAACCGGGGTACGGGTCGCGCATGCGCAGGTCCGTCAGCGTCCCGGCGCAGTGGCGAGGCGACGTCGCCTCTTGTGGGCCCAAGACTCGAACGATGAGCAGCCCGAGAACGCCACGGGTCGCGGGCTCCGAGAGCGGCCCCGACGCGTGTGCAACCTTGAGATCACCGTCGATCACCTCCTGCACGCGCACTTCTTGGACGAAGCCCGCGGCGAAGCTGGGCGCGCGCGGGAGCGCGTCACGGCGCTTGTGGCGCAGCACGTGGCTCGTGCTTCGGAAGTCTTTCGGAGCACCAACTTCGGGGGCATCGAGGACGTGAGCTTCACCGTGCATAGGATAAAGGTCAGTCTTCCTCTGGCAAATACGGAGTAGTTTATTCAGTCGTAGCTGGAACTTGATTTTCTGTTGGGCACGCGGTGCTAACGGCACCTGGGCGTGCGCAGAGGTCAAAGGAGGCGGCTCTGCGCAGACGCTGTGGCCGCGAGGCTCCGCACCGTGCAAAGACTGGATACGCAGGCTCCCATAGATGTTTTTAATATGAAGCAACAGGCGACTTGAGTAAAGGTCTTATTTTGCACCGATTCTATTCTTGATTCATTAATTTACCCTCTACCACCGACAGCTGCCGCCTGTGACGTCAGGGCTGAGAACTGACAAAAATGCAGCCGATATAGCGCTGGTGTCAGATGCTGGGCTCTGTCTGGTCAACGGGAAAAAACATAAAAATTGATTGATACAAGAACTGCCATAAAATGCGGCGCAGGTGAGCCGGCGTGCTGCGCATCAAGAAGAAAGTTATCCCTCTAGTATAGGCGCCTGTCTGCTGCAGATATTCAACAGCTCATTTGTAGTTTCGCTGAACGACTCGAATTCACGTTGCGGCCTAGAAGAGGAATTTGGAGTAAGTACAAAAATGACCCATTGGCATAATCTACTTGCTCCTTCCTCTTAGATATCTCTAACCTATAGTTAAATGGCCTCTCGCGGACGCGGCTGGATTCCAATATTCAGATCGACCGTTAATACGAAACAGTGAAACCAAACCTCAGTGTTGAACGTTGCAGATTGCCCTGGAGGTGCCCCGGCTAGTGATAAGGCACAGGCCGAGATTATGCTCGTACTTAACCTCGCGCTTCTTATGCGGTTCATCTTCTGCGACTAATGTGCACTGCATTTCTTTCAGAGCGGTCAATTCCAGATACATGACTGCGCGTTCGCCTGTCTGCATAATTTCTGTTCGATTACGTTCATACACGACCCGTGTCAAGAATGTGGGGATTATTCAGTGTGAATCAAAAGAAAACGGGCATGTCGGTCCCAACAGAACCGGACGAAAGAGAATTTGTGCTCCCTGGTCTCAGCTCAGAACCGAGTGGACGTTTCACGCGGTCGACCGGGTTCACGAGATGCAGTGCTAGCAAGATAGAGGAGCAGCATAAACTGCACCTTCTACTCGGCACGCAGATCAACGACTCGCAGAGCTGCGCTGGCAGTGACGATGCTGGCGCTAATCCGTTCTGCGCGTCGGCCGCCGACATTGCCTACTTGCTGCACCTGACGTCTCTCTCCAACCACGACGAGTTCTGCTTGTCCTACACGTGGACGTACCGGGACTTCTTCGGAGGACTGCTCGGCCTCGCCTGGGTCGCCAATGCAGACAGTGAGCGCACCAGCGCAATCAATATACCATGGTAGCATATATAGTAACTCAACCGGATACGACCGGGGGTGTAAAGTAGGGTCAGCGCCAGTAAGCATACAAATAAGCAAAATCTTTCAGAGCAGTAAACATTAGTGAACATTGTGAGCGTTCGTCTATATATATATATATATATATATATATATATATATATATAAAGACGAAGCTGGCAGTGGCGCGGGACGGAGCGCTCGCGCTAGGCCAGCAGCCATTAAATCATCTCTCGTTCATGGTTCACCACGTCTCATTCTTCGGCTGGCCGCCACGTTACATTTGGTGTGAGGTGCTGGGGTTCCTTCATCGCTATCCTGGTCCCGGAGCTTCGGTGTCCTGCGCCTGCCGTGGACGTCGGCCGTGAGTGCCTGGTCCGCGCCGCCCGGCCATGCCCCAGCCCGCCCGACCTGAACCGACCTCGCCGCTCACCCCAGCCCCGTCCCCCACCCGGACCACAAGACACGACGACACAAGACCCCACCGCCCCGAGACCCCACCGACCCGTGACCCGACCGACCCGAGACCCGACCGACCCGAGACCCAAGACCCACACGTGAAGACACCGCCCCCCTGCCCCTGCCGTCCGGTGCGTCCACGGACCTCGGCCGTCAGCTCCTGGCACCCTCCGGCCCGTATGCTTCGTGGACCGGGACTCATTCTCTCATCTTTCTCACGGCCAGCACTGCACCATCTTCTACATCCTGTTCAACCCCCCCTCTAGACCATCGTCATTTCGCCGTCTGTTCGTCACCGATCGGGACGATCGCTCGGAGGCCCCGGGTAGTGTGACGAAGACGAAGCTGGCAGTGGCGCGGGACGGAGCGCTCGCGCTAGGCCAGCGGCCATTAAATCATCTCTCGTTCATGGTTCACCACGTCTCATTCTTCGGCTGGCCGCCACGTTACAATATATATATATATATAGACGAGCAACATGTATATGATTGAAAGATTAGGAGGGTTTATGGGATATCTGTTGTTTCAGCCAGCGTCTTCGCTTCGGCAGACGCGGTTGTTGCGACGTCTCTTCTTTCACTCTTTCCTCTTATCTTTTAACTCTCCTCTATCTGCACGTGGCAGCGGTGGTGACTCGGCTCGAGCCAGTCGGCAGGCCCGTGCACTTTTCTTTTCATCCTTCTCTCAGTCGCAACAACAAGATTGGAAATGGCGATGCTCGTCTTGCTGTGTACGTCCTACGGCTTGTTGATGACGTCACCTTATTTTTTTTGCCACCGCTGGGACTTTCCTGTCATCTGCTAGTACACACACTAACACACCGCCGGGTTTCCTCGTAATGGGACTAGTAATATTTTCGCATTACTATCCAAGTGCATCCTATGACGGTTTGTGAAGGGAACGTCATTTGAAATGTGGTGTATTTCTAAGACACCGCGATACTCGCGTGCGGGAGTCAACCGCCGCTAGGGGTACTGTCGTGAGCTTTATGAAAGGGAACGCGACAGCACGTGGCAGATAATCTCGAACCCTAATTGTGGCGATACGTGACGGTCGCGTTTCGCAACAGGACACACACGCATGCGCGCACACACACACACATCCACAATAGCTTTTTACTCATGGCGCTTGGTATTTCCGCAACATTTTTCGAGCACTTCTTTTTTACTTCACACAATATTTTTGTCATGAAAAATAAGTATCGGCGTCAAATAGTTCCGGTTTCGCTCGTCGGTGTGAAGTGGCCCTGTGATATCACGAACGCCGTCACCGATAACTTCCAGATCACGCGAAATACAAAGGGCGAATTACAAGCGCTTTTCTGGCGGGAAAAAATGCGTCAGAAATTGCCGAGAGCCCCTTCTACAATCACTATACGTACAATTGCTCCCATATCTTCGTTCGAGAAGAGGGCGAGGAGTCTGATACTTTGTTTTCGTTGTTCTATTGCACCATCAGACAGCCGCATTTGCTCGGCATTCATCGCCGTAACGCAACTGTGTTACAGGACTGCACTACTATTAGAGACACGCCAAGTACAGCCCCGTCCAATTTTTATTCTTAGTGAAAATCGGTTCCATGGCTCTTTCTGGGTATGTTGACATTCGTCCGGCACCAAAAGCCGCATTTGTTACTGCGAAAATTACATTGAAAAATTTCCCACCACTCGACAGCGGCACTTAATGTCTATACCTAAAAAAGACTCCGTGATCACCGCTTTGAAGGAAATGGCGGTGCAGCCTATATATAGCCTCTGGGATCCATGCAGTAAAACCTGTCGACGCGCCGCAGGTAATCTGCGAAATCGGCCGGTATGGTGGAGACATCTGTATTTAGTTTTTTTTTTTTTTGCCTTTTCTAGCTAATAAAAGTTCCCTTACCAGTAAGCGTGGCCTCGCTGTCGTCAGAACGTGATCATCTAACAACACAGGCCAGCTTCAGTTCGTCTCAGTGTACACCTTTAATAGATTTATCTGCATGTTATTTACGCGTGAGTTCTTCTTCCCCCTTCCTGCTAACTTCACTCCCGTGCACGGCTATCGCAGAGAACCAGGGCGGCGTTTGCGAGAAGGCGAGGCCGTCCGCGGTGTCGGTTGGCGGCAGCACCCAGGTGCTCACCCTGAGCACCAACGTTGGCGTGCTCACGTTCCTCAACTACAACTCGTTCGTGGCGGCCGCGGTTTCCGAGATGGTCTTCTGCCACGAGCTGGGGCACAACTTCGGCGCCGAGGTACCTTACCCTACCCTCCTCACCACGATGCGCAAGATGGATGCAGCGGCAACGGGGCTGTTACGCTTGTCACGTCGCTGACAAAACCTGCCTCCTTAACGCAGACACCACTGCTAGGTTCACACAGGGGAGAGTGGGGTGAACAAATTACCAAGTGTTTTGCTCTGCTTAGTAACTCGCTCAACTCAGCGAAAGCTGTGCTGCTGCCTGTCATTTGCTAATGGTCAAGGCCTACGGTACAGTTTGACATTCAGACCTTGTGGCAACCTGGGATACAATAACAGTATCCCAGTATCTCACGTGCTGGCACGTGACCGTTACGTGACCGAATCTCGACGGTCTACGCTGAATACGGCGAGGGCTCCGTATAACAAAGTTCGCTGTGAAACCGAGACAGATTTTCAAATAAACGCCTAATTCTTATTTTTCGCAAGCATTGGCAAACAAATATTACAGGGTTATTTGCTACCGTCTTTCCTGGCATCGTGCTCAGTAAATAAGGCCAGCTAAAGCTAAACACCCCGACCCCAGGCTAAATAAGGAGCTCCACCAAAATAACGGAACTACTCAGTTTTGCAGTTAATGTATGCGAAGTTGGTTCCATGGACACCAACAGAATCTTGTGAGCCTGTTCCCGTGACAAAACTGTTACGAGACACAACCCGGTAACTGTTCTGTTCCATGACCTGGTACAAACTGGCAGCTATACAGCCGGGCTTAGCGTGTTGCCTGGTCGCCTGGCTGCGCTATTGTTTTGAATTTCCTGCCGTCTCAGCAGCTTCCTCTGTTTTAGTTTCACACCTGTAGCCCTTTCGCTCAGTCCTGTAGAATGAACAGGCGATTTGTTTCGATTCGTAGACCGTGATCAAGATGTTTCGGGCTTGATTGTAGGTCAGACAGGACAAAGTCTGCTCCATTGACAGTCTGTGTTGTACAAAAAGCCAACTTATACCCAACAACTACTCAGGACAAAAGCATTTTTGAGCGGGAAACCGTTTATGAGCGCAATTTTTTCATATAGTGTAAGATTTCACTATAACAATTAATATATCCGCAGATATCACCCAAAGGCAGTCTTTTCTTTCTGTTAGCGCTTTTTGCTGTCGTCAGAAGAGTTCCCCATTGTTTTCTATGGCAGTCTCAACAGTTCGATGCGATCGATGGAAATGCTTTAAAAGAAGTATTTTCCTACATATCATAAGAATGGACCATTACTTTCAAAGGCCCGCTGATAAACTGTCGCCAGCCTGAGTGAAGCCAAGCACTCCAAAAAGGAGGGAGAGGGAAATAAAGAAAGGTAATGGCAGAGTCACATGAGTACAGAGTTGTGTGCCTGGACAGAGACTGCGCGGCATCGTGTAAGCGTCGCTCCTGAATTTTGCTTCCCCTGCAAAGCAGACATTTAAGAGTCAATGGCAGAGACAAATGGGATCACCGGGAAACAGTGTTTGTGCGCAATCTTTTCCCATTCCTGAAGTGAGCAACGGTTGCGCAACAGCAGCACAAAACGGTGACATTACGCCTGCGCAGCACGACGCTCCCTCGGGCCGTTCCTGCTACAGCAAGTGCGCCCCGTGCGGCGAGGTCGGCAACTACATCATGTTCCCGTCGGCCGCTCCAGCCAAGAAGCCCAACAATGACAAGTTCTCACCGTGCAGCCTGGAGAGCATCCGCAGTGTCCTGGTGCCCATGATCGCTGGCGACAGCCCTCGCGAAAACTGCTTTCTCGGCAAGCATCACTCGCACACGCAGGACGTCTTTCGCGGCTTCGGGGGGGAGGATCAGTCAGGGCCGGAAATTCCGCTATCTAGTCCGGCGTGTCAGTGGTGACAGTGAAGAGACGTCCCAAAGCTATTTGCGTGCTAGTGGCATCTGGTGGTTTGAAAAGAACTGTCCCCACAGACTTGTACATTTTTTTATGCGAAGCATATTACTAGAGCTACACTACAGCCCGTCGAGCGCGGCGGTGGAGCTACCATTGACCTTTAGCGTGACCACGTGACACCACGTGACAACATGACGTCACAGCAGAGGAGAGATGGGCTGCCGGCTCGCGCGGTCGGCCGCGGCGGTGGAGGCTCCACATCAGAGGCGCGGCGGCTGACCACGTGACAACATGACGTCACAGCAGAGGAGGATGGGCTGCCGGCTCGCGCGGTCGGCCGCGGCGGTGGAGGCTCCACATCACAGGCGCTGCAGCTGACCACGTGACGCTACAGCAGCGGTATAAAGCTGAGCTTGCCTCGCTCTCCGGGCACTTACGAGGCGGCCAGGTGTTGGGATGCCGCCTAGAAGCAGGGCTGATTTGAACGAGAAGCGAAAGCTTCAGCGTGCCACAGAGACCGATGAAGAGCGGGATGAACGTCTGGCTAAGCGGCGTGCTCAATATGCGGCTCGGCGACAACGTTCTACAACAACTGAAGAACAAAGCGAGGAACTTTACCAAGCCTAGCCATCAATATGCTTCGCATCTGACTAGGCTTAACCTTAGCTAAGCCTCAGCCATTTTTTTTCTGCTCCTAACTTCTCCTTGCGAGCATCTAATTTGTCTTTTCAGGCCCACTTTAACAAACCTTGCTGCCTCCAAATATGGCTTCTGTAACAAAGCACCGCTCGGGAACTCAGCGCTTCGGCAGCTCGCAAGCGCCTGTAATGAGGCAACTCTGACACACCGATCTCATATGACATGCCGAATCTCCCCGCCCATGGTGAGGAACAGCGCTAGTAACAGTACCGTAGAATGCCAGTCCATAAAAAGGCGGCTTTTCCCCGTCAAAAGATCCCCTTCCAGCCCATATGGCGTGGGCCGAATCTCATGAACCTGCCAGCGTGATAATGTAGGGAGTGATAGATGAAAGGGGATAGTCCCCTCCCTCCCTGCAATGTCAGGGATAGTCGCCTCCCTGCATTGCCCAGCTCAGGCTCATGAGGATCAGCCGGCGCCATTGGATGGAAGGAGATCCTTTGGCGCGGAAAAGCCACTTTTTTCTTGACTTGTATCCGACCACAGTAGAATGCGGTTATTTACTTAAAAAGAACGAAAGGAAAAGATTTTTGCCGGCAGCGGCATCTGCTAGCGGATACTGAAGTACCTGAGGTGCGGCCAGCGTAGACAGGGTGGTGAAATAAAAGAGGGGAGCGATAGGGAGAAAGGACAGGGTTAGGGACATAGTAAATGGCACTAATATCAATAAAGTAGCTAGAGCGCTTGCCGGAGATTAGGTTTTTAACTCGCCCTTTTACTTCTGCAGATTAAGAGCCAGTGCTTGAATTCTACAAACAATCCGGAAAACAGCTAAATTTATTTTTGAAGGACTGCAAGAACATTCGTTGTCGAACAGAAAAATGAGCTGCACGTTAACTGTGACCGATTCGGCCACTGAATTCAGAAGCAGACAAGAGGTATGCTGTTACCACATAGTGAAGTAAAGTCTTAAGCTCCGGACTGATAGTGACGAGCGTTTATCTTGCATTCGCATTATTTAGAGCGCTGGCAATTTAGGATGAGCCACAATGCACAGCTCTGACGCAAACTTGGCGGCTGGTGTGTATTTGACAAAGACTGTACGTTGCTCAGCTTACTAGTGTCACACAAATCTCGTGGGATACAACCGGACAACTCACCTTGAAGGATTATAGACGCCTAATTTATTGCACGTTTTCTTCTTTAAAATGAAGCGTTATGCATTAGAATAAATGGATAGCCGCGTGGTATTCGTCTACGACCGCTAAATAATTTATAATTGGATTTATTCTCTCGTGCTGTTTCGGTTTCATCAATCTTACGATGGCTGTGACGTGCACTTGAACTTTAGGTCACGTGAGCCACGGAAAAACTTAAACATAAACGCTGATACGTATAGTTTTAAGTCACTACAGCACTTAAACCAGCCTTCTTCGAGAGCTAGAATTACAAAAAAGACGTATCAGCTGTTGTATTGCCGTTTTTAGCTTTGTGCCTCACGCGACCTAAGGTTCAACTACACGTCACATCTATCGTTCGGTTGATGAAACTGAAACAGCGTAAAGAAATTAAATGACAAATTATTTAGCGGCCGTGGGCGAATACCACGGTGAGCTCCATATATACCAATGTCTGACGCATCGTTTGAAAGAAGAAATCACAAAAGCAAAAATTTGATGTCTATAGTCCTTTAACATGGCCCGTATGAGTCGGCACGCCTGAATCACTCTGCGCAACTGAACTTCGAGGGCGCTTGCCAAAATTTCCTTAAAACTCACAAATTAAATGCCGCTTGCTGAGCGTGTTTCAACGTGACTACTTCAGGTCGGCAATGGGGCGCATTAAAAAAGTTTGCGGCACACATTGGAGAGATCAAAATGTATATACAGGGCGAGATTACTACTAGGCTCCCTAGCAGCCTTGCGGAGTTGACCTGCGGTGCATAAGAGGCCGACTCACGCAGCTGACAGCGGGCCCATCTGCGGCAACGGCGTGGTCGAGGAAGGCGAGGAGTGCGACTGCGGCATGCACGACTCCGACTGCACCGAACAGTGCTGCCATGCGAGGCACAACGCCGCCGGCGCGCCTGCGTGCACCCTGCGCGTCGGCGCCGACTGCAGGTGAGCAGATCTACCCTTTTTACCACTGCTAGACGAGTCGGTTGTTTCGAGTTAGCTGCAGCGTAGGTAGGGGAGACGCTTGAGTAGGCGGACTGAGGAGTGAGTAAATTTGTTTAAGGAGTGCGACTGCGGCATGCACGACTTCGACTGCACCGAACAGTGCTGCCATGCGAAATGATCTGGGCTGAAATGCTTGGAAAATGCGCAAGCAGTTACATGTCATGCCACTTTTTGTTCAAGCTGGCCTTGCTCCGTTAAAATCATCATGTATTTTTGACGAACCAGGCAGTCTAATTTATAGTTAGACGTCGCCAGAAGCGCCGCAGCTCTGTACTACGCCTCCGAACAAGAGTCCGCGTCAAGCGTAAATCTCGAGCGAGTTGAAAGTTGTAAAGTTTGTCCCGGCCAAATACGACAAATAAAATTTTCCCTAGCGTGTCTGTCGGTCAGACTGCAATAAAAGTGCTGGTGCTGGAAAAAGCAACCCATCAGTTAGCTAAGCCCATTGTTCCTTTCAGTCTTCTTGCGTAAACAAACAGCGTTAGATCAATTTAGACCGAGCATGGTAAGCCTGAAGTGCATGCAGTACGAGCTGCCTCTAACCTCCACTGCTCTCGTCTGCAGCCCGTCGGCCGGCCAGTGTTGCGACGAGCAGTGCGACTTCAAGAACTCGTCTACCGCGTGCGGCGAGGAGACCGAGTGCAGGGGGCGCTCTTTCTGCGAGTATCCTTTATCTAGCGAGAGAAGAAAAAAAAAACACGAATGCGTTCATGCCATAGAGCCGACCGCTGCAGCCAGGTAGTGCTGCGCGCCAGGTCTCCTGGCTATACTTCACTTTGGCTGCAATGGCGCTTTGACTGGAATCGACTTGAGAAGTTCTTCCCGATTGAAGTCTATCAGAAGTTTCACACTGAAGGCGACCACCGATCAAACAATGAAGACTTACATATGCGAAGGAAGCCAACAGTCATTGAAACCAAGGAAAGCATGGAGCAGTGTTTTTAATGCAATAGCGTTTAGACGTTGTCATGCCGTTTCCCGTTTCTCCGTAACGAAATTCCCCGACCAGTCGAGAGAGGTAACGTGACCTTGTCCCTTCATCACAATCTGCTTTGATGGACCATCCTGATTGGACAAGATAGGTCACCTGACACTGTGACGTCATCATAAGCTTCCCACCGCGGCAGGTGGCAACCTGGCCACCGGATTGTGAGCAATCTTTCCCATATGGCAAGTGGACCTCAAAAATTTGGAAGTTGGCTCGTCTCCCAAAAATTCCCCCCCAAAAAATGGTTTAAGGTGGATTACTGGGTGGATTACGGCGGATTAGTGGGTTGGATTAGTATAATTCCATATGATAATCCAATGGAAGGTATTCGGACATTCTATAGAAGGTGATGACGGATGCGTGATATTATGCCAATGGAAGCGCTTCCAACCAGAGTTTTGGCAGGAAAATCACGAAAAGAACGCTACAGACTCATTGCAGAGACCACAGCGGGGAACCTAAAGGCTATCACGCTTTTTCCTTTAAGACTGGGGTTCAGGCCACCCAAGTTTTTTAGTGCACTTAGAGTGGCCATCCCCGCAGTTAACCATTCTGTGTTTGTCTGAAACGCTTTGTGGCAAGTAAATAGAAGCTTTTTACGGCATAAAAATACCAGTTCTGGCGGACGTCAAAAACCAGGCGAATCATGTTAACTAGTGAAGTGATTCACTAAATTCTAATAGTTAACTTTTTAACTATTACAGGTAGGCACCTGATTCCAATTAGATTTGTAGCCGGCCGTTTGTAATAGCCATATCAGTTTTTAGAATTTTGATCGATCACCCTTGGCGCTGTGGCTCGAAAAAATAATTATATTTCGAATAGTTATATGCACTGGACGGCTTGCTTCACCAGCATGTTTTTCGAAACCGGATGTGTTTTGGCGCAATGCAACCAAATTTTTTCGAGCCACAGCGGCGAGGGTAATCGCGTTTTCGACACAATTCATTGCAGTCAGGGGCCTATAGGCAATAGTTAAAACCTTAACTGTAAGAATTTAGTTAATCGCTTCACTAGTTAACAAAGTTCGCCTGTTCTCTGACGTCCGCTAAAGTCAGTTTTAATGTGCTTTGCAAAAAGCTTTGGGGAGAAAGCTAATTGCAGAACTTTGTTCTAGTCACCAGGCAACGACATAGGAAGTTATGCAGATTTAAGAGGCGGACCAGCTATCCTTTGGCTGATCTTAACCACCATATAATGTGTCTAGTCAGCATGCTACTGAAAACGAGCGCGTCGAGAATGTGGTCGCCCTTGACGGTGAGCGCAGCGGAGGCCACGCGCAGTGCGCACCGGGACCGGCCAAGGCCGACATGACCCCGTGCGCCAATGGCAGCCGCGTGTGCGTCCAGGGCGAGTGCTCACACTCGGTGTGCGTCAAGTACGGGCTGCGCGAGTGCGCGCTCACCGGCGCCCGCTTCACCCCGCAGCAGCTCTGCCTGGTCGCCTGCCAGGAAGGTATGCGCCATATGCCATTGGCTTCGAGGTCTATACGTTTGCTTCTTCTATCACTTGCGTTTAATCGACCGACAATCGACGCAGGAGACGAGGACAGTGACTACAAAACGTGACCGCTGGCTATTTCTTTATTTCTTTTTATTGCGAAAGCAATACTACTTGCACTTTCACGCCGTTGCCGTGCCGCGGCCGTGACCACCATCGACCTTCATTTGACCTTGATTGCATTAGATTGGATTAGATTAGATTGAATTGAACTGGATTGGATTAGATTACATTAGGTTAGATTAGATTACATTGGATTGGATAGGAGTGGATTGAATTGGATTGAATTGCATTGGATTGTATGCATCACCACAAGTCTAACCGCAAGCTCCACCACCAGCTACACTACCAGCTGTACCATGGCGTAGGTACGGATATTGCTTTCGCAATTACCGGGCTTAACCAAGCTAAGCCACAGCGAATTTTTTCTTTATTTAGGCCCAAATGCGTGCGGCCTAAAAGGCACGTCTTCTAGCTTCAAAACCGCCAAGCGCAGCCACCGTCGTCTCGGATAATGTTAGCTGCACAGAAGCTCCTATCGCCTCTAAATCAAGCACAGACGCCTTCCCCCGCTTCGAAAAATTTTAATATACATCGCAATTATTCGTAACACAAGTTTTTTTTTTTTGATACTCGATCACTTCTGCACTTGAATTACTAATGAAATAGCGAGTGCACTTCCAGCCTTGGCCACGTAACAGGAAAAAAAAAACGTGTCAGGTGTCGCCACGCGCCCGTCACTTCCTAGGGTGCCCTAGTAGTCACTTCCGCATACGAAGCGGCGTTTACAGGGCTGCGGTCGAACAGCGTCGCATCCATGCGGTTGACGCAGCGGTCGATGCGATGTCACCGTTCACATGCGTGCAAATCGACGCCATGGTGGTGCCTCACTGTGACGAAGCTGAGAGTAGAGGCTGCGGCTTGGCCAAGGCTTCCCGCTCAAGCTACTTCCGGTTTCCCACCGGCTTCACCAGTTCTTGCTCCGAGAAAAAAACCATGCCGACACAGCCGGTCAATCGGAAAGTTTTTTAGCACTTCCTGGAGGCTCCCACAACTCCCTGCTTGCTTCACTGCGAAGTGCCTTCGCATTTACGCCCATTTCTGGAAGGTGCAGTAACACTTCTGCGACTACTTAGAGAAGTGAGCCGTTTACATAGCGTCGACACGAAAAAAAAGTCTCTTTTCGACTTGTCGTAGCAATGTAAACGCCACTTAGGAGGACTCTAATCGCGAGTCGAAGTGAACATTTCCATTTAGTGGACACTTACAGGATGCGGGCTCACACACACACACAAGAAAAAAATATAGTCGCACGCTGGAACATAACGGTTTGTCAACATCATGCAAGGTTTTGAGGACCATAAAGAGATAAAAGTAAACAAAAGTTTTGCTGAAAAAATTATAAGTGACGTCCCTTTTTTTGTACGCGACTTAATATGGTCTATTCATTGCTAACCGTGTTTTTAAAGAGCCTAGAAATGACAGCTAGTCGCATCAAGAAACTGTTGCCCGAATGAAGCATCTATTTTTGTTTCATTTTTAGAATTTTTTCCTCATGCACGTTGCCACTCTCATGTGCAGTACTTATGCGAATATACAAGAACTTTCTGTCTTAAAGGCCTACTTGACCGAAACTTTACGTCGGCTAATTTTGCGCTCGATATAGTGTGCATGTTATTAACAATATTTATATTTAATATTAGTGCTGTGAAGCGTCTAGAATTTTAGTTAGAAGCGTTCAAAAACCTCTGTAGCAGACGACGCAGACCCCTAGCGGTGTGCTGAACAACTAACAAACCTGACCGGAAATGACGCACATTTGAGACACCGGCATCGCCGGCTCGCCAGTTTCAGGCGTTCTGAAGTGAGTGCGCGCGCCTTGTAAGCTCTTCTTCTGGCGCGTTTCTGGCTGTTTTCACCGCGAAGCTCGATGGTATCCGAGAAAAATAAACTGCTGGCATCATGTAGACGAAATGCATGGCCGCGGAAGGGAATACGAGGAATGCGAAAAGTACCATGTATACCTCTCGTCCACTGCCCTTCACCCCCGATCTCGAAAGCTGGTGTCAGCTGTCTGGAGCTCAGGTTTTAACGCGAATTCCCCCCTCTTCTTCAAAAAAGATAATGGTGGGTGACTGACGCTTCTGCCTCGCGCTAACCCCTTTTGTGGGTTGGGCTTTGTCAATAGTCCTGTCCCCGTCTACATCATGCATCAGAGCACCGTACGTCTTTCTGGCCCGATCGGCAAAGCATGCCACGAACCGAAGGCTTCGAGGCGTCTCTAATCGGGGGTATAAAGAGGAGGGGGGAACCGCTTGTCACAAGCTAGCTAAGCCGGTCCAGAAGTTAAAGTGGACGGCTTTGCTCATCGAGCAACGCCCTTTTGACGGCACGTTATTTACACCAGGCAGAGGTCTAAGGAGAGGTCTGGTTCGTCTGAAAAGTAATCAACATATGCACACCCGTTTATTGCAGGCCGGGCTGAGAGTCCTGGAAGGCCACACAAGCGTTACTGAAAACGTCGACTTTCTTACTGCCTCACGGCATTCACACTTGAGGTCGATTACAGGAAGCTTCAGCGTTACCATTCGAGACGCGTCTCCAAGACCCCAGAGAACTGCACGCATTTTATTTGAATGATAATCTTTTCAAAGAATTTTGATTTTATTCAGTAGGGTAAGGGCTAGTTGGTGATCCATAACATATAAATATCAAATTTATATGTTTGGTTAGAGACACTTACGGTAATTTGCGCGGTGGGCGTATACGGTCGACTGGGGTTCGGCAACCACGTCGTTCTGCCCAGCTGTGTGGTTTGAAAAGATTAGAAAAACCTTTCCGTCCCTGCAGTACACGGGCTTTAAGTGGTTCTAGGTAAATACTGTAATGAACGCAACGCATAAGTTTCTGTTCATTTGAATCGACATGTATTTCGCAACGCGCAGTGCTTGCCCGACCGAGGCGCGCAAAGATAAACCAGCCCACCATCGGCACCGCACTGATGCCACAGTCCTCGAAGAGAAAAATATATATTTATTTTGCAACACAAATTTTGCTTCTGGCATATTCTTTCGCTTAACGCAGCACTTAATTCTCTTCAGCTCTATTTTTACACATCCATCTGTTTTTATTGATTTAACTGGCGTTCACAGCACCTGTTCCAAATTTCTGTGCACAGGCAAGAATACCTTTCGACGGGGGAGAAAAATGAGAAGGAAAAGGAGAAGGCAGGTCATTTTTTTTTATCAAGACAACAAAAACCATATTGCACGCACAGCAGAGCGCACATGTGCTGTTGGCACGCGCGTGCCCGCTCAAAAAGCCGACTTTATAATAGAAGCACTTCTACTTGGCCTCCATTTGAATATGCTTCCTTCCTCCGCTATATCCGAACTTTGCACAAGCTGTAATCGAATAGTGCCAGGCAAACAGCGCTCACAAGCATTGCGGCGCGATCATCTTCACTGAGGTTGAGCCAGGACTTTTCTAGTCTACTACAGCAAACAAAAAACGTTTAAAACTTGTTCTAGGGCGTTTCATCCGTTTCAAGATGTGTGTTTTCACATATAACCAGTATTTATCGCACAAAGTGCTGCACGCGCTACCGCTACCAGCGCTTTGCTCGAGCCGCAACGAGCAGACTCTCCGAACCCGTCCGGAGTAGTCTCAAACATGCGTCACTTCCGGCGGGCGGCAATGGCGCCCGTTTTTCCAGTTTCGGTATTGAAAACTCTGATTTTTGCGAGTCGTTAGCACCGTAACTGCTTGAAACTGGAGCGTAATGTTTTGTGGGTAGCATAATACGGGGGTGTACTATGAAAAAACAACCTTTTTACGGTTTGAAAAATTTCGGTCAAGTAGGCCTTTAACCACAGAGGTGGTCTAGTGGTTGAGCATCCGCCACGCATGCGGGAGGTGCGGGGTTCGATACCCAGTGCCGCCGGGTACCCGCCGGTGATACAATTGGTGCAAGTTTCGCCTGGCCTGGTGTTCAGCTTATTCAGGGTGAAATGCTTCGGAAATGGGTCTTTGACCCTACCTTGAGCAAAGGAAAATACCTTGTGCCATGGCGCTCTTTGGCCGCAGATACCCTCGCGCCATAAAAATCAACTGTCATCATCATCTCTTCCTGTCTTTGCTTGCATACACTGCGAACGAACTCGATCATCCAACACCAAAGCGACCATTGCAAACGCACAGCATCATTGGAGAAGGACCTCGTTAGCCTGGGTAGCTCGTAGTCATCTGGGTAGCTCGTAGTCATACAATGTTGCCGGTTTTTCATGAGGTTAGTGCATGTTCTGACCTCTAAAACACACTAGCTTCTTTTCGAATCTATATCCTCAGATTAAGCCACTCCATGATAAGCGTCAAAAGGGGCCAAAAATAACGAGCAAATAACGGAAACACTGCCCTGAAAAGAATGCAAGACATCCGCGAGTCTTTTGTGTGGTTCTTTCAGCTTTGTGCGGAGGCGAACTACATTGCCTTGAACGTGCATTTTGGTGTAGAAATCCGGCTTGGACCTATTTTTCAGAAATCTCGAGGAGCAAGAAGCGGGTAAAACAGGGTTTTACCCGAAAACGAATGACTATAGTTATGATCTGCCACCGGGCTAATCTGAATTGATATCTGCGCCTTAGCTGCCGAAGTGAAACGCTGCAGCACATCCCGGTGGCCCATTGTCTTTTTCGGCACAGAGTCCGGCTCGTGCAAGCCCGGCTGCGAGCTGTCCTCGCCCACGGCACGTGCGGCGCTGTGCGGCCTGAAGCTTCCCCCGGGCTCGCCCTGCAACGACCTGGCCGGATACTGCGACGTCTTCCTCCGTTGCCGAGCCGTGGACGACGAAGGGCCCCTGACGCAGCTGAAGCGGCTCTTCTTCGGGGCGAGCTCCATGAATGCCGTCAGGAGCTTCATCGTGGTACGAACGCTTCGCGGGTTCTCTAAATAGAGGGCTGGGGCAGGCCTGCGTGGTACCACCGAACATCTGCCTGACAAGTCCATGTGCGCTCATTAGTTGCGCAGCATTACTAATCTGCGTGGCTGTGTAATCGCGTATCTGCGGCCATCATAACCTTCCGCTAATCCGTAATGGAACTATACGGAAGGTTATCAGGTTCTTTCCAATAAAAACTGAGAATGGTTCAAGGCTTCATAACTGGAATTGGCGACCTGCTATCTGTTTAATTTGAACGGCAGAACACGTCGTCGAAAAGCAAGCGCTGAAAACGGCAGTTGCAACTGGTCAGAAGTACTGTCGCGCTCAATATCACTTGCAACGCACGAGCGTGTGGTCACAGCGCTCTCCGGACGCACGGTGGTGTCAACAAGCGGCGTGCTTGAAAACAAAGTGGAAAGGATTCTGATCTTCTACCAGTCAGCCGCATCCCCCGCGTCGACTGCTCTGCGCAATCAATTGTGACATGCATTGTCACGCAAATGTCGCCGCGCTAGCGTTGGCGATGCGATAGCGCTATGTTTCTCTCAGGACCAGACGACACAGGGGGGGAAAGGTCACTGCTGGAACAGCAAAGTCCTTGCCACTTGCCGGCCCCACCATGCTTCCGGTAAGCGCTACGGCCACGCTGCCGGGCGCAACGTTGCTAGGAAGTAATCTAGTAACGTTGGCCGGGCGCGATAGTACATCGCGCCCTGCACATTCTGCGATTAGACATGACCACTGGCAGCAGTGGCTTCATGAGCGCCCGTTCTTGCCTGCCACGGAGTTATTTGTGCAAAAGAAAAAGAGTACATCTATATATATATATTTTATTTTCATGACTTCTCGTTTTCATTTTTCCCCCTCTCACTTTCTGTTTAGAAAGATCCCAATTCAATATGATACGAACATCGTCAGGACTGCCGAGATATTCGTATCATACATTTTCTTTGTTCTGCTTCTCAACTGCGTTGTCCTTAAAATGCAAGTCACGACAGGCTCGTGCGCAAGCACTTATAGTCCATGACTTTAACACATGCTGGGCATTTCCTGTGGCGCACCGCTACGAGATCCGATGCCGAATGTCGAGAGCAAACGCACAACAGCAAACAAGTGCGGTAGTTCTGATGTCACGGGCGATAGCTAGTTCTCGCAGTGGGCTCAAATCCTGGCAAGTTTCGAGACCGAAAATATCGAAGAGTGCTGGCAAACTGTAGCGCCCTGCAGCAAAATAGCGCTCGCATTAGTGCTATCTACCTGAGTGGCGCAGTCTCATCCGACGTTCGTTCCGCCTTCTAGTCAACATATGCCGCCACAGACAACAGATGCAAGTACCAGACCCAAGCGCGATACCGACCGAAGTAAATCGCCAAACGGTATATTTCTATGTAGATTACTAGCGCGAACGGGTCTGCGGTACAGCCGGTAGTACACAACGCTTTCTGAGAAGCGACAGTCCCCGTGCGCCAGTACAGTCACCTCAAGGACTTCTGCGCGACCAAGTTTCAGCGTACCAAAGGCCGACTGGAACCTCCTGTGCTCTATAGATCACCAATAGCCCTCGTGTGCTTCACTGAGCGTGTGCTTTACCCGTGAGCGAGAATGTGACCGGTGCGTCGAAATACACGCGTGCAGTCGAACCCTCCGCGGGCAGTGCTGGTGCTGACGCTCTCGTGCTGGCTGCTGGCCCTGGCCTTCCGATGCTGCGCGGCCATCACGCCCACCAGCAATCCGCACAAGCAGAGCGGCTAGCAAGACCGCCCTCCGACGCTAGCGGAAGCACAACCGGCTGCGGGTAAGCGCAGACGCCATCGGGAGTAGAAATAGCAGTTTACGGTCGTGTAAAAACTTAACGAAATGCGGACTGAGCTGCTTGCTCACGGTTTCCAGCTTCGGAAGCTGTCCTTATGTCCGCTAGCCCCACCTTTCGTCGCTGTCCATCGACCATGCATCTCTGTCTCTACACTCTCACCCTCTGAGCTAAAGATGGGTAAATGGAGACTAACTGACCTACTTAGTCCTCGCGAAGATCGGCTAGTGTCTGTGGCGAGACTCAACTGTCGCCTGCGTCTCTGCAGTAACATCTCGAAGGGAGTAATGGTTCCTTTGAGGGATGATTGCGGCGACGCACTCAGTGGCTTGTATCTACTACCATGGCTACCCGTCGCGCAACAGAATGACACTATGCGGACGTATTCGCAGTATAGTAGCCTCGACCACCAATTCTTTTTTTGAAAACACAGCGCAAAAAAGACACGGACGACACACATGTAGACGGGACAGGCGCTGTCCCGTCTACATCTGCGCCGTCCGTGTCTTTTTTGCGCTGTTTTAAAAAAACTGTTGCCAACCTGACCAAACCAAGGTACTGTTGCACCAAATCGCTGTCAGCAGCGGAACGTCTGCTGTGGTCAGACGGCTTCAAACGTCAGTTTATACTTTATTTGTGGCGTTGATTTCACCTGCCGCGAACACTGCCCACGAAAATAATTTTATGGCCTAATTCTTCATTTCAGCGAAAAAAGAGAAAAAATTGAAATGAGCAGAATTGCGGTGTGCTTGTATTTATTTATTTATTGCTTATCAGATACCCACAATGCCATTCAGCATTAAAGTTCGAGGGGATGGCGGGGGGGGGGGGGGGGGGGGGGGGTTTCAAACAAAAATGTAATGAGCACACTTCAAAAGAAAATAGAAATGCAGGTCACAGTCAACTACGTGAAAAACTACAAGCTTCGGGTGAATGCATTTCTGATTAGGCAAATAGAGGCATGACTTTTACATCACTACACCATCCTTTTTTTATTTCAGAGGTATTGCCAGCCTTCGCAGAAGGCCTTTGGCAGGAGTGAGCATACATTGTGAAGAATGCGCAAGAAAAGCGCGACAAGACATGATAATGATAACAGTAGTGTCACCCGCCTGCTTGAGCAGATTAACTCCGAGAAGAAAGGGAAAAAAAGAAAGAAAAATGCTTTGTACAAGCTCGCGCTGTTCAGGCATATAGAAGCAAGACGGGCACATAACACAAGAACACTGGCATCAATAGCACACTTTGGGAGATAAACACTAACGGTAGTCACACGCTGTGTCTACCGTAGAAAGCCATAGAAAAAAGAGATAATAAAAAACACTACTACAATGTAGAAACGTATATGCGCGCGTACACTGACAGCAAAATGAGCATAAAAATGAAGAATGCCGACATCACAACTGCTCGCAACTAAGAAATGTTACCTGCAGTGAACAGAAGCATAACAGAAGCATAAGGGTTTCTAATCCTTTTTCATAACCTTTATCACCACCCATCCCTTCGCAGTGATTTGTTTCAGTCACCTGATGCCATTTTTCCACGCCGATTCATCGTCTTACGCCAATTCATTTATTCCCCGTACTATCATTGAATGGAACAGTTTGCCATCAGTCATGGCCACAGAAACTGACAATAAAAAATTCCAAGAGCTTCTTCGCTGTGACGGAAATGTGTAAAAGTTTGCTGTTTTTGTTAGTGTTCATTTTTCCTTTGCGTTATGCCTTATGTTTTAATTAACGTTTTTTGCTACACTTATTTGTTGAAATTTATCGCGTTTACTAATATGATTGTCCCCACCATGTAATACCCACTTCTGGAGGGCCTTTAGGGATAACTTGGATAAATAAATAAAATACATAAAAAAATGAGTGCGCATGCTCATAGATGGCTTTCTGTCGCGTCTTGTGCGGACAAAATAAAATGGCAGAGAACTGCTTACCAACATGCATGCGCCGAATGACACTGCAGCCTGTAGGTGCGCGCTTGGCCGAAGGATTGAATGCCGACTTTTTTTTTTTTTTCACGGGCCACCACGTTGTTTTGGAAAGGGGAAGGGATGTCACCGAAGCTAGGACACCTTGTTGGTCTCCACACTGCAGAAGCGTGCGTTATACGACAGCAGGGCCGAATTTGCGGCGCGTCCTCGTCCGCTCTAATAACTTCAGCTCTTTAAGGCCTTTCGTCGTATCTCAGACGTAATATAAGCCGCCGCGGTGGCTCAGTGGCTATGGTGCTCGGCTGCTGGCCCGAAAGACGCGGGTTCGATCCCGGTCGCGGCGGCTGAATTTCTTTGGAGGAGAAATTCTAGAGGCCCGTGTACTGTGCGATGTCAGTGCACGTTAAAGAACCCCAGGTGGTCGAAATTTCCGGAGCCCTCCACTACGTCGTCTCTCATAGCCTTAGTCGCTTTGGGACGTTAAACCCCATAAACCAAACCAAACCTCAGACGTAATACCATTGCTCCACCATGTATTCTGACGGTAGCACCACCCTCGTTCTTAATAACCGAGCGTTCGCTACAACTGCGGCCGTTATAAGTGGGCTCGACTGCACTGTAAACGACTTAATTTTCGCGGCGATTTAATTTTCGCGTTTTTCGCTAACCACATAGACCCTGGCAAAGCTGGTTCCATCAGGGGCTCCAGAACTTTTTAGTACGGAGGGAAGACTTAGTTTTTGTTATTTTTTATCTATGAATGTCTGGTTTTTCATTTTTTGTTTCTGTTTATTTTTCCTAAATCGGCAACGTTCAAAAGTGCATTTTCTTTACGAATATACAACTTAAAACGAAATTCGCAGCTTTATATAAGGATTACACGCGAGGGGTGATCGACTGCATTAAAATCGTTTGCGCACAATCTGTTCAATTCTATTAATGATGCTCGTGAAGACGGGTCAATAAATCAATGACTTCTGTTGGGACATGATTACTCAAATGAAAAGTTTTATATGAAGACAACCAGCTCAGCCACATTGTGCTTTACATTAATGACGGCTCAGAATTGAAGCGTTTGTCAGAAATCGGGTCTGAGCACGTACAGTTGGCGGCTGGGAGGGTGGAGGGGGGGGAGGCGACCGCCCCCCTTGCCACCCCTGTTCCGGAGTTCCTGGGTGCCGCGAATAATCTAGGCAATTGCAGCGATAAAGACTCTATTACTTCTGCCTCAGCGAAATTTAGTGTCCGCGAAGTATTCTGATTTGGCGACTTTGCCAACTCTGCCCCAATTCGCAAAATACTGAACTTGCGAAGAATTAGACATTCGCAGTATGTTGCCAAGACTGAGCACGACGTGTCGCATATTTCTAGGCTGTTCTAGTGCGTACTTTCTCGTCGGGATAATTACGTGTTCCTGTCAAGGGCCGCCAGTCAGCAACGCCAGATAGCGGTAGCCGAAATAGACGCGGATGCCTTCGAAGTGAGAAGCGCTAACAATACACTCTAGACAGAAAGGAGTAGAAAGGGAGCAAAGTTGTCCTCTAGTGCACACCCTTGTGTGCGCTAGAGGACAACTTTGCTCCCTTTCTACTTCCATGTAGGTGTATTCACGTTTAGAGAGTAGGGCGGTTCTGATGCACACGACCGTCACGCAAAACGTCCTTCAACCCATTCGAACTTGTTCTCCTCACTGTGTAGCACCCCATCCGAGCTAAAAAAGACAAATTCGGGTTGGCCAGAACACAACTGGAGCCAATCGGATTCAGTCCGCTCCGATTGTGGTTTGGCTGGTTCCTTTTTGACTGGGAATGACGATCGAGCTTCATTTCGCTTTTGGCCTCAGTTGTCATTCCTAGACCACCACCTTTTTTTATGATTGCACTGGCGCTTGTTTAAGCTGAGAGTTTTGTAATGATTTAATCGAGCGACATCCCCGCATGCTTTCATTTTGCCTTTCCCCTCTTCCCGTTTTCGATGCCTTTCAGCGCAGAACACTTGGCCCTACGCTTCGTCGGCTGCTCCAGGAATGCCCATAACCCTAAAAAGCGCCGGGAAGTGGCTGCTCAGGAGCCCGTGTTCAGCACTCGACAAACCTGGAAGCCAGTGCTGCGCTGCAGCCGAAATAGAGACGGACTTTTGCATTTATACTAATATACTGACACTTCAAGACATATCGCAGCGCATTTCCCGCAATGGCGGCACAGTTTGCCATTGAGAGCTTATATCTTTATTCATGTTATACTCACCAACTGCACTTTCTCATTGTCGTCGATGGCCTGATTTACAGCGGAAACAGGCAAGCTCGAATTCAAATAATAATATTGAATAATGTAATAATATTTCGTACTGTCATATTTCTGTAAGAACAAGCAAACGCGCTTTTCTGTATCTCCTGCCGAAACAGAGGTACAAATTGCATCTTGATGGCGGCAGAGCACATCTTAGTGTTTTACTTCCTTCCATAAATGCAACATTTTTAAAACTGCGCCAAATGACAAAAAAAAAATAAATAAAAACGATGATCTTCCTGTTTTTTAGAACTATAGGACCCGAGCTTGAAGTAGCGTGCCTGGGCCAGGCTCGGTCTTTGAGTCTCGGGCCAGGCTCCAGAATGAGGCTCGTATGCAGTGCTTTAATCACGTTGATGCCCGCGGAAAGCCTCCTATATAAAGGGCTATCGCTCTAAAAATACAGCCGCTTATTACTATCAAGGCGCGACGAGTGATCAGTACTAACTGGTTTGAAATGTGACGAAAGCGATGATGACGCCACGCATCACTGCAACTGCCAATAAACCGCCACTGATCAAACACAAATAGCCGCATGGGCAAGTTTCTGACTTGGTTACTCTGCACCACGGTGCAGAGTTGGGTTCGAATTCGGCTAGCAGAGTTTGAGAGCGCCATAGCTCTTAATTGCGCGTTCAAATGGCTCCGCAATGCCCATGTCGGCGTTTGCACCAGCGCATCTGCGACTGCATGACCATCACAAGTGCGAGTCAGATGAAGAGGAGACAGAGGAGTTTTTCTCCGACCGGTTTTTCTCGCGCCGACTTCGAGGCACCCTATAGTCGCAGCATTTTCGGCGGACCGGGCGAGTCGGCGGAGGAGCTTTCACGTGAGCTGTAAGACTAGAAATGTGCCATGCCTTAATTAACTTCCAGCTGCGAAGCAGGGCGGCACCACCATCGCGAAAGCTTCGATGCACTGCTATGCAAACAGTGGCTCCTAGCAGAGGCCGCTGCGTCAGCTCGCTGCGATGCGCTTCTGTCGCATACAGCCATGTAAACGCGGCTATAAAGAGACGGGCTGCTGCGTGGCGTGTCGTCGTGGCAGATCTGTCGGACCGATGGAACCCAGAGCCGTATTGCGCTCTGTTCGAACCCAATGCAGCGACAAAATGCGCCGACGTCACGGGACCGGCATTTCCATGGAGGCGAAAGGCAAAAGGCGCTCACGTGCTGTGCGACGTCAGCGCACGTTAACCAACCCCAGGCGGCACCATCCACTACGGCGCCCCTCATAGCCCACGTGTCACTATGGGACATTATTCCCCATATACAAATGCGTCGACGTGTCAGAACAGAAGCGGTGAAAGGATTGCTATGGCTGAGGCAAAATGGTTGGTTAGTTTATAAGGTTTAACGTCCCGAAGCGACTGAGGCTATGAGAGACGCCGTAGTGAAGGGCTCCGGAAATTTCGACCACCTGGGGTACTCTAACGTGCATTGACATCGCACAGTACACGGGCCTCTAGAATTTCGCCTCCATAGAAATTCAACCGCCGCGGTCGGCGGTTGAATTTTTATGGCGTCACGCAGAAACTCGAGCCTCTGCATCTGCGGAGAGGGTCCGCTGCCAGCCCGTCCGTTTCTTGGTTAAAAACGTGAGAGGTAAGAACAAGGCACCTAAACGCGAAATCGGAAATGCGAGGCTCGCTAGGACCTCGAAGTTTGCGCTCGCGACGCGGGTCAAGGAAGTGAGGTGCACGGAAATTCCGTGGTGCGGGGTCGGAAAGGGCGATCAATAAAATCAGTCGAGCATTTCGCACCACCAGCTAGCGGTAAGATTCGCCACGTCGAATAGTAAGCGCCACGCGACTTCCTTTTTTTTTTTTTTTTTTTTTGCAGCGAAGCTTTAGCAGCTCACTTGTGACGTAAGCGACGTCGTCGTTGACGTAAAACATCACGTTACATCCAGTGGCCATGTACATCACCTGCAGCGAGAAGCCATCCAAGAGCGCTCCGCATAGGTGTTTGTGGTTTCTCTTCATTGCATCGCAAATAGCAAAAACACAAATCGCAAAGCATGCAGCAGCTTCGCTGGTCAAACGCACTGATGAGAAAGTACGAGGTCTGTTAGAAAAGTATCCGAATTTATTATTTTTTTCTGCGAACACCTGATGGATATGAGACAAGCGCGCTTGCATCAGGCGACCTTGAACCTTCATGCGCATGCATGAATTTTTTCCCGCCTGCCGATAGCGTCAGTCACTGGGAAGCAGCGTTTGAGTGAGGCAGTGTGCAGTGCTCTCGTCGGTTTTTTATTGCAAGGAAAATGGCGGAGTGAAAGGAGCAGCGCTACTGCAACAAATTTTGCCATAAACTTGGCGACAGCCGAGTGGAAACCATTCGAAATATTCAGACGGCTTTCGGTGAAGATGCTATGAGCAGCACACAGTTTAAGCAGTGTTACAATTGTTTTAAAGATGGCCGCACATCGGTGGAGAACGAGCCACGCTCCAATCGGCCATCAACATGCCAAAATAACCAGGTCATTGCCGAACTGAACGCTATGGTGATGCGGGACTGTCGCGTGACTATCCGAGAAATTGAGGAAGAGGTGGACATGAGCAATTTCTCCGCACATTCCATTATCACCGAAGATTTGGCCATGGAGAGAGTTGCGGCGAAATTCGTGCCGAAGCTGCTCACGGTGGAGCAAAAGCAGCTTCGTGTTGAAGTCTCACGGGACATGCTGGATTCCGCAAACAGTGACCCCGACTTCATCAACATCATAATCACTAGTGACGAGTCTTGGGTGTACAGGTACGACCCGGAAACCAGATCCCAGTCGTCAGAGTGGAAGCATTCCACGTCACCAAGACTTAAGAAGGCCCGCCAATTGCGCAGCAATGTGAAAGTGATGCTGACTGCTTTCTTTGACACCCTCTGTGTGGCAGACCACGAGTACGCACTCTACAGGGTCAAACAATGACCAAAGAGTACTACAGGGATGTCCTCCGTTGCCTACGTGATACTGTGCGGCGCAAGAACCCGGAGCTGAGGTCAACAGGAAATTGGCGCACCCATCGCGCGCACCCATCGCGCCAATGCTCCTGCACATTCCTCGCACTCGAATCAGATTTTTTGGTGAAAAACCAGACTCCTGTAGTTCAACAGACTCCTTACTGTCCTGATATGGCCCCTGCGATTTCTGGCTGGTTCCCAAAATCAAAAGGCCACTGAAAGGAGCGCGATTTCAGACAAGGAAGAACATTAGCTGCAACGACAGCTGAGCTAAACTCCATTCCGAAAAGGGCCTTTTCGGAATACTTCCCACAATGGCAGCACCGCTGGGAGAAGTGTGTGGAGTCCCAAGTAGACTACTTTAAAGATGACTAGGTTTGCAACGCTCCAGTTGTGCAAGTTTTTTTTCAACGGCCAAAGGTCGGATACTTTTCTAACAGACCTCGTATAATCGAAGAGTCATTATTTCGCCGGGTGTGCTACTAAGAGCTACTACTGTAATTTTGGCTTGACTGCACAGGTATCAACCGCAGCGAGCACTACAAAGGCTGCACGCGCCTCAAGACACATTTAGCGCATGCGCGCGGCACGGCTACTACGCACCGGCCATAGCGGCACCCTGTTATGTCCATCAAAGTTTGACCACGCCCCACTGTGTTCGGTGGCTTCCAACACGCGCCGACTATGACGACGGATCAAGCTCTTGCAGACGGCGTGAATTTTGTCGAGGCTGTTCCAGTTCCATCGCTACAGAAGCAAGTGAACGCAACCAAAAGCACGAAAACGAAACTATGCCAGAAGCAACATCGCGCGCACAGCGCTGCACGTGGTGCCGTTGTGCGGGCTGTTTTCAAGGCTTTCATCCTCGTCGGCCGCTTTTTCATTGTCATCTATAGCTTAAAACATGTCACGGAGCTTTTCACTTCTAATAGATGAGAACTGGGTAGGATTATAGCGGCTGTAACGACAACAGCCCAGGACCGCATGCGTTCCGAAACTTTACCCAATCCCCGCGCACTCCCCTCCCGCCACTGCTCCTTCAGCCGACAGCTGCTTCGGTTGATGTCGAGGCATTACAGGACCTTCTGCGTACTCAGAACGATTGCTAGTGCCTATCACGAGAGCCACAAAAACTCGCAAACTCTAGAGAAGTATGTTGGCTTCGAAGAAAATGAAGAAAAAAGAAAGCGGCAGCTAGCGGCGTACTACTTTTTCGCGCGCCGAGATTGAAATAAACATCCGCTCAGTTCCCTCCCGCTGCTTCTCTTTACAATGTATTCGGATACTACGTTTCCCATGAAAAACGTTAGCGGAAGATTATGCGGTAGCTGTCAGGGTTACAGCTGGCTGGCATTTGGCTGGTGTCGCAGGAAATGGTGTGGTTTAGTTTATGGGATTTAACGTCCAAAAGCGGCTCCGGCTATGAGGGACGCCGTAGTGAAGGGCTCCGGAAATTTTCGACCACCCTACACTGACATCGCACAGCACACGAGCCTCTAGCATTTTGCCTGCACCGAAATGCAACCACCTCAGCCGGGCGAAGGCCCGGCTGCGGTGGTTGGCGAAGGCCGCATGCCGCGAAGCTCGTTACGTACGTATGCCAGTTGTCACTAGTTTATTGGTATATACTTGGAGGTATGCAGTGTTATCTGTGAATTTTTTTTTTCTTTTAGTTTGCGATCATGGCGCTGTCGACGCCACCTGCGAACATATGCTCGGCGTGCTTCCCACAAATGCAGCAGGTGGGAAGCGCGACGTCAGGAGTCGTAGCGATTCTTTTGGTATGCTGGTCTAATCACGTCTGGAAAGCCTGCACCCACTCCTGCAGCAACTCATTTGAGGAGTTGGCGGGGATTAGAGCGCGGAAGTCAGCCGCACCAAAAGGGCTTCCCCGTGAAAGTGTCGAGTGTTAGATACAATAGTGATCGATGGCATGCTGCTCGCCAAGATTCATCCAAGAGGTAGCTAGGGGACCAAGGCATGTGTCCCTACTAACACTACTGGCAAGAAGAGTAGGGTTGCAGTCCTAAGAACTGTAATTCCATGTTGCAGGAGTAGGGTGTCAAGCTTCAGTCCCTTATCCAATGGGACTGAATACCCCCACGTCTGGTACGGAACGTTAGAATCACCCGCTACCACTGTGTGTACCCCCTTTGTCCTAGCCGCACTAAAAAGCTTGTCAAAATGTACTTGTCTCTCCAAAAGTCAAGTATAGGAGGTATCACTGAGGCCGCTCTACCAGACGGCGCGAGCATCGTCGCGGCAAACATGGCGCGGTCGTTTCACGCCAGCTCGCGCAGTGTCACGGTACGCCTTCAGGTACCCGGCCTGAACTGTTAGCGATACGTAACATATTTACACGTTGTTAAATGCGTCAACGACCACTTATATTTGTGGAACGCTTATTGTGCATGAAGTTTGCAGCAGAATTCTTCTGTGCCGCGATATCTCAACTCGGCAGCGAAACTGGCTGGCTGCACTGCACGCGCGCAAGAATGTACCCGACTTGCAGCTTTTAATATCAGTTGATAACTGTCAGCTAGCCATGCCGGGCACATCGTGGATAAACAGCACGATTACTTGCCGAAACTCTGAAACTGGCGCCGCAGAAACTCAAATTTCCAGCGGCTGTAGTCCGCGAACTGCTGAAGCTTTTCAGGCGGTGTTTCAGCAGGAAGGCAAAGCGTCATAGCTTCCTTATTTACGCGACAGAACGGTCAAACAAATATTGTTGTGCGCTCGCAGCACGAACAGACTTAGCGAGAATGTTTTGCACTTTGGATTGTAGCTACGTAGCGCTGCTTCGAATGCAGAAGACGTCTGGCCGTTTTGCAGCAACACAGTGTGCAGCCATTCCGCTAGATTCAGTAGTAACACGTCACTTTCAGCAGACAGAAGTAACAAGTTAAGCTACAGCTAAGCGAACAGACCCTTCGAAATACCTCTCCAAAAACGGCACTCAGCCATCGGCACCCTCGCACGGCTCTTGGACTCACCCGCTGGTCAAGTAATTGCACCCTCTCATAGGTTTGTATGCTTTAATTCCTTGGCCTGCCAACAAACTTAAGCCGTGCACAAGGTGGGCCTCGATACCTCATATTTCACACATCAAAAGCTATTTAAACGCTGCGGCGGATGCGCGCGTGACCACCAACATGGCGAATGCCGCGCCGGCCGCTAGCGCCCCTTGCGGATGACGTCATGTGAATACCTCCTATAAATATTCAGGATACGAAGAGGTTTTGTATGTCAAGTAAAACGTGAGGAACGGCTTGGTCGTCAACAGTTTGTGTAAAAGTAACCGTAGTTTTTTTTCCTCTTTAACCAGGGACACTACTAGATGTGTATGATCGTTCATCTGAGTTGCACTGTGTGTAGTGTAATCAGGAATTGTTGATGCAACGCGAGGTTCCTGCAGAAGGCTCACGTCTGGCAAAGGAGCCAGAAGACGACGAAGCGCCCACTGGCACATGAGAAGCGCTCGGGCAAGACCTGGCTCTGTAATTAAAACATATCTCATTCTTGGGTTCTCCCCTACACCTGCCTGCTCAGCTCCTTGGGTCTTGACACTGGTGGAGGTGTGGTCAATGGTCTTCTCCTGCAGATGACCTCGACGCTTGTCCCCTGAGGTCTTCCCTCTTGATGGAGCACCCCTGGCTTCCACTCCTCATGGCAATGGCACCGGCCGCCCTGACCATGACTGTCCTTTCAGACCCTTGGCCCCCTAAGCCATTTCATGGTGATTAGTACTTGGCATCCTCGGACTGGCTGGCTCACTTCGAGTGGGCTGCGGTGTTTAACAGCTGAGACGGCGCTGCGAAAATGCGAATGTGCAGGTACTTCAGCCTTGAAGACTCTGCGAGATGTGGTTTGAGAATCGCAAGGCCACACCGTCCATGCGGCCGGCCTTCCGTCAGCTCCCGAGGACGTACTTACATCAACAGCGACCGCCGGAAGAGCACAAAGCGTGCCTTGCCCTGTTGCATTCAACTTCCGAATGAGGGTATGGCAATGTATGTTGAGGATGTGACACATATTTTGACATAGCGCAGACCTGGCTATTAAAGAGATTGCACTGATCTTGAAAAGCATGTGCATAATGCTGGTGTTTTATAAATATGTGCATGTACATGCAGTGTGACATTTCATTTTTGAGTCAAACACAAAACAGGGGGCAGGCAAAATAAGCTGCAAAATGCAATAAAGATCACAAGGTCGATGAAAAATGTTTTAATATTTTTACTAGCGCTACCCTAAACTTTTCCTCTGAAGCGCAGCCTCCTGGAGTCGGCGAAGAGTGTCTTGAACACTTCTGTTCCCTCCTTGGGCAGGGTCACATGCACCATGGCTCTTCTGTGCTCATCAGCAAGCTCAAACAGTTTGTAGACTAAAAACTGCAGCGTTTTCTGTGAAATAAATCCCAAACAAAATATTAACAGTAACAACAGTAAGTAATGGTAAGGCAACAGTAAGAAAACATATAATGAATCAACAAATGTAGCCATCCAGTAGATTTGTTAAAAGCTGCATTTCTCACAATTTGTAGGTAGTGTAAATCAGGAGCCTTAGACTTAAGCTGTGATTGTAATGCTTGATATAAAAACTGCATTAGGCAGGCTTTTATATTTTATTTTAATTTTAATTTATCATGAAAAATATTTCTCCAGTCACCATTTAGTGTAAAGTTCATTCTACATAAGTATAAGCCATTCAGTATAAACCCCATGACGACCTCCAGAGCTATATTCAGATTTTCTGCACATTCTGTACACAAACAGAACAGTAGACCAAATGCCTGACATATGCTAAAACTGAAATGCGCGGTAATCAGGATTGCAGAACTGCAACCGCACGTACGCATTCAGCAATGGTATCGCTAAAATTTGCGAAAAGGGCAGCAAAGCACCTCAACTTGCGCAGATACTGCAGTATGTTAAAATCATTGATGCAAGCCTCGGTGGAGCTAAAGCATTAGTAGACTGGCAGTCCCGCCAAATGGTATAGCACATGAGTTTAACATCACACAGCAACACAGTTGCAATGAGAGGTGCCATAGTGGAGGGCTCCGGATTAACTTTGGCCACCTAGGTTTTCAACATGCACCATCAACGTCGTACACCACAAAGTCAACTCTGCATTTTGCCTTCATTGAAATGCGGTCATGGTAGCCAGGATTCGATCTTCATCGTTGTACTCAGCAGTAGAACACAACAGCCATTAAGCTACCATGACGGGTAGTCCTGCAAAATGCTAATTGTAACCATTACACACTAACCTTTACGGGTGGATGCAGTACTGTGTTGATTGACTCCTCGATATAGTCTGCTATGAGGAATCCTCCCACTTTGGAAAATTCTTTCTTGTGTGAGGCTATCTCACCAGTCAGTCTGTAAAATAGAGTATGCGCCACAAGTCAGAAAACGAACAGAACAGTGTCCAGCAACATTTCATTGAAGATGCCCGCCTTCAAACATTAACTTACAGCATGACAATAAACGAGTTAAACAGCTGAAACAGCTTTTACCTCAACTACATGCATCAAGGTTCCATGAACATTGCAGGATTAAAGAATTTATTTTAATTCTTTAATCCTACAACGTTCATGGAGCAGACGACTGTCAGGAGATGGTGTGGCAGTTATCACTGGCCACATCCTCCCATGTTATACTACCAAGTTTTTGAAGGTCTGCACTATGCAACAGACGGTAGGGGCTATGATACATGCAACAGCCAGGGGCTGTGATACATGCAACAGCCAGGGGCTATGATACATGCAACAGCCTAGATAAGTGCAATCCACACGTCACTCAGTTATCACACTCTGAACTCTACCCAATATAGCACAGTGAAGGGCCCTCTACAGCTAACAAATATGGTAAAAAAAAAAAGAGAAAATATTATATAAGTAAAGCCAACATGCCCACCTTTCCAAGGCAAGTGCACACATGTGCACCTGATAAGCCACAACTGGTTCAGTTTTCAGCTGTTCAGATCCACCGACTCTGATGATGCTCCTGAGAAGATTTGGAGATCAAGACAGTCAAGGCAAATGCAGCAACTCTGCCGAAGATGTAACAGAGGGCTACAACACATATGTCATGCTTAGATTAGCCAGAGAGGGTAGGTAGGGGGGACGGTTGAAACAACAGTTATTCTGAACTGAACTGGTAGAGATGTACTAGACACTACTTTGAGAATAAAGGATATGCTAAGGCTACACTAGCCTGAACTTGCCCAGTCTTGCCTTCACTAGCATGGACAGGATGCAACTAAAAACACTGAAGCATAACAATTTCAAGTTCTTTAGTTCTTTAGGCCATTGTAGGCTTTTAGAATTTTCACTGCCATTATGCCCTTTCAACATTCCACATTGTTTTGCCCATGCTAGCACTAGTGATATGAGAATAAAGAAGAAATAAATGCCGCAGAGAAAGAGTCGAAACATCACTAAAAGATTGTTACCAGCAAAGTGCTTCAAAACATCACTAAAAGATAGTTACCAGCAAAGAGCTTCCTAGAGTACATTCTGCAAGTTTTTATGCATGTCCTAAGCTACAAGAAAACTTTAACTCTCACAGTAAATATCATAAGCCCTTTTCCGCTGAGTAATCTGGTTCAGTAATTAAATAGATTTTTGTTTACACACCGCTGCTTACTGCAGTACAGTTTTCCATCAGTGTATAGAGACGTTAAGTTTTGCCTGAGACAGAAACAGCGCATCTGAAGCAAATTAATTTCGAAAACACGCGCACTGCCGGGCACCACAAGACAGGGCAAAATAAGAAGTAAAGGATATGAGAGACGCAGGTCTGGTAGGCTACTGTGCACCCGACAACCATGACAATCCTCTTGTTGAGGAATATGCTGAGCAGCCTGCATGCAGCTGTGACTGCCTGGCAGAAGTGCTCGAGACTGCGGCTCCACAGAGACAGCAGGTTGAGGCTGCTCAGTGACTGCAGGATGACCGCACCACCTCGATGTGAAAGAACAACCTGGAACAGAGCGAAACGACCGATGCGAGAAAGTGATCAGAAATGCAGCTCCACCAACCTGCTGCTGATTTTCTAATTGTCCTGTACTGCCTCTGGAGCACCCTGCGGTACACATATTGGCAGGGCCATAGTAAAACTGTGCTGTCACACTCAACGTGGCCTACAATATATGCACCAGAGATCATAGCTTTAAAAAGCACTATGATGGCACCAAGCACTGAAGAACAGAAGGGAGCAACCATTGGAAATAAAAGGCAACAAAGCTTAGCAAATTGCTGCACTGTGAAGGGGAATATAATCATCACCACTGAAGTCCAGAATTGTCCTGTGCTGTTCTGTTGTATTGCATTCTTCCTGCTCGTTTTGTTGCATGCGCCTCTCGCCCCTTCTCTTTTTTTTTTTCATTCCCATCTCTCTTCCCCAGTGCATGGTAGCCAACCAGAACACCCTTTTGGTTACCGTATTTACCCAATTCCAACGCGCCCCCGATTCCAACGCGCACCCAATTTACGGCACCAAAAAAAAAAAAAAAAATTCAAGCCCCGATTCTAACGCGCGCCCAATATTGGTAATGAAAAAAAAAAACTACAAGCCCCTTTTCTAACGTGCATGTGGCTTCCACGAATGAAAATAATTTGCAACCGTTTTATATTTTAAGGAGAGATGCGGGTGAAAAAACCGCGATTTTTTTCGATAAAGTCGATTTTGTATTTTCTTACGTTTTGTATTCCCCCAAGCCTCTTCTTTTATGTATAAAAAAATCAAAGCCGATAACCAATGGGAAGTTAGTAAAAATGCAATTAAAGCTCTCGCGGTGGCTCGCGAAAGTGCGAATTTGACCGAATTTCGGGAACGCGGCATTTCGCTCGACGGCGTCGCCCGTTCTTGAATTTTCGCGGGAAGTAGGCCTAACCCTCTTCCACCAGAAGCCACTTCGGCAGCGGCGCATTCTTGATAAAAATACGAAAAAAAAAAGATCGTTCCCGCCCTTCAAATCACGTGGTACGATCGGAGCCCTTCCATTGGCTACGAGCATTCCACCGCACGGTCGGACGCAGACGCTCTTTCTTCGTTCTGCCGCCACCGAGGCGTGAACCAACGCTTCTGCCTGGGTTTTTCTCCTTTCTCCGCTATCGATGCGACTGAGAAACGAGATTTTCTTTCACGCAAGTTCCTGCGGACGATGTAATCTCTGTCAGAGAATCAGCCGCAAAACAGAAAGGACTCTCATCGTTTTTGGAACTTTACCGCCGAAATGACGCGTTTCCGACAACCGTTGTTTTATCAACATATTCTTCGAGGCGCGTATCTCGATCGTGCAAAGGCAGTGATGAGGCGTCCGCCCGCGGCAGTGCACGGGATACCGTCGCCGTGAACGTGGTCCGTGGTCGCTGAGCACGCGACCAATGACAAGCGCCACACCGATTGAAAACGGCTCCTGCGACGCAGAAAACGACGAGCAAACGTGCTCCCATGTTTGCCGGCAGTTAGTGAGCTCCCACATCGTATAATGGTGATGACGATGGGCAGCTATGGGGCAGTTTCGGTTTGCACTCGAATCCAACGCGCATGCGATTTTGAGACCTATTTTCCCCGAAAAAAGGTGCGCGTTGGAATTGGGTAAATACGGTAATGTCCCTGCCTTCCCTCTTCCTCTTTTTTTTTTTCTCTTTATCAGACATCAGTATCAGTTGGTGTAAACTGCCATGTGAAGTGAGGTCCGACTACGGACTGTGCATTGTAGGTCATAACCAACACAACAATAGAGAAAGCTTACAAGATTGGAGCAGCAAGAATGCAACCGCTCTTACAGGGGTGATGTCGTAATGCTGGCATTGGTGGCCTGTACTGCCCCATCAGTACGTATTATAATTTGTGCAATAAACAGTAAAATCTTGATGATCATAGTTAACATGACTTTCAGGATGATACAAATTTGTAAAACTGCCTGGCCAGAAAAAATTTTGTACAATGTGAAACATTTTGTGCGCTCTGAACACTCTCCCACGTCCCTGCAAACAATACAAACATGCAGTACACACCGTGAATAGTGAGTGGTGTATGTGGATTTGGTTAGTAGCTTCAGATGATTTGAATATTTTTTGTAACTCATTGAGATTTCTATCATTGAGATTCTACTTTAAATTGAGTGCATGCAAAGTGCTGTCATGAAGAAATATTCGATAACCAAATGGCCCCCACTCAACAGAAATCAACTAAACTATAAATTCTTTCCATCAAAACAGCACCAAAATAATAGTCATCAATAGCAACATGCATTTTAAGTGTTGCGATCCTATGTAAAAACAGTTCTGATGAAAGTGTACACAGTCAGACCTCATAACAATAAACACTGATGTACGGATCTGACAGACAGACCGAAGTAAACAGCATAAGGCTCGACTGGACACAATATTGTTTTAGCGCATGACATAGAAGGACCTAAACACGTGATTTGATGCCATATCAGCAAAAGAGAAACAATAAGTTTCTATTCACTCCTAGTAATGTACAAACTAAATCTTACTCAATCTTTGAACCATTCCAATCGGCGAACATGCAAAAGTGTACATGCTGCGTCCGTCAATCACAAGTATAAAAAAATGCTAACTGCATTGGCAAGCAAGTTGACGGCACTGATCTCTCACTTGTGTACTGTGGCTGTTGCTGAATTATTCAGTTTCCTTACCCGCCTCATGGTCAGAAGTGTTGAAAAGAACTTGAGAACATATACAACAAGCTCAGGGTGGTTGGTGACATCATAAACACTCAGGATGACAGCAAAATGCTCGATAATCTGAAATAAAATAAGAACAGGAGAAATCTGAGAATCCTTTTCAACACCCTTGATGTCAGCCACAGTATACCCAATTGTCATTTGAGTGGTCGCACCTGTGACTACAGTTAACGACTGAAAATTCGGACGCCTGATTTTTCGGACATGCTTGATTATTCGGACTTTTTCACGGCACCGGGACATGACCCATAGAGCCAATGTATAAGAGCGCCTGAAATTTTGGACACATCGCAACTGACCGCTCCATTTTTCGGACCATGTTCGCGCTCGCCGCCAACACTCAAGCCGCCATAATAATGTGTACAGTGGAACCTCATTAATTCAAACTGCAGGAGAGATCGAAAAACTTCATCAAACAAAACGAAATTCAAGCTTAAAGGGAGCCTCTTAACTTGCGATGCTGAAATTCTGCGCGAGTCGGCACATCGCTGCCGCGTGGTTTCGAATTCGTACTTCCGCCGCACGAATTTGAACAGTAGAGTGAGTTCACGAAACTCACCTGTGCCGATTTTTTCGTCCCGAATACGGAAAGAGGTCGCAGCGAAGCGCGTGGGAGGCGTACGGCCTCACGGCTACGGTGAGCACGGGAGGAAACGGTGGTGCATTTCAAGAGCAAGATCAGCGTACCCGCGGCAAAACACACCTCAATCCTGACTCTTCTTTCGTAAAACCGTCAACAAATGGCGTTTTAACGTCAGGTAAGACGTCTCTCATTATACGCAAGCCCACGCAGAGTGCATATCGCCGGATGCGATGAAGATTTTGGCTCTCGTCGCAAGGCCTAATGGCGAAGGCCAACGCCGACGGAGCGCTTGCTTCGGCTGTTTGTAGGTTCTTATTGTTTTGCCATCTTCGCGTTCTCGTTCCGGGACCATCATACTGCAGGCGCAGCGCAGTTCCCGCAGCGGCGTGTTCGCTTTCCCGTTTAGACTTTGTCCCAAACCGTGCGTTCATCGGCGACATGCCGAGGGCAGCACAGCCAGGCCGAGCTCGTGAAAGCGGTCGCCGCCCGTTGTCCGTGCACGTCGTGCGGCGAAATAGTCATGAGCAGCTTTAGAATGTGTGCAATACAACTGGTCGCTTCCTCCCGCATATTGGTAATAAGTTCGTGATTTTTTCGGTGAAATTTGATTTTCCGGACTGCCCGATTTTTCGATCGTTTTCGCGGTCCCTAGAGAGTCCGAAAAATTGGTCGTCGGCTGTACATGGGCCCCTGCACCTTTGTGATGTTCCGACTACTTAAGGACTAAACTTGGACATCACTGACATTCAGCAGAATTACTAATGTCACACCATTGACAATTGTACAAATTTAGGTGTCCTAGTGGAGGGAGAACTTAAGACATCATTAAGTCATGGAGAAGATATCAAATATCTGCTTCTCCATTTTGAGCAAAGTAAATGACACACAACTGTCTTGCTACAGCTGCATTCCACAAGGCATATGCTGGCCAAAATGTACACTCCACATTTCCCCCCATAATCAAAGTGGTGGTGGTGGTGATTAAATTGTCAGCAGTAAGGTACACGTAAGTCTCATATACACTCACATAAGTACCAGAGAGGATGGCAAAAGTTAGAACACTGACTCGCAAAGGGTTTTGGTACATCCTCAACAATGATCTGCTCTATTACCTCCTGCTTCTTTTTGTTAATTCCACAACTTCTTACAATTAACTTCCAGTTATTTTACAGCACAAAAAGTTAACAAAAATTAGTTCACTGCCACAAAAAAAAAAAAACACTAAAATTTCAGTACATTTCCCGACTTCAAGAACTGGTACAGAATTCCTTGCTGCAAACAGTTAACAAGCCCCTCGTTTCCCACACAAGAGTAGCAAATGCCTTTTGCTATAAGTAAGCGTTTGCTGGTACAGTGGGACCTCGATTATACGTCCCCCGGTCATGCGACGACCCGCATTTTACGACGAATTTGTGCGGTCCCGGCAAAACCCCCATAGAGACAATGCATTAAAAACCTCGGTTATACGACGCAAATTTTAGAAGGACCCCGCTTCGTACGACGGCTGGCTCGTACCGTCCGTCAAAAAAGGTCGTCAGCAAACGCAGGCCGGGATGTGCCGTATTTTCGCGATTCTAAGCACCCCCCCTATTTTCTGAAAAAAAAAAAAAAAAACACTTTGCATGCGAATCTAAGCACCCCCGTTTTTGCGCGGAAGAGAGCGTTGCCGAGGCTGCCAAGTGCACTTGCTCTCTTTTTCGTCGAGCCTGCGCAGTCGGAGTCCCAAGGAGGCGCGGCCTGCCTGTTGTTGCGACTGAGAGAAGGATGAAAAGGAAAGCGCACGGGCCCGCCTACTGGCGTGAGCCAAGCCACCACCGCTGCCGAGGAGAGTTAAAAGATCAGAGGAAAGATAAAGAGAAAAGATAAGACGCGCGTAGGTCGCAGCAACAGATGCGTCCGCGGGAGCCGACGCTGATGAAAAAACAGATAAGCGCGCTCGCCCAAGTGAGGACAGCGGCGACCACGGCGCTTTTTGTAATGGAAGTAATGGATATTTGTGCCCCACCCGACGAAGAGGAAGTGGACAACGATGCAGAGGTTTGCGCTCCCTTTCCTAGTTACGCGGACGTGTTGCAGAGCGTCGACAACATCCGGCGCTTTGCTTGCGCGCGCGACGATGTTGGCGACCTACTGCCGGACGTGGCAGCCCTTGAAAGAAAGTTGATGCACCGAGGTTGGGCAAAGGTGCAAAAAAAAAAAAAAAATACCGATTTTTTTTAAACGGTAATAAAGATTTTTTTGCAAATCTGTTTCAAACAAATGCTGGGTTTTGTCTTTTTTTAATCTGATTGGCGTACTTGCCGCGGGCTTGAAGCCGGTCAACAGTTTTCGGCGCAAGGCCGAGCGCCACTGGCCGCATTCTTTGATTTTCGATTATACGACACCCGGATTATACGACGGTTTCGTGCGGTACCCTGAACGTCGTATAATCGAGGTTCCACTGTAGTTGCTCTAAAGTGAGCCACACCCACCCTGTGTATTATTAGCATGATGTCCCTGGAACTTCCACCTTGCCTCTGGCTGTCCACACACGCACAGACAAGCTGAAGAACCTGGAGGTGCACCTTCATGGACACCGACTGCACATCATCCTTCATCTGCAAGCAGAGGCAGTGACATGAAACCCATTCCTTATGTTGTCCTTTTTATTTTTTACACTATGACACATGCTTTCAGTAGGAGTAGGACCTGTAAACTTTGAGGGGGGGTAAAAAAGGCTTGAAGCATGGCTGGCTGGCGTTGCATGGCAGACTTAAGGATAGCACAAAGCTTGTAACAATGCGGACAAAAACAAAAGCAGACAACAGTGAAGCACGACTGCCTTATGCGCCTCATGTTGTACAATCTTTGTCCAGTTGGGTACAGATACGGCACTGTCCTCAAATGAGCTTTGAGAGGAAAAGGCCATGCTTGTACACAAATACCCTCCGTTTCTCCACATTTCGTACACAAGCACACTGATGTGTTTAGAAACTGAAATACAGGTGAAAAGTCGGTCAGGCCTGGAGGACATGGTGACTATCAGTGGCAGAGATTTGTAAAGGTGATTATGCTCCTGTAAAAGATGTACAAAGCATGTATTATTTGAGAGTGTGTCGAATGCTGTTACCGATACCATCTAAATCATCCAGATGACAGCTATGGTGAGATTACACATACACATGCCATGCAGGCCTGGTCCCCGTTTTCAGCAAACGGCAAACGCACTTGTGCAAATTAGCTCTGTGTCAAGCATTACAGCACGTCACAAAGAATGCTGCTGTACTGCAGCCTGCTGCTGGATTTTAGGCTGCTTCTTTTTAACTTCTTGCATAGTTCAAAGAGGTCAGGCATGCGTATCCAAAGTTATTTGGACAGAGCACTGCGAGTGATGCTGATTAAACTCTGTCCACAAATTAGTCTTTTCTCATTCGATGTCAATAAAAATGTAGTAGTTAGTTGCGTAATGAACCCACTTTTTTGTCCAGAAAAGCTGACATCAATTTGGAGAGAGGGCTCATTAGGCAGGAAAAAAGGTTCTGACAGTTTTTTTTTTTTTTGTGAGTCAAAATTTCATATAGGTAGTATGTCTGCCTGTCCACCCGCCCGCTCGCCCATTATCAACAAAAGCATGCGGTCAGCCACGTGAGGCCAATGTTTAGCATTGTTTGCTTTGAAAGGTGTTCGCTGTATCACCGCACCATCTGCCAATTTTGTGATGGTCGATGGTGGTGGCCAATCGCGTGATTACTGCACCTGACCAGGTCAAGCTCGAGTTCTTTATGGGAGGTTAAAAAAACTCGCAGGACAGTTACGAGTGTGCAATGCAAATGTTTAAGCATTAGCTGTGGTGTGAGAGTGGTTAGGCATTTTCCCTCCCAATCTCAAGCTCAGCAAATCACTTGGGGGTCTGGAGGTCCTGTTCCCTCCGTAGCATATCAGTGCAGATGTTTTATAGTGTTCTGGGTTAAACTGAGTCCGTCGATAGTCCATGTCGATAGTCCAGCATCGTCCTGTGGTCCTGTTCTGTGTCTCCGTCCTTTGTGCTGGTTTTCTTTCTACAATCTGCACTACAGACATCACAAAATAGAGGAACGCACTAAGAAAAGCTAATGTTTTTGCGGTACTATGCCACCAGACCTACGTGGGTGGCATTTTCGCAATGACGGTAAACTCTGAACATTGAAAACTAAAGAACTACAGCTCAAATAAATTTTACACAGTTAACGAAATATGCATGTCTCACAAATGTGCCAACTAAGCTTGTGTTTTATCAATTAGATGGGAAGCTACTCAGTGGCTAATATGCGTAATATTTGCCATTTTTGCAATTTTCTGGTCTTTTTTAGAGCGCCCATTCTAAATAACTATTTCATTGGAACCAGGAACTGCTCTCAACATTCTGAGGTTAACATTCAAATGTTGCTGAAACAGCCCTCCTTCTTGTGCACTAGTTTTCCCCAAATGTATCCAGCAAGCAGGCAAGTTGAACAAAAGTGCTGCTTTATGTATGTTTTTTTTTCTCACTGCACCTGTACCAACAATTACTGCTATTAACAACACATACCGTTCAAACATAAATACCTACATTTACCTTTCTGATGAGTTAAAACTTGCTTTTCTATTACAAGCAGAAAGACCACAGCAATCATGTTAACATTGCGAAAAATGGCCAGTGGCTGCAAAAGTGTGAGACACCCGCATCAAGATGACTTAAGCGTCCCCATTGTTTTTACCATATTACCATATTTATACCAAACCAAAATAACGCAAGTTTTTTCTTTAAATTGTCTGCTTCAAAAAGCTCCTCGTGTTATATTTGGAGCTGAGCTACAGATATCAAGCAAGCTTTTTTTCACTGTTCTTTAAGAGGCGCACATCTGTTAGATTGGGCAGTAAAAAGAAATAAACATAAAATGCCCAGCCTGCACCGCCAGAGGCACAACACAGGCTTTGAGAGACCTACAGCAAGCTCACCCACCAGGCTCGCCAGCTGCGAGGAAAAGCTAACTTCTAATGGACCTTAGGTCACAGAGGCAAATTATGCGGGATTCACTGGAGATAGATAGTTCTTTAAGTGTGGAAAGAAAACGGCGCGGGCCATTGGGAAAAATGAAAGGGCAGTGAAAGAGCCGCTCAGAGCAGGGACTATGCGGCACAAAAGAAGCAGCAAGGCAAGAAGTGACGGCCGCTACTCCGCACGAGGCTTTTTACAAAATATTGCAGAGTCTGTTTTCATTTCGCGGAATTTCATATTTTCCACCACACAAAATTCTTGGCCTTTGTAACAGCTCTTTTAACAGCTGACATGGCAAAAACATAAAAGAAAGGTTAGCAAGCGGATGGAACTGAGCTAACCAATTCTGAATCACTAGTTTCTGTAACTGTGTAGTCGTGCCCTCTCAGCTGTTACAAAAGCTATTATTACGTATTCAAAGCCAACTAGCTCAGTTACAGCCCCTTTGCTGACTGCAGGCTGCTGCAGTACAAGCGCTGCGCTCATTTTCTACTGCACAACAGGACCCAAATGCGTGCATACCCATAAAAAAAACCACAAGTTCATACCAGCGCTGAAACCAGATCTCCAAGGATGTCCTTCAATTCCACTGCCGTGCAGGACTGGAAGAATGTTTCCATCAGCTTGTAGTGCTTGTCCCCAATGCAGTTCTCCAGCGTCACGACAGCAGTGCTGCTGCTGGGTGCCTCCTGCAGCTGCGCACTGGCCCTGAGTGCAAGCTGTGCGTAGATGCCCTTTCCCAAAGCTGGAAAGGGCGCAGAGAGGAGCTCCGGGGACCTGGTCCTACAGTGGGCTATGCGGGCCACCACTTCAATCAGTGTGTCAGCAACTTCGCTTGCCTGCAGAATGGGTGACAGAAAGAGATTTGGCGAAAAGGCACCATGTAACATCTCAATAACAGCCTGTTTTTCTGAGACCATTGCAGAGTCAACACAGCTTGAGCAAATAAACAGCTGATAACTGTTGAGATGCTTGTGTAATGAAACACAAGGCACAGAGCGCTCAAAAAAGAGATCACGCTCACCTCTGGCTGCTGCAGCTCTGTCGTGGCCATTGAGAGGGCAGCCAGGGTGTCTTTGCTAAACCGGTCCTCTCTGACTTCCCCGTCAGGGACCAGCCTGTTGGAACAAAGCGCATACTGTGCTTGCAAGAGGGCAATGGTGTAGGCATGTCTTCGCAACTCTTCCGAGAGCTTCCCACAAGTGAGCAGTCGCTGCAACCAGGATGCGACTCCTTCTGAGAGTGCATGTGCCATCTTCTGGATGTAGCCCTTGACGTCGTCATAAAGCTTCCTGTACAACTCCTGCAGAAGGAAGGCGAAACTGTTTCTCAATCTCCTCCGCACATACAGGTTTACAGCATGACATGCTCACCCCACGGCACACTCATTCAATGTGATGGCTACGACAGGAAAACACCATGACACCATCCAATGCCACCCCATTACTGTCCCCCTAAAACATAAGTTACAACAACTGATGCACACTGCTAATGAATCTGCTCAGCCGTGAGCACCAACTAGCAAGGCTGTCTACTTCCGTGAGCCTCAACAGATGAGAGAATTTAGGAGAAATACCTATGTCAGATGCTTTGCACATTTTCAGGAGCCGAGTCAGCATGCCTCAATTAGTTGTCCAATCACACAAAATAAACCGGCCATTTGGCATGTGGCCTATCATAAAGGAAACATGCCATTTTAACTTGAAGCCAAGTTGATGGAAATTCACCAGTTTGGAAACTGGTCCTGATTCAAGTGTCAAAACGGGGCATTATACAGCATTAGCCAGAAACATGCCATGCTTACAAAGTGGAGGAGAAAAAAAAAAAAAACAATGCATAGGAAGGAATCAACAGAGGCCTTGTGTAACATACAGCACTGAAGGAAGCTGGGAATAAATTGGTGCAATCGACCCCTGGAGCACACAAGAAATTTGAAGAATACACCATACACAGCCATATACAGGCAATACACGGCTGCCCGTGTAGGAAAACTACCGTATTTACTCGTGCAATTTGCTGTGCCAGACCACAATCATGCACCCGGGTGCACGTGCAGCATGCTAGGGAAGATCAGCATGGGCGCTTCGCCGTGTGTGGCCATGAAAGGTGCGAGTGGCGAAGCGAAGAGTAAATACAGCATATACTGAAATATACTGTACATTGCCGCTTTTAAGTCTAACCCCTCAGCATGCACCCCTCGCTGGGCAAAAAAAAAAAAAAAACTGACTCCAAATATAAGACGTGCACTCCCTCCCTCCCAGCTTCTCGTTATGTAGTTCCCCGCGAGGTGGCACGACGGTGCTTGTGCAGATCAAAGTGATAAACGCTCCCCTACATATTCGCGAGGCCAGCAGTCAGAGGCTAATGGAGATAACAGGTGATAAAACGGCACCCTCGCTGTGGCACGACTCTTTAATAGCTTAATATTAAGCTACGTAGCTGTCTTTGAACTGGAATCGCAGAGTTTGATCTCAAACTCTGCAAGCGTGCAACGAGCAGGAAATCTGACATTGATGACAAATGCAGTCAACTACGGTGCAAACAAGGGATGCACTGAGGAACACAAGCTGCACAAAGTGCACTTTCCGAGGCAAGCTATGCAAGTTTCACAAACTGGAAGAAGAGCTGCTTGCTATGTGATGGAAGTGTGGAACAACGGCTATGTGTTGACAACGGACATGCTGCACATAAAGGCCCAAGCCTTGGCGCCTCGCAAAGAGCATAACGTGCAAGGACCTCAAAGCTAGTGCCAATTCGGCACACTGGTTTGTTGTTTTACTTGAAAACAAATTATTTTTCACACATCGCGTACTGGGCTGCATCCTAAAAATTGGCACTCAAGTCTGAAAAAAAAAAATGCAGCCCTTACATGCATTTATACAGTATACTAGAGGCCACAGCAATGTAGTGCAATCAAATTATCCACACAAGAGATCACAAGAATAACAATCTTCAAGAACTTGTGCCAGACCGGTTCGAACCAATCAGCACTGAGAAACGAAGGTTCTGCTGCATTTTCGAGGCTACAAAACAGCTGAAAATAAATTGAACGACACTAAAGTCAACTTACCAATACCAGCTCCTTGAAAAGTACCAGCGCAGCTGTTGCCCATGCTTTTGACGGAAGACCTTGGTCTGCTGTAATCACTTCCTTGACCTATGACAATGGAAACATAGCAGCAAGCAGTCAACACAAAACTCCAACACATCCGTTGATTTCTTTTAAGTTAGCTACGCCAGCTCACCAAGTGCATGTAGAGAAGCAGCTTTGCAAACTGAGCTACTTAATGCAGCAAACAGGGCGTGTTGGCACTACACACTTATAGAAACTGAAAGCAGTGAACAAAAAATACGATGACAGACGAAGACGAGATAAGGAAGAGAGCCGAGGTTAAGGTCAGCACTCCTCGTTGCCTAGTCTTCGTACGCTGTCCCGTTTTATGAGCTATTTTCCATCGGATTTGCTATCCTTAAACTGTGCGCACAGCAAAGTCCTGAACACAAGTTCACTGCCACTGATCCCACAAGATGGAATGGCAAAAAATTGCAGCCAGTCAAAAATCAGAGTGTGTTAATGCAGTAATTTTAATTAATTAAAAATTAGAGAACTAATTCATTATGAGACCTGTGGCCCATCAGGCACATGAGACTCAGGTGTGCTGAATTTGAGAGCTTTCAGAGTATCCTGAAAGAAACGCTAGCCAAACTAACATGCCACAATGTCATAATGCAGCACTTCATCTGTGTGAGATTCTATACCGAAGGCTTTAAACATAAGCCAGTTCCAAAGCATTCTTTGCTTTCGCTACCGGTCAGTTGCTAGGAACTGAAGCTGCAATCTTCCATTCAGCACAGGTGACGGCCATTGTGGCAGATGAACAGTGAGCTTACCTCTTTCACCAGAGAGTTGAGGGTCCTAACAGTGTTTTTCTTTTTCACAGCCTGGTGTACCAGAGCATCCAGTATGCTCTCGTACAGCTGTAACATGGACTTGTCCTCCAGGGCCTGCAAAACACAAGTGTGGTAACAGGGGGGAATCTGAGGACCGCCATGGCAAATTTAGAGCAAAGTATAAAAATATATTAGGTAGTTGCAGCATTTAAAGGGACCCTGAAATGATTTTGATGGACATAGTCTGATCAGTAGAGGTGGTCCTTGTGGGTATTCGAGTCAAATTTGAAAGCTCTGCGTGGACCCTATAATTTATAATGAATTTTTTTAAAATCGCAGCTTGCAGTTGTTTGCAACCCCATCAAATCAGGCGGGACGAGTGGACTCTTGCCCAGTGAAATGCGGTGAAGAGCGCCAGTCACTTGAGCGTGGTCTGCTTTGTTATCTCGACTGAGGGGGTAATGTATAGACACCCCAGGAAGGAAGAGAGGCACCCCCAAACCTGTTTCCATTCCACTTGCCCTTCTCGAAGCGGGAGAGTCGCATTCTGCAGTGCGAGGAGGGGTGTTTCTCTCTCCTGCCTGGGCTGTGGTGATGATACTCCACCCCTCCAGAAGGGGTGATGATGTCACTTGCATGCCGCATTCCTGCCACGCGTGCCTGCCACGGCTTTCTGATGATGGCAGGGTTTTCGCACGAGCCAGGTAATGCTCTTACATTAAAAAACATTGAGTATTGCCCCACACAACACTAGCAAGCCACTGCTGTCTGGTTAATGCGAAGTTGATAAGGAGGCCTTTTTCACCTAAAATAGACTGCTACAATGAAAGACTACGTTTGCTTCTTTTAACCTCCACACAGATTCCTTCAACGACTTCTACTCAGTGTTCTAATTTAATCTTGCTGAACTATCTTATGTTTTGTTATCAAAACACAATGATCAATTCGATGAATTCTGTCAGATACTAGTGATGAATGCACCCAGAAGACAGGGGATAAACATGATTAAAGGTGCACTGAAGAGGAATCTGAACTTGTCTTTTTGCCGCGGGAACTCGATCTACACGTTCCGAGCATTCTCAGAAACTGCGACTTATTGCCCTGTATGGCTGATTTCCCAAATTAAATCGAATTAACGGCCGGCTCCCGCCCTTTTTTTTTAATTCTGCCTCGTACGGTGGGCGGAGTCGACCAACACGTGGAGTGCCTTTCACCCAGTCCCGTGGCGGCTTGCCGATCTGTCATCGGCGGAGTAATACGTAGTAGTCCGTAGTCGCAAATAGTCCGCGCGTATTTTTATTTCCGCGGGCTTATTTTGCGGCTATATTATCTGCGAATGAAACTATTTATTCATGAAAACCTAAAAAACAAAATAAAGCGAAAGCAAAGCCTCCACGGAGCTGGCTGAAAGGAACTTCACGCGTTGGTCGACTCCACCCATCGTACGAGGCAGAATTAAAAAAAAAGGGCGGGAGCCGGACGTTAATTCGATTTAATTAGGGAAATCGGCCATACAGGGCAATAAGTTGCAGTTTCTAAGAATGCTAGGAACGTGTAGATCGAGTTCCCGTGGCAAAAAGACAAGTTCAGAATCCTCTTCAGTGCACCTTTAACCCATATATGCCGAAACTTCCGAATTTTTAGAGAATTAAAATATTTCTGGATTTAAAATGTTTATTTCATTCCCCAATTCAGAATTATCCTTATTTGGTGCAAATATTTTTCTCAACACTCACCTTTGAGCCACCCTACAATGTAGGATAATTTGCTATCTGTTGCGTGTCATAAAGCTTCAAACATCTGATATCGACTTTAAAATCACATTTCTGCTCATGCATGGTGGTTTCCTTATGACAATGCACAAAATTATTTTCTTTTTCTTGCAGGATTACAATGTAGTTTATGGTGCTGAATTTAAAAAATGGCGAACAGAGAAGACTAGTGGATCTTTCTGAATGTACACAACACACAAAACTGACACACAGCACAACCCTTGCACAGGAAAAGTTTTTCAAACCTATGCTACCGGATGCAAGCTTTTACGCAATAAACTTGTGCAAAAAAGCAGTTTCCTACATGTAGGATGCTAGAAATATATGGATTAAGACATTTGCATTCGTATCAGTCAGCCTGTATTTCATATCATTTATTTGTCCCTTAAAGGCCCGAAGGCATTACATAAGGGAGGGGGGGGGGTGTACATATAGGTTGGGGGGTAGTTGCAGAGAACAAAACAAGAGAGGGGGAAAAAATACACGAGGTACAAAAAGAGTACAATAATACAAACTAAAAGCAAGGAAGAAACAAAGAAAAAGAAAACAGGGAACAGTGGCCACTTCAGTGTCGCAGTATGAATGATGTTTATGAGAAGTGATTAGCCAGTTTCTCGCGGAAAAGGTGGCGATCGGAGCATGTTATTATGTTTTTGGGAAGGCCATTCCAGAGCACTACAGCGTCAGGAAAATATGAACTGCTCATTGCGGAGGTGCGGGTTTTAAGCTTAGAGACAAGCTCAGAGACGGGCATGAAGCAGAAGTAGCAAAGATGAAATTTTCGTTATTATGGTTTCTCAGAAGCAGCTGAACCCGACTGCACACACAAACACACACACAAAAAGTGTGCACTTGCCTGAGACAGATTGCCCTCGAAAGATGCAACCAGGCGGCTTATTAGCGCTCCTCCGCTGACAAAATCGAGGAGCCAGGACCTTCGTGGACTCTGTAGCAGTGCGCAGAAGGTGCGTGCGGCATGTTTCACAGCATCCAACCTCTTGTCCCAGAGCGGGCCACTCTTCTTGACCACTGCTCCCTCGAGAAGGAGCACAAGGCCCAGGAGACCAAGCATGCAGCGCAGCTGGTTCCCCGGAAAGAGGCTGTCCAGTGGAAGATGGTTCAAGGCCTGGCAACACACGAAACAAATACAGATGAGGCTAAACACCACATTTACTTGATTATTTATCAAGCAGTGATGCAGGCACACTTTGGTCAAAAGAAATGGTGGTGGCAATTAAGTTCTTGCGATGAACTGCACGTATGAAACACCACATTTGTGAGAAGGTTGGGCTGAACTACGTGAACTACTTTAACAGGAACTTGTAAAACGACATTGAGTTTTTCCACTTTGTGACCAGCACAGCGGACACATCGGCCATTGGTGAGCGCACATAGATATTCCCCAATAAATATCGAACACAGTTTAGTCACTTCAGAGCCCTGAAGCCCAAAGAAACATCCTTAAAGAAACTGTAGTGTCAACTGTAGAAAACTTAAAGCAGACTTGAGAAAAGCTAGGCAGCTGATTGTGTCTGGGAGCATTTGATGAATATAGCAAAAGCTCGTCAATTCTACCCATCCCTGTTAATTTTTTTTTTAATCTGGATAATTAAAATGGCCAGCACAGTCCTGAACAATGCCCATGCAAGGCTATGGCATCAAACGCTCGCTAATTCGGACACCAAATGTCTCATACTGGTTAATTCGAGCGGGCTCCCGAAAAAAAAGCTGCATCTAACTAGGATTGGCACGGCAAGCGATCTTCAGTGTGGCTCTACTCAAATCTTAACTGCATGTTGCACGTGCAAAGTCGGCGACGCATCTCTGACATGTGCACAATGGCAGGCGCGACGATGCACAGATAGTCCCGTCTCTGAAAGTAGCCTGGCCACTTAGTTTCGGTTTCACTTTTCTGAGCCTTGTGCCAGTTCACGTCAGCCATAGCGACAGCGGCTATTGGCTGTGCCAATAGAGACCAGCTGCATGCAATTTCGGATGCTGGCACCTCTGCACATTTCCCTCGCTTCCATTCACGTGGTTCTTCCATCACGCCGAAGCTGCGTGCTTGTCATGCGCCACTTGCTCTATGTACTGAAGCCTCCTCACACGTGGCACAGCCACTTGCGAGAGGGCTCTGCCATTCTAAGGGTGCCAAGGAGGTCCTCGCCATTTCTCAAAGGCTCTGTTTCTACTCTCCCGACAGCGTGCACGCAATAAAGATGTGAAAATGGTCATTTTGCACCGTTCTCCTCTCTGAATCAAGCGACCACCACCCAGTCTCTCACTAGATAAACGTACCATGATGCAAGCGGTCCTTGTCAATTTTCGGGGGTCATTCAAGAATTCAAAACTTTGGATAATTGGAACATTTCTTCGGTCCCGTGAAGTCTGAATTGACGAGCTTTTACTGTATAAATAAATCTTGTCTAGTTTTACTTTTTGATACAGAACAGTCAAAAGAGAAAGTCACGAAGGGGGCAGTTCAAATGCATCCCTGCATCATATAGACTGAATGGGAGTGAATCAGACTGCAAATTTTTAAACCAGCGTGAAAATTTTTAAATTTTAGTTTTTACTTTGACCTTTTTTCACTTCTAATTTACTTTATTTTTTAAATCGTCAGTGTCAGCTCGACTCTCCCAAAAAAAACTGTTGAAACTTTTTTCCGCTGTAAAGAACCCTCCCCCCAAATTGATGTCAACTTTTTCTGAAAAAAAAAAAAGTGGATTCATTACGAGAATATATATATATGGTAGAATTTTAATGAACAATTTTCAAAGAACATGACTACATTCGGAGAAGGCCAGAAAAATCCATAATTTTGCCACCCAGCCTACCCAGAAGTGCCATGCAGCAAACAATTGAAAATAACTACCTCTAAAATGAACACCACATCCGATGTTTCGATCCTTTCAGTGAACTCCTCGGAGCTGGCTGCTATGATGGCCACCAATTTTTCAGAGGCACCATGTATGGCCGTCCACATCTTGTTCAGGCCCTCAGAAGTGAGCAGCTCTTTTGAACTGTAGTCAGCAACCGGCACCGTTTCTGCATACTTCTCCCACTTGACCGGTCCTGACAGGGCTTGCATCATGGCACAACAAAGCCCCGTCGGTTCCTCTTCACAGTCGTGTTTCCTAGAATATTAAAGATAGAAGTGTTGGCCCCTATAGCTAGTAAAACATACGTGCTAAAAGCACTCACTACAGCATAATCTCGACGATACGATCCCAGCTGATACAAATTCGTGAAATGCCCTGTTCAAAGTGCACTGCGTGAAACAGGCAGAAATTCGGATGTTACGAACAATCCCCCGCCCCAGTGCAACTGGTAAGAATGCGCGAGCCACGGCTGCACCCTCGAGCACGAAGTACTTACTACCCATACATCACCGGTGGTGCGATCGCCAGTCGTGCAGTGTGCACCGCGAGTAGTGAGCGGCGGCGCACACATAGCACATGCCGACATTGCGAGTCAGCAGTGGCGCGCGGCCGAAAGTAAACCCCGTCAGCTTAAAATAGATTTGTGTAAATTCTGCATACAAATTTTGTTCGTTTTGGATGATATGAATATTTTTCGTGACCTGGTGCGGTTCATATGAGCCGATATTTTACTGTAGTGGATGGTACTGCACTACGCCCCCTCTTTATACTCCTACGACGCATGTCCTGCTTACTAGCTTAATGAAAGCAAATTTCATAGAACTTGAATCCGCACTGAGAACAATCCACAGCCACTCGTTCCTTAACACTATTTCTTGCCACACATTTACAACAGATAGGTAATGTAGCGCTACATCTATAAACAGTGTAAACATGCACCATCGCCTTTCCACCAGCTCTACGGGTGTTTTGCAGCAAGCTTTGGGCATGGTAGATATCTCGCCGTGATGGCATCTCTCAAGGGAGCATTTGCCGATGCCCCATTCCATTTTTCACCAACTGCAGCAATTACAGAAACTCCTGAATATTATGCTATTGCATGTAGAGAGATGCCTCATCTAGAGAAGCCTTGCTGTAGCCCTTACCTCTTCCTAGCCTTGAACATAGTGGCCACACGTCCCCAGACAGCTGTGACGTAGCAGGTCTGCATCAGCTTGCATTCCAGGAATGCCTGGCTGCCAAGGAAGGTGGCTATGAGTTCTGCTTGGGTGAGACCATTCTTGATGCTACAGGGTCATATTCATGCACAAAAAAAAAAGACAAGAGTTGTGACTGAAAGGAAGAAACTGCTATAACAGCAACTGAAATAGGACAGTGATTATCCCTAAACTTTGAAACCACCCCCAAAGGATAAGTACAAGACAAATGCATAGATGACATCAACAGCTGAGCAGGAAGTGAAATCACCCCAGTGTCAGGTAACCATCTTGATTGGCTACTGGATGCCACTTACACTGAAGTATAATAAATTTGTATAGTTAAAAAAGAAACTATTACTGCTATGGAGCATGGGTTGTTCACTCAAAAAATGATGGCAGGGCAAGAAATGCAGCCTTCAACTAGATGTGCCCGTGAACCTCAATAACTTGATAACAATATACTGCTGGTGTTGCACACAAGAAAAACGCCACTAATGGCAAGTCCAGAGCACAAATCAAATCTGATGTGAAGGTTACCTCAACTTCTATGGCTCTGCTTAACAGATAATAGAAATACCAATGAGTGCAATGCACGTTTTACCTAATTTAGGTAAAGTGATTCAACTAGAATCATATAAAGTTCAGAGCACCATGCCACTAAACCACATTCAGTACATTATGAGGACTTCAAACCTCAAGCTTAGGGCCTTTCCAATAAGTGAACCAAGAAAACTGCAAAGAGTAATAAACAGCTAAGCATGGCCCTTAAGAAAAGTCATAAAAGAGCACAGCATTGGGGTATCCATGGCAACTTTTCTGTCAGACACACCGCAGAAGAAACTGCCGGCCAATCCGACCACACAGTGGATCTAAAACATAAAATGTTCTTCCTCTCCACCTCAGTTGCATTTTCTGCACAAGTCCTGCAGAACATTGCAGGAAAAAGCTTACTATGAGTAATCAGTAGTCAGCGCTACTACCTGGCCACTTGAAATATGACTTACGATACAGCAGAACTGCTTTGTTGCATTGACCGCGGAAAAGAAACATACCAGCCAGGAAACGTAGTAGCCGAAAACAGCACTTGAATAAAGTGTACGCTGTACTTCGCCACATCTTTTTTTTTTAATGTGAAAGCTTTCTATGGTTCATCAGTCAGAAAATCTGGTGTTGATAGACCGTCAATGAGAAACAGACCCAAAACCAAAGTGACCTCATGACGTCATCGGCAGTGCCTACATCATCCCGAAAGAACAAAAAGTAAAAGTTCTTCCGAAGTGGGTTTTGATCCCAGGCCAATATGAACAGACCAGCTTTGCTGGCCACTTCATTACAGCACTACACCATCACTGCAGCACTACACCCTGCACGCTAAACTGCCAGTCTTTCGCACTGGGTTTGGGTATCGTCGACTTCATCAACTTCCATTCGAGCGGTGCAAGCAGATCAGCTTCGCTGGCCACTGCATTAGGGTAGTACGCTATCGCCGCAGCCAAACACCCCGCGTGCATGCTTTTGCATTCACAGCCCATAAGTAATCTTAAAGGGGCCCAGAAACACAATCTTAGTTAACTGTTTTGCCTGTTGATTGCATACGGTGAGTTATAATGGTGCTAATAGCGTCGGTAATGCCGCGTATATTCCGTTTTTTAATATTTTAATGTCCTCCCAAAAACAACTTCATGGCTCTGATGGTGTTGCCACACAGTGGCGGGTTTTTAGCAGCGGATATGACATCACCTGGCGCGAGCTTGATGATCGGACAAACAGTAAATACACTGCAAATTGTGTGAATAAATAGAGACACATTTTGTCACCTGTCTGCGTTTTATATCAGATCAACAAAAACAACTTGTTTGTCTTAGATAAAAGCGCTGCAAAGCAAGCAAAATAAAAATACACCACCAGGGGCGCTCTGGCACGGAAACGACGCTGCCAGTCTCAGCAAGAACGAGTTACAGAGAGCAGGCAACCATGGAGTGCAAACTTCCGCGACGTGCTCTGGCAGGCTGTTTTGATTGGTTGCGCCAGGTGCCGTCATTGGGAGAGCGAAATAGGAGTGGGAAGCCCCGCCAAAATCGAGTTGAGGGCAGCGTTTTGTTTGCTTGTATTTTGAAATTTCTTCACTGAATAACTCCCGTTCCTGTGCATTGATTCCTGTAATTCTTTTTAAGTCAGCATCTGTGTGACATAAACAACCCACCTGAAGTATAGCCGGTATCCCCCCAAGCAGTGTTTCGCAGCCCCTTTAAGTGCCCTCCATAATTTTTTTTTTTTTCCTGCATCCCCAAACTTGCTTTTCCTGACTACATGACTGTGCATGCACAGAACGTCCTACATGCCCTGTGATCCTTCCCGTCTCCATGAGCAGTTGTCGGTGAGAGAGAAAGGCAATGGCAAAAAAGAGGGAGCACGTGAGGAGCTGGAATAATTCACGCACGCGTGCTCTTCTGCACTGCTTTCTTGGTGGCCACTTCAATCCTGCAAATTTCTCATCAACCGGAATCTACCACCTGCATATTTTAGGCTGCAAGGGGGAAGAAAAGTGGATGACAGAAAACAAAGCCTAGGAGCCAACCTGCACGACCACATGTCGTACAGCGCTGCCCACACGGTCTCTGACAGCATATTTTCGTTTTTGCGCCTTCCGTTGTATCCGCTAATGTCACAGTGGTGACGACAGCTGTAACAGAATTCGCGCCACCCGCAAGCGTGCGGGGCACCGGTGTGGGCCAGAGTGCTGGAAGCCGCTGAACACTATGACAGTCAAGCACCGATGAAGTTTAGCATCCCACTTCAGTTAGCATGCCGTTGCCGCTCACGCACTAAACGTAGGCCATCAAAATGCCAGCACAAGTAAAGCAGTAGTGCGAGGGGACAGTCATAATGTACCATGCAGGAATGTTACCACAATTGCTACGCAACTGCAAAGTTTATATGCATAGGCTTCTATGGCAGATAAAATGGTACTGGCTGACAAAAACACAGCAGCTAGGAAAATATGGCACCCGGGAACATAACAGTGGGTTTCTATCGTAACCTTCTAACATTGCTGCCACCACTACTCGACACTATCCAGCACAGCCGGCTGCCTCCACACGTTCTTAGTACACAAAACACAAGGGCAGTTACAACTCTTGGAAGGGGAAGTCAAGGGAGAGGAAAATACAAAATAAGCAATGCATTTCTCAATCTTCTTTCATTGAAAAAACAGTGGCCAGAAAGGCTTTCCCATAAAACCAAAAGTGCCCAAATTACTATGCTTGTAAGCAAAGAAAAGAAGGACAAGCAAAAGGGTGTCTTGCCTGTCAGCTTCATCTTTGATCTGGCCATTAGCCATGACCTCCAGGAAAAAATGACAAAGTGCTGTGGCATTTTTCGCTGGCAAATGGGGAGCTAGTAGGGAGAAGTTGACTAGAAGCGTGTGCAACGACACTACAGGGAAACGGCTCCCTGAAATTTCACAAACCTGAAATTGTGAAGCAAAACAAACATTGACAGATCCAAAGGCGGCATCTGGCTGCCAAACAGCTCGACGCAAGCTTGCAGGTACATACCCTCTGAGACCAGAACGAAGTGGTCACGGTCATGTCAACGTGCGAGAAAACTAATTTGGCAGCAGCTTTCAAGGTTGATGCAAGGTGTTCATTGGTAACGTCAGTGAAAAGAATAAGAGCTCTGATCTTCTGAATCCACAGCAACATCTGTAAAAAAATGCAAAGTAGGTAAAGATGCACTACTAGCATTTCACAAGGACAGCTAGTCCATTTCATTGATGAGAGTATGCGTAAGTACTAAAGGATCGGGGTGGGCAGCTTCATGCAACCTCGTGCTGTGTCCCTTAGTTGCACCATAAAAAGTGCCTTACTTCATCCATATTTCAGTTCCCACAGCTGCATGTATTAGCTCAACTATGTGACATGTCGGAAGTCTCAGCTTTTATGGTTGCCAATTCAGCACTACCTCCTTAAACCCAGGGGGCCAGCAAATTTCAATTTTTGCAGCAAAGTTCAGTTTGGCTTCACTGAATTGGTACATTAAAACCAATGGAACCTCTCTATAGTGGATTACAACTTGAGGATGCACAGAAGCCCTGCCTCCCAATGTTCACCAAAGTGCTATACATCTGTCTGCCAATCGTGAGAACTCCATGAGTTGACGTCGCAGCCCAGTGATGGACTTCATTGAAAATGGGTGCTTGCACTCCAAAATGTGCCGTCACGTTGAATACCCACTGCCAAAACCGTTAGTGTATTTTGTGCATTTTTTTTCCGAATTCTACAGAATGAATTAGTGGCAGCCATTTCCTTGCCATGCACCATTTCCTGAACACTGTGATGAGAGGTGAAACGCTATCGAGCCCCAGAAGTCCCACCTGATCCCACTGTGCACTGCCACCTCAGTGTCAATGACAACGCAGTGGACATGCTCATTTTGTGTCATTTGTCATGGGTGCCAGGAATTAGTGGTTTTTGAGGAAAGTCAGTGGACACCTCAACTGTGCCCTGAGGGAAGGGAGAAAGGTGGGAGTGCATAATTTCCAGAATAATTTCGACCACATAAGGATCTTTAATGTTCACTGACAGGGCACAGCACATGGGCACCTTTTGCATCTTGCCTCCATTGAAACGCAGCCATCGCCACCTGGTTTGAACCCAGGTACTCCAGCTCAATATTTGAGCACCCTAGCCACTGAGCCATCCCAGCAGGTCACGGATGCCAAGTAGCGAGCAAGTGGCAAATCTGAGATCCATTTTCGTGCCATGTGTAGGTGTGTATTCTGTGCACTACAAAGTGGGAAGATGCCAGCGAGCATCGAAGTCATAGCGTCGCAGCAGATTGGGAAATGCAACTGAGCACCACCATCCCCGCATCCCTGTAGCTGATTCTGCTATCACAATGGACTCGGCGTTCTAACACCAACGAGCATACTGCAGTAGTATTTTGAACTTGAGGACTGCGTAAATATATAGCGTTGACAAAGCCTGCTCAATGCAGGACGGAAATAAGTTTGTGCAGTAAAAACAAGGTTATAATCAAAAAAAGCCTTATTAGTGTGTTTTAACCCTAACACCACATACGCCCCCGACGAACCCAAGTACTTCTCCCTGTCATTTGTTGCCCAGGCTCTCCCTCGCCGGAGCAAGTAAAAATGAAGAGTGATTTCTCGAGTGTGGCTTGTGAAAAAAACCACTGCTAGTGTAAATCTTGGCGAGATGTCTTGGCAAGAAAGTGAGAGCGCAAAGGACATGCTCAGCATGAAAGAAGTGCATTTCGATGCGACCAACAACCCACATTCACTTAGACGACGTATGCCGCTGTCATCTGCAGACCAGTAAAGCATGACACGCACTTATTTATTGCTTTTGTTACTTTTGATATTGCGGCTGAAATACAAAAAGCTTTATTTTCTTTGAAAGTAACCAATTTTATGTAGGTATATCAAGGAAACCGTGCACATTCACTTTTTGCAAGGGGTTTATCGTTTAGCCGTTCCATGCCAAGCTTTTATGGAACAAAACTTTATGCGTTCCCCTAACAAACGACATATGCTCATGAAGGCGGCGATACATATAATGCCTGTCACTTCCTACTTTGTCATAATGAGCTTGCTGCAAACTGGTAATTTCTTCTAACAACGGTTGAAAGGACTGTTTCATCTGTATGGGAGAGCTGGAAAAGTGGCGAAAAGTCTGTGGAGGCAGAGCTTCAGCTGCATTTTCAAGTTGTAATTGACTATAGGCATTTTATTCTTAACATTATGCTGTAAAATCTCTATCACAAGAATCTCACATGGCCACAAAAAATTATCACAGCACCAGAAATTCATATCATCCAAAGTGAACAAAATTAGCAGAATTTACCCAGATCTGTTTTTGGCTGCCAAGGTTTGGCTGCCAAGGCAACGGCTAAGCACCACTGCCAATTCGTGACACCGGCACTGTGATGGTCGTGCGCCGCCGCTCACTGCTTGCGACGTATACCATGCAACTGGCTGTCGTAATGTCGACGATGTCGAGCTGTGCTCAAAGCTACCAAGTACCTGATTCTGCATCTCAGTGTGTGCCGAAATAGGCAGGAAACCACCACACACACGCAGTCAAGGGCATTCAACAGGCCAGCTGCCTTGAGAGGCTGGAAGAGCACCACAATCTGTGAGCTGATGCGTGGTGGGCACAACAGTAAGGAATCATTTACAGTCAAGCCCACTTATAACAATATTCAAGTGCCATGGAAATACCATTGTTATAACCAATAATTGTTATAACAGGGTTGTGCCGAAAAAAAAGAAAGGATGACAAACTTCAGAGCATTTATTGACAGTAAATACCCAGAGGGGTTTGATTGTTCTAATGCCTGTAAAAGCTCGTTAAATCGAACTTCAGGGAACCGGAACAATGTTCACCGTTGACCAAAGCACCGCCATCACTGCGCCACCGGGAGCTTTGCGCACCTCCACGTCACAGGAATCAAGCCGGCTTTTTGGAAGCTATTCTTATGGGAAATTCAAAAAGCATGCAGAACCAAGGGTGCGGTGACAGCTGACAAGAGAAAAACCGCGCTAGCTGCATGCACGCGCACTGCACTGACTGATTGGGGTACGCATGGTGTGCGTAGCCAATGCAGCAATGCAGCAGCTCTCCTGACGCGATGACGCCTGCCTCTTTTGCTTTCGTGGCATTGCTGCGCCAGCTTAGTCCATTGGTCGGCCCCACACATGCACGCTTTTGTGTTGTAAGCATGGTTTTGCTGGTGTGGTTGTAGCATTTCTTTTCTTTTTCTGTAATGGTTGACACTCAATTACCAGATTTAATTGTTATAACCAATAATGTGCCTTGACAGCATTGCTATAAGCAGTTTATTTTACCATAGAACACATGGCAAAGCTTATGGTGCCATGACTGACCATTGTTATATCCGATATATTGTTATAACCAGTATTGTTATAAGTGGACTTGACTGTTCTCAGATGTCTGCCAGTCATCTGGATGTGCGAATATCGTGAAGAGGAACCGCCTCTCTAAGCAGTACACGGGGAAGTGGCAACAAAAAAATCTTGGTCTGTGGTCTATCTGCAAGACAAAGAAAGAAAAGGACGAGCAGTGTTTAACTCACAAGGAAGTGGCAGACAAGCTTAGTTTTGTCTTCGTTCATTATAGCCAGAATGGAGTCCATCTTGTCAGCAGTGAAAGTGGGGTGAAGGAAAGAAAGGTCTACAGCGTCCAGAGGTGCCATGAGCTCAGGGGCTGCGTACGCCTCGCCGTAGCTTTTCCGGTACAGGCAGAGAACGAGGTGCAGCTCTCCCCAGACGTGAAATACGCACAAGGCACACTGTGCATGTTGTGCCTGCAAGAAAGCGTAAGTACATAAGTACAATCTAAGAGAGAGACTACTACACAAGGCTGTCTTGCGAGACTGCTGCAGTGACAATGAGCTTACAGAGTGAAGGCCATTTCAGAAGAGATTTTACTGCTTCTACAAGATTTTTTATGACAGCCAATGAAAGCAATGTTATGCACAATAATTTTTAAAATGCGCTGAAAAAATGTTTTGCAACAAGCATTACTAACTAGCACAGAACACTCACACTGCACAGAATTATCACATATAGTATCGCCTCAAGAAATGGTTTCATCACTAGGCTTTTGAAGAAAATGACTTGTGTTTTTGTCAGAGTTTGAAGTGCACTAAAAATTAGAAATAATGCAGCCATTTGCGATATCTGCTGTGTATAAGTCAACCCCCAGCGCTTACATCCTTCAACCCCCCAAAACAACATCAACGCCCAAAATAAGTCGAAGTGCCCCCCGTTCCCCCTAGCTAGCCAAAGGCAAGGTAGATTTTGAAAGCGTAATCTGTGTTATGTAATTTAATGTAAATGGATTGTGGTGCAGGCGCTACTCAAAGTACTTGCCCAAAAACGTGTTTTACTCAAAGTAACAGTGATATCACGATGCAATCACAAAGAAGGCCATCAGCCGGAAGCAAAGTGAGATAAAGATTATACAATGGCCTTCCATGCCTTCCACAATTGCATGCGGCCCGACCGACTCCAAACTGGCAACGGTCCTGTAGTTTCGGATGCCAGCATGATGCATGCTATGGAGGTTACCAAAGTTTGCACTCGAACTACCAACCACTCTTTTGGGAACGTCGCAGCCAGCCCGCTTGAGCCAAGTAAATTAACACCTTAGTTTGAATTATTGCAAGTGGAACTGATTTGCCATGAACTAATGCAGCTCTTTACATCCTGCTCAAAATGGGCAATAGGCATGTGGCTGGACTATTCACAGATACGGATCAAATGGCAACACGGGTCAATGCTGCCTTCCAAGCGCACTTAACCCTTTGAGGGTCGAATTATTTTGAAGAAAACTTTCCCAGGTGATGAAATTACTTTATTGCGGATCTTGAATCTACAAAATGTATATAATCGAGAATAAATAGTAAAAAAAAATTAGGAACAGTACTTTGGTGACAGCATCACTCACAACTGGAATATGTTTAATAGAATAGAATAGAAATGGTGATAAGCAAGCTAAGAGCAGCACTAATAAAGATAGAAACCAACTTTCGCCGCCTCTGCAAAACAGTGCCCACAAGAAGAAAACACGTTTCGCGCGACTCCGTTGCGATCCCGCAGCGGAATCGAAACCGCGTAGGCACGTTGCCACAGAGGGCGAGAATACCTCGCGAGCAACGGTGATAAGCAAGCTAAGAGCAGCGCCAATAAAGATAGAAATCAACTTCGGCAGCCCCTGCAAGATAGTGCTGACAAAAAGAAAACTCAAATTTAGTGCGACTCCGTTGCGATCACGCGGCGAAACCAAAACTACAAAAGGGGTGTTGCCGCAGTCTGTGCCGCCGCGCTAAAGCTAGACATAAGTTCTGCTTATCTCCGTAAGAAGGCAGCACAAAATTCAAACACTTCTTGTAAGTCCTAAGAGGTGGCAGCACCCCCCCAGTGAGCACGCATTGTTCTTTTGGCGCAAAATTTCAAACAGAAGATCGAAACCGTACCCGTAAGGCAAAGACCTTGCGGGACAGAAAACCGCCGCCGTACATATACGGCAAAAACCTTCAAAGGGTTAAAACTGCAATTAGTAACTGGCTCAATGAAGACAGAAAGTGCGTGAGCGAATGAAAGTGGTTGAAGTCACACTAAGCGGTAAGCATACACAGCCAGTTCTTTATGCTACTCAAGCCCACTCTGACACAAGATATCTTTCCGGTACTCACACTTTGCTTTTCAATACTCAGGTCCAACATGCGTGTGGCAAGTTCTGATGTGGCTTGCATCAGCTCAGTGATCTTCGTGACGTACGAGGGAGGCGTGTTTGGGTTGACGGCCTGAATATGGTGAGCAAATGTCCGGAAGATTTCAGCCACAACGATGACTTTAGGGAGGTGATCCTCTTGCACTTTAGGTTCTTCAATTTCAGATGTGTCTTCTAATAAACAAAAACAAAAAAGAATACCACAGTATCCACATCAGCCTCACCTAATGAGGACAGCAACATTCTTAAACATGATTAATCAAAAACATGCTTAATGACTACTGCTCCAAGTCCATTTATTAACAACAAAAAAAGTTAAACCAGAAGCCACCTATAAAATTAACAGCAATTACATGCATTGCAGATTATATGCAGTAGCTATAGAGAAGCAATCACATTTAAATCCTATTTTTTATTGTCAATATCACTCATGCAGGGTGCTCCGACCTTCCTGCAAGTTTCCTGTCTTTAGCGCGCCCGCACGGTGGCAGTCACTTCGAAGAGCAGGACACTTGATGTCAAACCCTGTGACTCCTTGCCGCGTCATTCAGAGGGTTGTGGCTTTCGTGGGCGTTGCTTTGTCAACAGTGCCAAGGCTGTTTTATGACAACACAAAGTGAACAAGGGAAGCCTCAGGGTGCTCACCAAGGTTTTAACAAGAAGACAAGAGGACTTGTTCTCGTGCCGAAACTTTGGTGAGCACCCTGAGGCTCCCCCTCCCATGTTCACTTAGTGTTGTCAAGAAACTCATCTACCTGCCCTCTCTCTACCAGGACTGTTTTATGGCTTTCAATCATGCTTCTTCATCGTTTCTGGTGTTTTTCATTCCTCTTCGAAGCCTATACTCCATCTCATAAGCTTCTTGCAGCACAATCAAAGCTAGAGACCCCTGAGCCTAACAGGAGAGTGCGTTAAGGGAGGATGACCGCGGTCATTGCGACAAAAATCAATTTTTCTAAAAACAGTTTTTCATATTAAATATACTTCAGACCATATTCGCAAATATCTACGTCGACAACAGTCTCAGAGCACAAGAAAAGTGAATATTTTGAGAGTAGATCGGTTGAAAAATGATGCTTGAGCTTCGAAATGATGTTCCACATCATGTGATCGCGTTTCCGAAACTTGGGTAGTTGAAACGAGCTTGGCATCAATTTATTCAGAAGAAGAGCTGTGTGGTGATGTTATTTTTACTGGCTTTTACTTTATGCATTAAACTTAATTAGTTTTTTTCCTATATTACCAGCCAAACCATACCGTATGTTCTAATCACAGTGTTTTTTACCAATGTATTTTCACTGAGGCAAGTGCAAAGATAGCATCACCACATAAAGTGTGTCTTGGGCGATACATTTCTGTAAATTTTTTGAATAATTTATAAACATTTCTTGCCAAACGGCCTGTAATGAAGAGCCCAATTAAAACCACAGAATTCCTTATACAGTTGAACCCCTCAATAACGAAAGCCCTCAAGAACGAAATTCTCGCGGCAACGAAAAATTCTGGCACCCCCGGCGAACTCCCATAGGGTTCAATGCATTTGTCCCCTCTCAACAGCGAAGGGTTTTTAAAAAGCAGTCCCGCATTAACGAAAGTTTGAGGTAGTGATTGGAACATTTTTTCGGCACATCAGCCAGTCGGGAACATAGAATGGGCAAAACTGCAGCAGCACACTCATCCGACAAGTCGGGCCCGTTCATTTCACCTGCCAACAAGCACCGGCGCAGCCATTTTTGTTTACTTTCGGTTGGTTCGGTAATGATGATGATAGCAAAGCATTTTTTTTTTTTTTGCCCGCTGAAAGCGGATTTTTACTAGCCCGTCTGTTGGCGACTACGCACGCACGTGACGTTTCACGTGACGACACCGCCGGCCAACCGGGGAAGAGCAAGGAACCCTTTTTTCTTTCTTTTCGCTAGTGCGCCTACCACGCTATCCCGCCGATCTCGCCGTCCGCCTTGTGCAAGCCGAATTTGCCCGCGACTTGCTTGCGTACAGTGTTTTTTGTTGTTTTTTTGACTGTCGGAAACATGCCGCCTCCTGTAAAGAAGCGCAAGTTTTTGACGCTGCAGGAAAAGGCTGCAATCATCGCCGAAGCTGAAAAAGGCAGAAAGAAGACGGACATTGCGGAAGAGTTCAGTATCCCGTGCAGCTCACTTTCTACGATTCTGAAATCAAAGAATGTAATCATGAGGAATTCAGCGACGACGCTATTATCGACAGTGTGCGCAAAGGAAATGAGGCGAGTGACGACGAAGATTGCGAAAACCAAGCACAAGGTAAGCAAGTAAGCTCGCGTGATGTGCTTGATGCTTTTGACGTTATCCGGACTTTTCTCGGCGACCACGACGACGACGAAGCTATGCATAGCTTATCAAGCTGCGAAGCCAGAGTCGTCAAGCTCCTGCACAGCAATGTCAAGCAGAGCAAAATAAGCGACTTTTTTCATTAAATTTTCGTTCTGCAAGGTAATGGGTGTGCTTATTTGTCTATTTTCGCGACAGCGAAATTCTCACGACAACGAAAAGGTTTTCCTGCCCCGGCGGTTTCGTAATTGCGGGGTTCGACTGTAGCTCACAATCTAGTAGAGCTACTCAAAATCTAATTGCATATTTGGACTCTACATAAGAAGCACACTTTCATGACAACGATGATATAGGTTGTGCCAGAAACATAAAACAATAGTTTTAAGATCAGCATCCCCCCATAAAACGTCTTCCCTCAAGCATCGCCACCTGCTTCTCGTCTGCTCGCGGCGTATGCAGATATGGTTGGAAAAGAATATACTATATAGACGCTGTTTGCGTACCACACACTGAAGGAACATCAGGCAGTTTTAGAACAGTGTATGCACGCTTATGTTTGCTAAATGCAAGCATTACGTGGCACATAACGCTGCTTGTCACATGCGCAACCGGAGACGCAACAATAACTTCAGCCTAGTGTTGGCCTCACGTGTTAAGAACAGAAACCATTTTTGCCAACACACTGACGCTCCTCTTCAGGCCTAGGAGTGGCAGAATCGCCACTTGAAATAAAAAAATACAGAGCAATCCTCTCGTAACGATACTGAGAAAGCCGGAAAATCCGACCGTTATAACCGATTATCAAAAAGCAAAAAGAACACCCATGTATTTCCCCACGCATGTACGTATTACCCCATGCATGTAGCCACCACCATTGGTGCTCCTGTCAAGGGTGCACAGTGTCTTGGCACTCTGCCAAGTTCGCCAAGCGAGTCTCTTCCACTGGAGCAGCAGGATGGTAGGTAGCGTTGGTGTGGGCCTTGTTTTCGACACAGCAGTTGAAGATAAACACAGTGGGCCTTAGCTGAACTTCGTGCCACATATAGAACATATCTGATTCGTTTTGAATAATTTTGAACATACTCTATTTGATTTGTTCGGATAATCAAACAAGAGGATATTCGATTCGCTGTTCGAAATTTTATAATATTCGCACACTCCTGGTCACGCATGCTAAACTCAGGAAACAGCGTATGTAATGCACACCTGTACGTTATGGCCTGATTTGAAATAGCCTTTGATGCATGCACACTTTAAAGGACTATAGACACTTAATTTTAGTTGTGTTTTCTTCTTTTAAATGATGCTTTAAACCAGGGGTTCTTAAACTTTTTTGCCCCAAGGAACCCCAATTGCTTTCAACATGTGCCAAACTTTCACCATTTGCTATCAGAAGTATGATGGTCTCACCTGTGGTGCTACTTCCTACCGTCCAATAGCCAAGCTGGTTGACAAGGAATTGCCATGTCTCGGTTAACTGGCCAGGAGAAAGGTGAATGCAACACTCAGCAAACTTGTGTAGAAATGATGCCGGAATGCTTGTAGGGGCCAACGGACCACCGAGGTTACTGAACGATGAGAAGATGTTCCGGATGAGCTTTGGCACCCGGAAAAGTGCAGTATATGTAGCCAGGATGCTTTCCAAAAGTGAGTTCCGGGCTTTCAAGAGGCCTGGCTGGCGCTGAATGAAAAAAAAGGAAGTGTACCATCAACTGTTTGGATGGGTGCAAGACCTGTATAAGTGCTAATGAACTGCGTACTGCCTCACAATCCTCTAAAATGCCGAAGCATGCAATCACTGTACTTACGTAGCAAAGATGAAATTCTTGATAGCAAGTACAAGTCAGCGCAGTTCCAAGTTTGGACAACATGAAAAAGTTTGTTCAAATCTGATCTTCAACTTTGTGCTGTCAAGCTATGCTGTTGCAGTTCATAGTCAACGAACAGTTTAACCCCATTATATCAAACTTGTTTAGATAGATCAAATTGTCCTTTATATCAAATAATTTCTGGACACCATAAATATACAAAATGAATGTGTAGAAAAATGTACAGCTATATTGTACAAAACCTAGCCATCACATCTGACAGATCTAACTCCGAACTACACCGGTCGGCTCAAGAAGCTGGCTTTCCCTCAGCACATCTGCGCAGGTTAGCTTTCCCGCAATGTACTATACAGTAACTTTAGACGTCACCATGCCATACACATAATTTGGAATATGTACCACAGCCGGCTGCACAATGGTGCGTGAAGCATTATGATGCATGAAGTACTGTGGAGTCCAATAAAGCAATGTGCTGCTTTACCCTTTCCCTACCATGAAAATGAAGAAACCTGCACCTTAATTATCATATTTTTTTTTTCTCAGTTCATGAAGCTTTTTTTTTTTTCTGAACAAAATGATGCCATTCTTTCAACTCAGTAGAATCCCTTCATATCACAAACTGCGTAAAAAAAGAATGTTTGAAGAAGGCTTCACTGCTTGGCATCTTGCGAAAAAGCGTCTTGAAGGGCTCGATACACTATGAAAAAAGAATACGAAGAAAAATAACCTAAACGGTGCCAAAAAACTTGAACACGAATAGAGTCTACTTTCTGCGGCTCTTAAAGCACAGTTAGTAGGTCACTTTCGTTTGGGAGAATTCGAAGCCAGGCGAGGCATAGAGGCCAGCTCCACACAGTTCGCACCAGCACTGCGTTTCCTTCCTTTTCTTCTGTGAAGCATCTTAGTTGACAGACTAGTAGCACACTAAGCATCTCCACGCGGTGTTGCTTTTTTTCACTGTGGGGGGAATTTTTCTGGGGAAATGTCTTCATTGGAATCTCAGCAAGTTGCTTAGTGAGCATTTTTCTCGCTTTGGCATCTTCTCTTAATCTAGATTTTTCAGGAGAAAATCTTCCATAAGTTTCACACTAAAAATCAAGATCAGTGTCTTTTCCTCCAGACTTCTGGTACAGAAAAAAGGCATTGAAGATAGCCAATTCCATGAGGTGTCAAAAAATTTTCTTGCAGTACACTTCAGGCAAGTTCCGCTAGAAGGGTAATACGACAAATTCTGATCACTTTTGTCTACACCACCCATGATGTAGTACAGTCTAATGTGATGTAGGCAGTCTAATGTTTTGACTTTACTTCATTACATCTGTTGATTTCACCCTTTTGAGGCTTTTGCTTCGTGCATGGAGGCATACCCTTCCGCATGAGCCGGGCTATGCAGTAAACATCTATTCTCCACTTGATGAGTGAATCTATTAGCTCTGGACAGTTATGGTAGTTGTCCACTGCCACTGTACAGCCCATTTCGAGAAACGGCTCCATCAATGCTATAACAAACTTAGTTCCCATAGCTATTTCCTAGCCTTGCGGCACTGAGCCTTTGCTCATGTATAGTATGATGTTGCAAATATAACCAGAGCTAGAATCAAAGGAGAAAAGCTTCAGTCCGAACCTAGCTCGTTTTAGAGTCATGTATTGCTTCCATCCGAGTCTACGTTTGAAGAGCAAGAGGCTTTCGTCGATTGAAACGTCTTGCTCAGGTACAGCCCTCCTCAGAAGTACACAGTCCAAGTGGTTTAGTACTTCTAAGCTGTTTAGCGGGGCTCCCTAGCACATCTAGCAGTCCAAAGCTTGGGAGGATTGAGGACGCAATGCCATTCTTCATTCGAAAGGCTACTGTTGCTGAGGTTGCATAACAAGGCATGCAGGAAGCCTCACAAGCAAACACATTGGGCAGTATACTTTGACGGGGAGTGTGCATATTGAGACAGAAACTTGTCATTCAGCCTCTGAAGTACAGGCTATAGCCTCCATGCCCTCGGATTTGGATGGGTTGTCTCGTCTAATTCCTCTTCGTTATTCACAGAGTGCAGTCAACACATCAGCATTTGAACGTGGTTTCGGCTCAGTACCTCCCCAAATGTAGGCGTACTCAGAATGCCTTCTTCGACCAGCACAGATGAATCTGGGGTTTTACAATGATGCCTTGCAAAGTCACAAGAGCCAGAAACACTTTCACTTCTTTCCTGTCGACGTCCATCCATGAGGAAGTTGAATTAGAATGAAATAATTTCACTGCATGCCGGTTCGTTTCGGTGACAATTATGTCACCGATTACCTCATCAAAAAAAGTACAAACCCCGCCACTACATCATCAGTGTGAGGTGGTGCTTCGGTTATTCCAAGCATTTGATAAAACGGGAAACATGGTCCATCCACAGAATCATCGTCGTCAGAGTTCTCAAATGAGAACACATCCCTTTCTGTCTCTGTGCAAAACTTAAGGAGCCATCAAAATACTTTCTTTTGTGCACGCTTTCATTCCCTTGCGGCAGAGAGGCAGCCATGTTTCAAGTGCGAGTGTCAGAGGTGGGAATATAACAAAAGGCAAGAAACAAATGGCACAATACTGTACAAGTGTGGCCATCTAGTGTCAGAAATCGCAAATAGTCGTCATTGGTTACATTCGTACAAAAACTCATGTAGACTATACTCGTCAGCAGCTGGAAAAGGATTAACGTGGGCTCGTGCAGCTATTAAGTGACGCTGCGCTACTAGTTGGGGTGAAGTGTCCTGTTCCCACACAGCACTCCGGGTCTTCAAATTAGCCGAGCTGGTGCAAGCTCCTGGCTCAAATTATACGGTAAAATTTACTTTACAAATTTCAGGACTGCAGAAACGCCAAGAATTATTTGGGATTTTGAATTAACTGAGATCGAACTATTAAGGTTTATCTGCAATAGAATGTTTAAGGGGAAAAAGGGTCTTTAAAATTTTTATTAATGAGGTAACAGCCAAGAAATCTTCTGGAACATGTATATTTGTGTGTTGGTTCCAAACGTGCCATTTAATTGAATGTAAAATAAGTCCTTGTGCACTTATGTAATATTTTACGAATGATTTTTGTCATGAGCATTTCATGGCTTAAGTAGTGTCTCACAACATGAACTTAGGAAACTAAAGAAATATTGCCCACACATTTGAAATTGCCTTTTTAGAAGTGAAGGGATCACTCTTTTCTTTGTTCTGTCTCTTTGCCCCACCCCCATCCCTCTGTTCGCAATAAAAAGAGAAAGCTAAAATGGTCCTCACACAATGTAGTTTCAACATCAACTCTGTGTGTGTGTGTGTCAGGGTTTAATTGGTCACATGGCCAATGAGTCACACAATCCAATGGTCATGTGACCTTGCCATGTGACGATGTCACTTAGTGCGGATGTCGACCAGAAGATCTTGGTAGAGGTCGAGCTCTAACGGGCGACTTTGGAAAAAGAAAAAAGAAAACACTGCACTTACCAGGCCCCACACTTCCCAGCATTTCTGAAGGGTCTTGATCATGCTGCCCTCGACCAGGTTGGGTGCAATGCGCATTATGGTGCCCAGGCAGTGGAACCAGGCAGCGCTGGTGTACTCGAGGAGCTGCAGCTTGGCGGCCAGCTCACCGAACCAGCGGCGTGGCTTGAACAGGCTGCGCTTGAACTGGGGCATCACCACCACCAGGCAGTACTGCTCGCTCGCCTGGTAGGCCTCCAACAGCTGGTTCAAGAAGTACAGCTGCTGCTCGGCACTCAGCCCCAAGTCCTGCAGAGATCAGAGAATGGAAAGACATAGTACTATTCCACACCTGCAAAGACAGTGAAAGTGCCACAGCAAAGCACACATTTTCCAATGCCTCCTTCTAAAATTATGTTATGGTCTGACTAAAGGACATTTCTTTTTAAAGGATCCACATCTATTGCTCCAAATGCTATTTACACTACCCTTAAGACATGGTTTGCTACTGTCAAAGTCAGGGCTCGAGGCTCTGTCAAGCTGCCATAAGGCAGATTTTACTCCAGGGAGCCTCTGTGGGGAGCTTCTGTGGACAGCCTTGACTCTGTGCTTGTAAAACAGGTCGAAGTTTGTCTCAAGCGACACTTACTACAACTGGTGTCCCACTGAATGAGGTGCACTCCATTCCCAGGTGGTAGGCAAAGTAGGCCAGGAGCACAGTATTCGACTGCAGGTCTTCGGTTCTGCAAAAAGTGGCTGATTTAGGTGCAAATGAAACTAGAAGAAGCAATGACAAACATAAACTAAGGAGTTAAGATACCATCAAGCATTCAAAGACAGAAAGCACCTACTTGTTAAAAGAGATAACTCCTTCAAGGAATACGGAGAAGAACTCTGGAAGGTAGTGTGCAGCTGGCGTTTTGGATGATGCCTGCAGAGTACAACACAGTAATGAGCAAACAAGGATTACTGTCACATGCTCTGCCCACTCGCCGCTCAGAGCTGGCCACTCGGTTTTGCTTTTACCTGTTCATGACCCTAAAATTGCTGGCACTGCCAGCAGCTACGAGAATGGCATTTCCAAAAATGTAAGCACTGATATGGATATTACAATGAATCACAAGCTGTCCAAATAACAAGAAGCCTCCAGCAATAGTTAAAATGTTAACCATTCATTTTAGTTAACCAGCTTTCTAGCCAGCATGTCTTATCTGTATTCTGGCGCATTACACCGCTGACAATGCTATGCTGAAAAAAGGCTCTCTTAACTCAAAAAGCCTACATATTTTTTTAAAAACTGCTGACAGTCTTAGGTAAAACTTCCTGTATACGCACACGTACACACACAAAAAAATTTACAGGAAAAACATTGATTCATATTTGCATTCCTGAACGGCACATTTATATTAATGCCCTTGGCTTACTTCATCCTGCAGTCTCTGATAGCAAATGCTTTGCAAGTAGGAGCAATCGGACAAAAAGATGATGTCCACTATGGACTGCTCACCAGTGTCCCTCTGCTATTACATCACTAACAAAAAATATGTCTACAGTTAGGGACCTTCGTTTTCAGGCAAAACCCCATTTCACCCAATTCTTGCATCCCAGATGTATTTCTTAAGAATTAAACCCGATTTCTCTCTGATTAAGGGTTAAATCTGATTTTTCCCTGAAAATGAGCCTTCTAGACAAAGTTTGTTTTCCAGGTCACAAAGCTGAAGACATCCCAAGAAAAATTTGTGGATGTCTAGTGCTTATTTCAGAGAGGAGGCTTTGGTCAAAACAAGACATTTTTAACGCTCGTTTTCATGAGGCAGGTAAATTTGAGGATAAGTTTGAAAAGGGTGGTCTAAAAGCGAGAGGTCAAAACATGGCTACCAACCAGATGTCTTATCGAAGTCGCTGCATTAAGCGCTACCCAAGCTAATAATACCCTTATCCAAGGACGTTGTGCATTTAAAATGGTTTCTGTAAGGTTGAATGTTTTTGCACTGTACAGATAAAGAAAGGGCGGTCTTGCTCAGATACAAGAGTATTCCAGAGGAGATTGATAACGCATGCGAAGAAGCACTAGTAATAGATTAGAGAAAAAATTATCTTAATTGGTAAATAATTTCTTTTTTAGTGAACCCGCAAACAGGGCATCCTATGTCTAGCAGAAAAACGAACCGTTATAGTAAACTGTCCTGTGCTGCAAAAAATGACCCGGAAAAAAAAAAACGGAACAACGGAATGGTTTTCTGAATAACCCGATTTTTACCTAGATTTGAGCTAATAAAATATCGCCCAGTTTTTACCCCCTGAATTATGGAAAAAAATAAAACCCAAAAACGAAGGGCCCTATGTATTTTGCACTAAAAGAAGACAAAGCGCAGTCAGCAGCATCATGTGTCAGTCATGCTATTTTAGTGAGAAGTGCCCTAACTGTAGTCGCAATCAGCTTCCTGTAGTGGCAACATTTTTGTTCAGCATTTCTTTCCTGCATTGTTTTGTTTCTCAATTTTTTTTGTTTTATAGCATCTGAGAACCTGTCATCAGCTACTATAATAACTGAAGCCATTCAGAATGCCATCCTTGTTCATTTACGACTGAAGATGCCTTCAATCACATTTATGCCATGAGTAGGAATGGTTCCTCTCCCATGAGCAAGCACAGTTTGCATTCTACGGTTCTAACCTAAGAAGAAACTCTAATAAGCATATAACTCCCATATAACTGGAGATATACAACAGAAACCTTTGCCATGCAGTGGATGTAGTCAGGCTGACGATGACAATGATGAAATAAATAAATGCAGAGAATGCTAGTCACCGATCATTGGCTAACATTCATTAGTGACAAGCACCAGTACTCACCGTCTCTTTGAGCACTTCTCCAAAAAAACTCATGAGCTGCTCCAGGAGGTATTCATCACCCTTTCGTGCTCCGCTCCGACGATGAGGCTCAGCTTGCAGCACTTCCAGCATCTCTTCATTTACTTTCACATCTTCAACTTCCATTTCATCTCTTTCCCCAACTTCCAATTTGTCCTCCTTTGTCTCACTGCTGCCTTCCATTGCCTCAGTGCTGTCCTCCTTTGCCTCACTGCTGCCTTCCTTTTCCTCACTGCTGTCCTCCTTTGCCTCACTGCTGCCCTCATTCCCCTCGATGTCTTCTTCTTTGGAGCTCAGAGGCACTTGGGCATTCCAGCCATCCAGTCGGAGGTACTCATACAGGGCCGTCAGCCAAGCAGTGATGTTGTTCCTGTTTTGCGAGTACACAAAAATTAGTAAGAGGCATGAAATGATAGTGGACTGCTATCTGTGCCATGCTACATTTCCTCTCAAGAGAGTCTGCAGACGACACTTCATTGTTTTGCAAGTTGAGCAATACAGTTGTCCAAGGATAAAATCCAGGCTCTAGCACCTGCCGATAGCGTACTAACTCAGAGTTTTGAGAATACATGTGATAACCAGTGAGCTGCAAGAGGGAAGTCAATCGATAACAAGCATTCCTTGCCGAGTGTTACAGATGACCACAAAAACTGCACTGTGCGCCAAGCAAATCTGGTTAGCCAAGCCGTTGTCATGAGGTACTGCATTTGTGAGTCAGTCCTGAATGCAACCCTTAAAATTACATTAACATATGCATCAAGGTATGTTTGAGATGCATACATTTTGCAAAATATGACAAAAAGAAAAATGAACACCAGTTACTGCATTTGCATAACGCGAGAATCGGTGGCTACTATTTGTGGTGCTGACCGCACCATTCACTGTGCCACAGACTGGCGCCCTATGAGCGGAAGCACGAATGCCGCAAGCCCTAGTTCCCGCTGTGGCGCACTGAGGATACCACAAACCAGTGGCGCAGTGAATAGCATGAACACTAGCTAGCACTGCTGCTCTCCCTTTTCCCCCTCTTTCCTCGTTACTCCTTCGTGTCATGCCAACGACGCCCCGAAACAAGGAAGGGGATGCGGGTCCTGAGAAGTGGATCTTGAGATCGTGAGTGGGTCTGAAGAAGTGGAAGCAGCCTGCCACAAAGCACGCTTCAGACGAAGAAACAAACACACATCGGCTAAATATGGGGAAGACCACTATAAGCGCTATTGCACTCAAATTGACAGTCAATTTGCATAGTTCTGGGTTCTGGTGTTCAGATCCATTGTTCACGGATGGAAGCTGTTCGAATAGCAACAATGGGTTAACGCCCATATATGCGGAATTGATCATTCTCTACATTACGTTGGAAGTCCTCATACCACTCCTGTCGCAGTAGCTAAGCAATGTGCCACTGCCCTGGGTTGGCAGGTGCTGGCATTGGAGGGGCTTGCGAGACCCAAGCTGCTCTTCCCGAGCAATCCCTCACAACCAATCTTTAACTGAATTGCCAACTGCTACCAAGGTATTTTATTGAGGCTGGTGTAAAAATTCAGGGGGCACTTTGGCTACTAAAGTGCTGCAAGGCGAAAGCATTTCCTAGTGCACTGTGTTTTTTTTTCATATTTTATCTATTTCATTTTTAATCTTGTTTCTTTTCTTATTTTTTATTTGTTTATTTTCCAATCTTTATTTTTTTATTTTGTTCATTTCATTTATGAAACCCATGCATTCACTAGATGCACCTTTATTCATGCCCAAACCCTGAGCCTTTGTGGCGGCATCTGCACTTGAAATGCGAAAGGCATTGGTTCAATACCCAGCCTCAACAGAGTTTTTAAGGCGAAAGCCTTTAATGGCTCATACTGTAGTGACCAAGTCACGTTAGCATATTTGAAGTCATGCTAGCAAATTTGTCTGGTTTCAGATTGGTAAAAATGGTCATGCCTTCACTGCACACGAATTTTCACAGCACAAATATGAGAGACAGTTACTGCCCAATTTCCTTCCCTCAAATAAAATTTTTGACTGGTGTCCACTCAGAGGTTCAGGTGTCCACTGAGATGACAGAGAATTACAGTGCCATTTCCATTCCTCAAAAGCGTTCCACTCCTAAAGGCAAAGATTAAGGGTCATTACTTGGCAGTTAATTAATGAATTAATGCATCAACAGAATGTGAAGTGAACAATCACGTAGCAGAATGCAGCACTCAGGCTTTCGCCTTTCACCACTTTAGCCCCTAAAGTTCCTCGAAATTTTTTTTTTTAAGTGAGACCAAAACACGGACACATTTGCTAACACTCCTTGGTCACGACAGTATGAGGCATTAAAGGCTTTCGCCTTAAAAACAGCATCACCGCAGAAAGTACATCCTTGTTAAGGCAGTTCTGTAAGTATTTCCAATAATTTATAAAAAAAATTTTCTCGCTAATAGTCTGTAATGAACCGCCCAAGTAAAACTACAGCCCTCCTTATAAATCACACTCTAGTCAAGCTATCTAAAATCAATTTGTACAGGGGCTCTACATAAAAAAGAGCACTTTTATGGTAATTGTGCGAAGGTTCGTGTTATAAAAAATTGTTTTAGGATCCACAACCTCCCTAACAGCTGCCACTATAAAATGCAACTTACAATCTGATGCAGGACAAAAATCAATCCACACAACTATTTCAACTTCCAGATCTTGTGCCCACAACCTACTTTTAAATGACTGCCTTGAAGAGCCAGAGCCAAGCCTATAAAAGCAAGGAAGGCACCAACAAACCTCAGCAGCAGGCTAGAGTGCACAAATTTCTTGATTGTTCTGTGCACCTTCAGCACTGCCTCTGATGACGCTGCTTTCTTGAAGTGCAGAATGTACATCATGTTGTCAAGCAGAGGTTTCAAATGACCAAATGCCTCCTGCGCAGCATAGAGAGGAATATACCAATAAAACAATTTGACTAGCCATCAATGCTCGCCTCAGCTGCGCACAGTTTACATGCGCTACAACATAAAGCTAGCCTGCACTAGGTGACATATAGCTTAAACGCTACTACATTTGAAAGCTACGAAGCCAGAAAATGGATTAAAAAATTCAGGGGGGCATTTTGTTAACCTAAAGTGCAGTGAGGCGAAAGCCTTAGGCGTGGTGTTGCTGCTTGTGTCACTGATGTGTGGTTAAGATGTTAAGCTTCGCCTCTAAAAGTGGATCTCGACAGCGTATTGCAACATTGCCAGGGAGTCCACAGAACGCCAGCGCCCATTGGGCTCTACGCCTTGCTCATCCGCCTTGCTCATCCGCCTTGCTCATCCGTAAATTGGTTTCTGAGGAAAGGAAATGTATCTGTCTCGTATATCTCAGTGGACACCTGAACCTCACTAATGGGAAGGGAGGAAGATGGGAGTGAACGAAGTCACCTTATTCACTAGATGCGCCTTTGTTCATTCCAAACCATCGAGCTGGCATGGCTGAGTGGTTAGCGTGCTGGCACTCCAGAGACCCTGGTTCGATTACCCAACCCGACCAATTTCTTACTCGGTTTAATTTATTTTTATGGTCTGACTAGACAGGTTAATTAGGCTAATTGGTTAATTAACTAATTAACTAAACTCAGTCCCACTTACTTGGAGCATCACTATACCATCTCTTTAACTGGTTGCATGGTTACTAGCCAAAGTTCAATTGGCCCCGTTTGAAATTCGCGCACTGTGACGTCACGACCATTTCGACTTAATTGAAAAGCGTGACATTTCTGTCGACAACTCCTGCTTCCAACATGAGGCATTAAAGGCTTCTTCCGCCTTAATAGAAAGCACTGCTTACTGGCAGCCTTCTCTCCTCGAACCGTCTACACTCACACTCTGCAAAACAATGACTGAAATATGACAAGGCCACAAGCATAACATGCAGTCCCCGAGACCACATGGCAAGCAGTATGCTATGCATGAAAACTTTTACACCGAGTATTTGTCGCAGAGGGCCTTTACTCTTATTGATATACAGCACTTCTCCAATCCCTTGAGAAGCTACTGGTGAAGTTAAGGACTTTAATTCAGATAAATGCACTGGTCTCACAGAGACTGAGAGCTGCTATAATGTGCAGGGTTTACATAGGCCCCTGTAATCTAACATACATTTAAAAAGCCCTCCTGAGCCAGCAAACAGGTAGTTAAACAATTATTCATAATTCTACTGCTTTTTCATCAGACCAGAGATAACACAGAGCAAAGATTCAAAAAGATTGGATTCTTTCAAAAATAAAAACGCAAAGTAAGTAGCATTATGTGCAAAAAGCAAGATGACATGAGCTACCAAAATGGCCCCAGAAATTGCTCAGTCCGAACTCTTCGAAACAATTGGCACACTACTAAGCTGCCCATATGTGACTTTGTTCAAGTGGCTGCAATGGAGAACAGAAGTGATAACGTTCCACACACCTGTATTGTGCATGGATGCTGATACCATGAAGATATGACAAAACAGAAGTGATAACGTTCCACACACCTGTATTGTGCATGGATGCTGATACCATGAAGATATGACAAAACAGAAGTGATAACGTTCCACACACCTGTATTGTGCATAGATGCTGATACCATGAAGATATGACAAAACAGAAGTGATAACGTTCCACACACCTGTATTGTGCATGGATGCTGATACCATGAAGATATGACAAAACAGAAGTGATAACGTTCCACACACCTGTATTGTGCATGGATGCTGATACCATGAAGATATGACAACCTCCATTAAGGCAGACGCAGCGAGGCACAAGTGATCAAGCAACTCGGCCTGCTTCGTACACAAACGACATCGTTTCAGTGTTACAGATAAGAGCTTCACCTGCAACAGGAATCAACATATTGTTAATCTCAATGCTGCACATAATGTGTGCAAAAAAGTGAGTCATGCGTCATGGATATTAAGGGAGTAATTACTTCTTAGCGTCCATCCCAGCACAGTCATACAGCTATACAGCTCAACCAGAAACTTCGCAGTTGAGGAAAAATTCGTCCTAGTTCGGGGTTCGAACCCGGGACCACCACCTCACCAGAGCAGTCGCTCTACTAACTGAGCTAATTGGGCAGGCTAGTGTATGGTAGGGAAAAAGCAAGCTGATCAACAACTCAAAGTGGGAAAGTTGCTGTTCCAATGTTTTAGAGGAATCCCCAAGGTGGAGTAGATTAGCAATAAATAAGGGAGTAATTAACTATTAGCATCAACCCAATTGCAGCCGTACAGCTACAATGGAAAGCCAAGACGAATTTTTTCTTCAACTACAAAGCTTCTGAGGAGGCTGTATAGCTTTCCATTGCATCCGTATGGCAGTGCTTCGGTGGATGCTAATGAGTGATTAATCCCTTATTACAAATCCACTCCACCTTGGAAAATTCCCCTAAACTGGACCATTCCTCATTGATGCAGAAGATGATTCCACCATAGCATCAGCAAAGCAGGTGTTTTCCATTTTTCAACATTGATGCAGATAAACAAGGCACTTCAAAAGTGGTGATGCCACAAAGCAAAGAGAACTGATGCCAAGAACACAGGCAAGCAGACTTGGGCTTCAGACTCAACTGAACATCTCATTATTCGATGGAATTCCTGACCTGCAGCCCTCAACTGCGGAGTACTGCACCCCCACACACATTCATCCTGCAGGATGTTTAAGCAGCAGAAAATACACAATCCTGTCAATACTTTAACGTTGTGGTTTCCTACCAACAATTGCATTCACAATATCAACTAATGCATTTTAATGATAAAAATTATTATGTACAGTCAGGCCGGAATGAAACGCGAACAGAGCATGTCAAGAAAACAAAATATTTTACCTGTCTACTTTCAGCTGAAGTGTACAACTAGCCTGATTCATGTGTCTGAGTAAAGGGCCTACTGAAATGCATAATCGAAAATAGGTTGTAAAGGAATATGTCGCTGCAAAGCAGAAATGTACGACATATGCGTGTTCGCGTTTCATTCTGGCCTGACTGTACACCTGGCTGTACATTAATAATTTGGCTGAAGCCAGATTAAGAAATCTGACTGCAGATTTCTCTTTGCGAGATGTCACGGATCTGTCATTACGGAGATGCAAAAGCAGACTCTCACTGACAGCAACACAAGGACTGGTAGTGGGGTTTAATAACATCCCTAAGCAACACATGGGCTACGAAGGATGCCATAGCAGAGGACTTAAATGCACTAGTGTAACTGCTTATGTTAGGCAAAATCAGAGCTGTCTCTCGTTCCGTGCACTTGGGCACTACTAGAATTAAGTCTAGTTTTCTGGCCGCATGGCTCCATTTGCACCATCTGTGTACATCAAAGAACTCATATGAATGACGCACATCAAATGGAACTATTACTGTATGGCATAGACATATGCACAATCATCATATGACGTCTTATGGTTCTATACTACTGATGTACGAGATTGTGCAAGTGCCGATAGCAACAACACCCAAAAAATTTTTCTTCATTCACTGTGCTTGTGTCTGTTCTAATGTCGAAAGCAACCATTTCTGAAAATTTGAACAGAGACCCAAAGCAATCTGTGCAGGCAAACAAATGCTGCAGACTCACCACTGCCGGAAGCTTTAAGGCCAGAGTACTCTGTGGTGCCTTCTGGACCAGAGCAATCATTGTTTCCAGCAAACACTCAGTATGCTTTATCTTTGGAAGCCGTTCAAGTTCCTTTTGAATTGCCTGCACAGTACATGGTCAAAGGCTTACAAATGCTGCCAGTTTTCTCTCGCATGCTTGCTAAGATGCATACAGCAAACTGTTAATTCAGTAGAATCCTGCCATTGCGTTTTCCAATGGACCACAGAAAAAAAAAAATGCACCAGCCGGTAAATGTAGTAGCTAGGAAGCACGCGTGAAAAAAATGTACACTGTTGTTTGCCTTTCTTTTTTCTTCCAGTAAGGGCAGCATGTTTTTCTGGAATTTGCAAGGCTCTCACAGTTGTTGTTGTTGTTAGTGGCTACATGTACAGAATATCTTAGATGCCCTGCAATGGCTCTTCCTCTGCTTGAGCAGTTGTTGGTGGAAGGCTACACGAAGAGGGTTAAGTGCGAGCATGCTTCTGTTCTGTTTTCGCAGCAATGGCTTTAATCCCACACAATCCTCGTCTACTGGAACATAGACATAGTGTTTTTAAGCCCTAGGCGACAAGGCAAACACGGATCACAGAAACTTGCCTCAGAGCCAACCCACGCAAACTGTATCTCGAATAGTACTGCATTTGCCACGGCATAGTTTGTGTTTCGTGCCTTAAGTCGTTTACACTCACGCTGCACCGGCGATGGAACTGCACCAACAGCCACAGCAAGGATTACGGCGCCCATAAGTGCGCTCAGCAGTGCCAGTGTGGGTGCAACGAGCCGGAAGCCACTGAACGCGGCAGAGGCCAACCATAGCTGTTCGGTGCACGCTATAAGTAGGCTGTAAAAATGCCAGCATGTGGTAAACCACTACTGAGAGGCCACACTTGTGACGCAGCATGTGGGAATGCTGCCACAGTAGCAACGCGACAGCCGAGTCTGTATTGCATGGGTATCTATGGAAGCATAGACAGAAGTGGCTTGCGAGAACAAAGCAGCCGCAAAAATGACCAGGGAGCATATCATCGGGGTTCTACTGTATTAGATACGGGTAAGAAATGTGGTCATATATGTTACATTCAAGGGAAAAGTGGCAACACTACAACTGCAATGGCAGCATTGATGAGCAAGTAAGCACAAATTAATGCAGTAATTCAAATGCAGTGTTGATCACATATTGTATGTGCGCGGAACAAAAAGGTGTCAACTAGCTTAACAGATATGCACTTCAGCATTACTGTACAGCCATGAATATTACTTCTTATGTTGCTTTCATGAAGAGTGGCACACCAGAAGTGAACCTTTTCTAATCATTATTTGCATGTGGACTAACACCCAGCAGATGCTTTTCCAGTCTAGCGTCAGCTATCAAGCTACCAGTGCACTGCTTTTAGTAGTATTCTTTTAAATTTTTTGGATTTCAACACTCTGCCACCATTACAAAGGTCAACACGTTCGGTGTGCAGCAGAAGAACATATGACACGGTTGGGCAATGTTTGGAGGCGGTGCACACTCCTACAAGCTAATAATAGAGCAAGTTAAAACAGAAACACAGGACTGAACACAAACAAAACAATAGACGCAAATATCAACACCAAATGTTTGCTTGAAATATTATATTTGTGCCAAACTGCTTTACATCAACACATGGTAGTTGGTGTTCATGTTCACTGCTTTTCCATGTCTAGTCCTACATCCATATGTTTCTTTACCGCACATTAGGCTTCTAAAGCTGTATGACAAATTTTCACAAGGCAGCAATTTATCACAGGCACTTATACCCGTGCCACACGGACAGATTTAGTGCCATTAAGTGCTTACTGCCTTAAGTTTTAATGGCATTCGTGCGGTGCCACCCGCATAAATTTAATGGCATTAGCCTTACTGCCATTCGCGACCTACTGAGTTCGCCACAACTCATTCGCCCGTGCAATGTGTACTCTCGTTCCCATTCCACACGTAGAAAAGCATGCAGCTTTGTCAGTTACAACTGCCTAGCCCACTATAAAATGGTTAATTCTTAACTTTCAGCCAGATGAGGCACCTAAACCGCATTTTCGATGCGAAGAGCGCCATTTTAACCAGCCTTATTGACTGGTACTCTCGACTTATGCGCTGACATGCGAGTTTATGGCTACTTTTTCGACTTGTAAAGCAGGAACAGCCGTATTCTCTGGAAAATCATTTTTACATTACACTTGAACATCATTCCCGATATATTCTGCTCATTAGGAATGTTTATATTAAGACGAAACTTTTGACTACCTTGCAAGCGTTATCGTCACCGTCACTTTCGATAATGGCATTAAAAGTGGACGTGTAGCACCAACTCCGAAAATAATGGCATTAACAAACTTAAGGCCTTAAGCATTTACTGCCATTTCTTGTGCGCGTGTGGCACGGGTATTACAAGCAAGAATAAATTGCACAATAAAAAGAATGTCATGTGGTAAAAATGATGCCTCTATCTCTGTAGAAAACGGACGTTTTACAAAATTCTGTGAGGGGGGTGGGGGCATTCATGGTTGTGCCTTTTCAAGTCTTCTGGGTAGCAAGGAACAATAGAGAATAAAATTTGTATCACCTGCCCTCATGCCGTTGGGGGGGCCACTGCCCCCCTTGCCTACCCTCTGTGCACGCCTACGCTTATAGGTGATGAGATACATGAAAAAAACTGCGACATAATCGCTGTTTTGTCGTTTTTGTTCACTACAATGCTAAAGCCAACCGGCCTCACAAGCCGGAATGACAACGAATATAGAAGTAGCGATAACATTGCAGTTTTTTCATGCTTCACGTGACCTATAAGTACACTTTGACATCACAGCCATTTTCTGCTGTTGAAACTGAAACCGCACGACAAAAAAAAATGCGATCATAAATTGTTTAGCAGTCGTAAGCAAATACCACGCGGTGATTCATGCATAGTGGTGTCTTTCGCATCACTGTAGAGAAGAAAATATGCAATCAAAATTATTTTTTTTTTTTTTATTGGGGTTTAACGTCCCGAAGCAACTTAGGCTATGAGGGACGCTGTAGTGAAGGGCTCCGGAAATTTCGACCACCTGGGGTTCTTTAATGTGCACTGACATCGCACAGCACACGGGCCTCTAGAATTTCGCCTTCATCGAAATTCAGCCGCCACAGCCGGGATCGAACCCGCGTCTTTCGGGTCAGCAGCCGAGCACCATAATCACTGGGCCACCGCGGCGGCGCGCAATCAAAATTAGGTGCCTATACACCTTTAACAAGGAACCATGATATATTCATCAGGTCATTTACAGTTAATGTGTTAATGTACTACTTTCATGAAAGAAATATATGACAAATATTAACTAGTAGTGCAGGGTGACAACTGCCACGCGTATCTCGGGCAGCTTAGATACTGGGCAATGAAACAGACCGTTAACATTCATAACATAAACATGTTCAGATAAGCACCGTCTGCACAGATGCCACTTACAAGAAGAAAAGTAGCAAGAAAGCATTTCTTGCAGTACAGTAGGCAGTGTACTGTGCTGGATGTTAAGCTCCAGGCAAAATAACTTTCTTTCAGCAATAAAAAATGACACGACAACACAGGGATACCAAGCTGTACAGACGTCCTCACACATATCTGGAGCGGTTGGATGTCACGCTCTCTTGTGCATTAATAACAATAACCACTCCCTGGCAGGTCCGATACTGCTTTTAAAGCCGTGAAGACTTAAACACAATCGATGGGAATGATTACCCACGATAAGATCAAGCTTCGAGACGCAGTCCACAGGCAACTGGCGCACGAGTACTCCCCGGTGCACCGTTCGAGCGCTCTAGACAGGTGTGTGGACACCTGTTTGCTTAGAGACACAACAAAGTAGGCAAGACGAGCAAACGGGAAGGGCTTCAATTAAACACTGCCTCGAATATAAAATATACCACCACATTACCAGTAAGAATGAATCCTGGATAACCACAGCAACTTCGAGGGGCTGCATATCCGCGACCAATGACCGCAGTGTGTCCCAAAGAGCAGCAGCTTCATCGCTTGTCAACTTCGAGCTAGCATAAAAAGGGAGGAGACACGCCGATCATCCGATTAGTGAAGTTTAACACATATCGTTATTGGACACTGGCGACGAAATAGGCAAGCATATCTGCTCCTTGGAGTATCTCACCTTTGCCGCGACTCAATTGTCCGACAGATCCACGACACAATGATCTCTCGTTTCTGAGGAATGTATACAGGAGAGCGAAGCGCCAGTTGAACCAGCTCGATGCTCCGTTCTACGCTGTTATTTGTGAGCTCGTACAGCAACGCTGATTGGGAAGGAGGAATTAAATCAAAGTAAAATGAAGTCATCAATTCACTGGAAGCTCAACGCTGTCACTGTTGTACCAGATCTCAGTCGCATTACTTACAGTTCGCAAGAGCCATATTGTGTCAAATCTGATTCTGGAAATAGCATATTAAAAAAACCACAATCAAGATTCCGGGCAACGAAAAGGAATTCTGCAACAACCATTCAGAAGCAATGTAATAAGTACTACATACACCGAGAGACTGACACCGTTGACACTGCGAAGCTCAGACGGGAGGAAACGAAGAGCAATCACTGCGTCTTCTCGTAGCGAGGATGGACACAAAGTTGACAACGTTGCATATCATACTACTTTAAACCCGATTAGGGACTTTACCTGCTTTAGCAAGCAGTAAACAGAAACACGTGCGCCCACAGCACCGCGCTACATGCGGCCGCTCTTGCTACTCATGACCATGGATGTATCGTTACAGCCATGGTGGCCATGGTTACGGCGCTCCCTGAAACCTCCATGAATGATGATGATGTGTGGCTGTCTCCTACGTAATGGATGAGTTCAAACTTTGCGCCTAGGAGAGCCTAGGAGAGAGCCTTAAAGATGCACCAGGATGCCGAAATTATTCGTAGACCTTCCCTTTTATCCTCTTTCAGTATCACCTTCCTCCCTTCTGTCATAGAGCAGTTGAGGTGTCCACCACACCAGGCTGCTTCGCACGCCGAGGTTGAGGCATGATTGCGGTGTCCACCAAGATTGCGCCTTTTCTTTCATCGTGACCAATTTTTTGGCGCTCCATATACTCACCGCGGTGGCTCATTGGTTAAGGCGCTCGTCTACGGAGCCGGAGTACCTGAGGATCCGGGTTCGAACCCCACCGCGGCTGCCGAGGCGAAAGCAAAAGGCGCCCGTGTGCTGTGCGATGTCAGTGCACGCTTAAGATCTCCAGGTGGTCGAAATTATTCCGGAGCCCTCCACTAAGGCACATCTTTCTTCCTTTCTTCTTTTACTCCCTCTTTTATCCCTTCCTTACGGCGCGGTTCAGGCTTCCACCGAGATATGAGGTACCTGCGCCATTTCCTTTCCCCAAAACCAAATTTGAATTTTTTGGCGCTGCATGTAAGTTCCCGATATTATCGATATGCAAAGATCCGGATCACGAAAGGGAAATAACTAGACTAATAAGAACGAGGTGGAGCTCTCCGGTTCTCTCAGATCACGAATGGCAGTTTACCAATATTCCTCGAGGGAAAAGTCTTTCTAGTACTCACCTATGGGGCTGAAATATGGAGGCTAACGAAAAGGGTTAAAATTAAATTGAGGACAACGCAGCGAGCAATGGAAAGGCAAATGACAGAGTTGGTCAGAACGCGATGGGTTTAGACGGGACATGTAACGCGAAGGCAAGAAATGGATACAAGAGAAGGCAAGCGTAGTGGCGGCAGATGAGTTGAAGTTTGCAGGGCTAAGGGCCGTCGTACGATCGTTTTTTGTGCTGATTCGCAAGCATGTGGACGCCGGAGCGCGCAGGCCAGACAGGACCAGACAGAGCTAGGTGTAGGAGAGGCCTTCGTCCTGCAGTGGACGCAGTCAGGCTAGTGATGATGACGCTCTAAACGGAGTCTGCTTCCTCAAGCGCGGTTACGCAATAAGTTACGCAGGTGCGGTTACGCACTTTCACACTGCAAGCCCTCTAATAAAAAAAATTCTCGCAGTGCAGTGGGATCTTTTCCCCCTTTCATTGCTTTTAGTGCAAAAGCACTACTCCAGACTTACCAACCTCGAGCAAGAATAGTGTCGTGTCTTTTGCCAATGGGAGTACAGTGGGAGATGCAGTGATTGAACTAGTTCCTGTGCTCTCCTCAGAAGGTGTTTCAGAGCCCCTTTAAGGCAGAGCACAACTCTTTAACCACCAAATTAATTTTAAAAAATATGCCAAAATTGCCATATTGTTGGCAATATTTGGCGAAAATGAGTAATGACAGGTTTAAAACGCACGTTAAAAGTGCGAAACGTGTTTCATGGCCAACCACCACCCCCTAGGGCTGAAAATTACAATCAACGCAGCTGCCGACCATACCTGAAATTTGGCAGAGGGAGTAGCACAGAATCGTGCCAGACGAGTGTGACTCATCATTGGCGATATTGGTACAATCTCCCATGATGAGTACAGCTCGGGGTTGGTGGTTAAAGGGTTAAGTGTTTAAGTGTTAACTCCAATTGAAGAATGAATACATGCTTTCGCTCGTCTACTCAGTTTAGCTATGTTAAACCCCTACTTTTTTTTTCATTCTCCTACAATTAAGTACTGTGAGGCAATGCCTGGCAAAAAAAATTTGCCATGCAGCAAGGCACGGTGAACTGATGCACAATAAATACCAACAGCATTCATCCTTGTGCGTCTTCGAACCAATCTCAATTCGTGCTGTTTTACTCATTGGATTACCAACTCGCCCAAGCTTCTGTTTTAAGACTTCATGACGCAGCAGGTGTACAGAGCAAAGCTTTATTGAGGTGAATCACGTTAAATACATACATATGCATGTCATACTCTCAAGACCTTGCTGAAGGGTTTGGTTTGGCCTCATTTTCATTATCATTGCCATCAAGGTTTAGGTTCGGATACAACTTTGCTACTTTACCATCCCCGTTCAATCGCCCAGCAAACTCCACGTGCCTCCTAGCGTTCTCTGTGCTAACCTTGTTTCTCCAGAGTTGCAAAAGAGACACAGAGCCTAGCATGTCTCCATTAAGGCTACTAGTCCGTGCTTTCTTTGTCAAAGGAGGTTTACAAGCTCCTTCATCCACTTTATCTGTGTCTCCAAACTTTCCTTCCCGCCAGCTCAAATCAACCTCCGACCACTTCCCTTCACCTTTTTCATCCTTTACCGACAACCCTTTTTCTGGCGGCTTTTTGATGCCCACAACACCCCCTTTTGAGTTATTTCCGCTAGCATCACTATCAGCTGGTTTCCTGCACTCCAAGAGGCAGTCCAAAATGACATTGTGCTCAGCTGTCGCACAGTGCATACGGATGTAGTTCTCCAGCTCATTCCACATAGTTCGATACTGTTCTTCACGCTTGGGTCCTTTCCCTCGCATCCCGATGGTAGGCACTGGCAGTGATGTCCCTTTGCTTTCCATGCTAACTAGCAGGTAGATGACCTTCTTGCACTCAATTATCTCTTCTGGTGTCAAGGTCTCCTTGGTGATCAACGTGAGAAGGGGATCCAGTTGTGAGGCCATGTTGAATATGGTTGTGTGACTAATGACCATCGGCCAATACTGAGTGAGCCTTTGCAGTCGCTTCAGGGCACGCTCAATAGGTACCTCATGGCGATCATTTGGGCTGACATTGAAGGGGGCAAGCTTGTTGTCTTTCATAAATTCACCAAAGTCATTGATTCTATAGTCGGTCACTCGGCCACCGCAACCCTCACTGATGGAAGGTGGGTCTTCCAGTGTAGACCGCCCTGTACCCAACGTGTGAATATAGATCTCACCACCATGACTAGCAAGCATGTGAGACATCACTTTGGAACCAGACTTTCTCGGCATTTCGAGCATCACCGCTCGGCCGCTGAGGAGAAAGTTTGTGAGGCAAGATGACGGCCTGCTGTTGATGTCAACAGGGGTGATCCTGTAAGCTCCTGTGCAGTACTGCAGTTCCACACTGTTCGAGCGGGGTGTGCACCATTTTAGCGTGACTGTCTCGTACGTCTGTCCCTCTTTCACGGTGCTCACGTGCACGCCCTCCGTGTTACTGAAACCAGTCTTAAAGAGCTCCGTGTGCGCAGCAGCAGGGTGGAGAAGCTCGACGTCGTAATTCGCAGAGGAGTTTGCATTCTGTTCCTCCTTCATGGGGATGCCAGTGACTGTTGTGGAGGCAAGGTTGTAGTGCACCTGGACCAGGTAGCCCAACTTAAGTGCTAAGTGCCGCCCTGACCGGCACCTGTGCACTTCGCTGCTAAGAATGGACCCTACCTCACGCTTTGCAACTCCCGTTATTTCCAATTCCTTGTTGACAGGACACGTAAGAATAATGACCAGCTCGCATTTGTGCACGGGCATAAGACAGTCGGATCCAGATGCAAGCTTGTTATGCTCTGTGAGCAAGTTGTAAAACCGCTCCTCTAAGGTGCGTATCTCGGCGTCCGTTTTCATTGAAGTGATGCACACGATGCGGCCTCTGTTGACCATCTTCCCAGCCGTCTCGGTGAGAGACGTGCGGCACTCGTGTTGTGTTTCACTGCACTCGCAGAGGGCTTCTATAGCAGCAGTGAGTCCAGTGAGAATGTTGTAGTCCTTCGCAGCCCCGCTTTCTGAAGGCGCACCGACCTGAGCCATAACAGCCATCATGTATGTCATGCTCTGGTCCTCCTGCATCCACGAGTTCAGGTGGCGGCCAGAAGTGCCGCTGACGATGAATCTAATGAGTTTATTTGTGGGAAAGACGTCCCACACGACGCGACAGTACTCAAACGCTGCTTCGACACTGCATGTCCAAAGCGACTTCGAGATGGGAGCCAATGGGATGATGCCGGGCTGCCGCGTCTTCGTGAAAATGTCGAACTCTATGTGCTGCTGGCAAGACGTTAAGAAGTACGGGCTGTGATCGAGCACGAACACTGTCTTGTGGCTGACTGGAAACGTCATGGTGAACTTTCACACAGTTCGAAACTTAAAGCAAGGAACACGACGATCCAACTCCGCAGTCGTTTCACGGCATTTCGATGCTATGTGGTAGTGCGGTTGCTGCATACCGTCGATGCACGCCACCGCCACGTTTGTTTTCGTTTTGTTTCGTCTGCCATATTTGCGGTTTCAGCCAGCGTATTCTGCAAGGTATTCTGTATTGAAGCTGCTTAGGGCTGGAAAACTAAATTTGATCTTTTTTTTATTTTACTTGATTGCACAGCTCAACACTTAATATTACTTTTCATACCAAACAGCTAAGAAAATAAAATGCCAAAAAGTGCGCTTTTAAGCCATTCGAGCCAATCACAGCCGTATCCGTATCCACATGGCTGACAACTAGAAGCTGAAACTGCGGAAATGAGTTAGGGCGTTGTGAACATCAGTTAAGTTTTCATCTTAATTAATTTGGGGACGGTTATATGGATACAAGCCTTTGTTCGTAGCTACTCTTTCTGAATATCGGTGTTTTTCACACGATGAGCACGACATCTCTCCCTAAGCCTCCAGGCGGGTGAGCGGATCACTCAAATGTGTCATTCAGCTTTGACGTCTACTTCGCTCTGCAAAACAATTGTGAATTTTTTAAAAATTTAATTTCGCAGGACCGTGAAGATATACACCGGTGCTGTTGTGACGGCAGAATGCGAAATAAAAGGAGACGTGACAATCGGTCCGTGCCTGCAGCCATTACTTTGAAATCAGCAATTTTCGGCAATGCTGGCTGGTCCTTCCAGACTTAACACACTTTTTTAATGCAGGAAGTCGCACGATTGTTCACCCTGCTGCTCACATTATCGCTGAGGCTGGACCTATTATTATCGGAGACAACAACCTGATTGAAGAGCAAGTCTATATTGTCAACAGGTGTTGTATTTTGATCCTTCTTCGTAGAAGCCATGTGCTCGATGGTTTTGCTTATCGTCTTTTTTATTCATGCTGATAATGTTACATACACACGTAATATTGGAGGTAATCGTAATAATTGTAGCGGTCAAGTGTAGTGAAAAGCTGGGGAAGGGTGCTCGACAGTTATTTGGGACGCGTTTGCACAGCCTACCAGGCAAGAACGCAGCAGCATCAACAGAAAAATATGGTTTACACATTGTAAAACCTGTTTTTCTATACTGCGTGAACTGAAAGTGTTTTGGAAGAGCATTCCAGTGTAGGCAATAAAAACATTGCCTTTTGAATTAGAACATCTAATTTGTGCGTGGCTTTTGTAGAGCACCTCACTTGCTTGTATTATGAAGCAGTGGTGCAGCAGACCTGTGCTTTTCCGTATTGTATACAGTTATTATGTACAAACACGGTTTCGTTACGCATTTCTGCTAACTTTTTTTCGGTTTCATCGCAGGAGAAAGGAGGGGGACCCACCTGATTCTGAGATTGTGATGACAATTGGAAACAACAATGTTTTTGAAGTGGGAAGTTGTATCCTTTTTGTGTGGTATTGTGCAAGGGTACGAAGTTTGTTTTGAAGCTCTTGTGCCGTCGTGGTCCCTTCTTCTTCATCTTTTTGGCTGTTCTTGACCATGAATGCTTTGAAGAGTTCTAAGCTTAATGCTGTTACTGTTATTGTCATGCTATCATTGTTGTTGTGGTCGTAAACCGTCTTTTTACCCTTTCCGTTGTTTCATATTGCCTAAGTACTGATGCTTGGGGATATGCAGTTGAAGTGTCTTGCTTGGTCACATCTGGGCAAAAAGCTAGGAGAATGTATGTACTTCCATATCAGTTTGCATAAAGGATATTAAACTGAGGAAAGGCAAGCAGCTCTGCTCTGACCATGGTGCACTCCTAGAGGCCTCCATTTCTCACACTTAGGCTCTAAAAAAAAAAAAAAATACACCTCTAGAAAGAGTGCATGGACAGTCTTGACATACTTTGTAGGGGGCTTCTGCAGCATAGGAACCTGGCACCCTTGTGATCTTAAACGGATGCTGAGATCAAATTGAAATTGGTCAGTATCGACTCAATACTACCTTTTGATGACAAAAAGTCTGCTTGCACTGAAAATGGCGCTTTTATAAACTAGAACAAACCAAAACACGAAATGCAGGCATCGCTTCCACCGGCCATTTTCACTAACAAACTATGATCACTGCGACAGTTTTTGCATGTTGATCTCTGTGGCTAGGTAAGGATTGCTACAGAATCATTTTTGTTATTTATGTCATAAATTTGAATTCAGTGGGTGGAAAATTGTTCTGTTTTTAGATCCAATTTTCTGAGTGATAAATACATTTCTTGTAGCCAAACAAACGTCAGCATGACAACGATGAGCTACATAGTTGATTGTAACTGAAAAAAAGTTGACGGAGTCTCTGATGGAGCTCAGTGTCTCTTTTGTGTTCACTGTGTCCTAGCTGAATTATTTCCTGAATCTTTTTTTTTTGTTACCTGTCCTTTGCATTTGAAGTAAGGTTTATTTGGTTCAGCCGAATGCTTTACAGGTATTATTCTAATTGAACTCAGGTTTATTTGTTTCAGCCATATGCTTTACAGGTATTATTGCAATTGAACTCAGGTTTATTTATTTCAGCCATATGTTTTGCAGGTATTATTGCCTTGACTTTATCATACTCAGATTCTGAATCACTTGTAATTGGAAACAATAATGTCCTGGAATCAAAAAGTAAGTATGACCAGAAGCATTTCATACCATACCTGTCATTCATGAATCATGGCTTGGTACAAGTGGGACACGTTAAGTGAGGCTGCAAGTATCGGTTGGTAATTTTAATAATTTGAGACATCTGGCAATCTGGCTAACAGTGTAGGTGTGCAGGTGTGCTTGTATGTGTCCAGGGGTATATTATGCCTTTAGTATTGCCTGAAATGATGAAACAAATCTTAAAACAGTGTTGAAACAAAAGAAACAAATTTTGCATGTACTGCTTGATTTGAAAAGACCCTTGGTTTATTTTTTTTTATCTCGGTGGAGGTGCAGTCGGCTGTGTACTCTGGACTTAGAAGGTGCAGCTGCTTTTTTGAGGCATTGACTGGCGAGCGTTTTTTTGTAGCGCCTGATTGTCATGACAGTTCTTCTCAGACAGTCATCCATTTCTATCACAGACGGTTATTTTAGATGCCCATTCGGCAAAGGTCAACCGGGAAATCATAGAGGTCAAACATATCATGAGATTAGGTGAAGAATGTGTCAGTGACCCTTCCATTGCTTTAACAGATAATGAGGTTAGATTTCTTGAATGGGGCATGTGTAGGGGGCTGTCATGACATGGTTTTTGGTTTTTGATGGTTGTTTGGTTTTGGTGCTGCTTGGCTTGGATATATTCTGTGTTTTCCTCAATAAATGTTAGTTGCGAGTCAGCGCTCGTCCTGTTTGCTCTTCGTCCTCGTCTTTAGCGCTGTTTATTCATTATGTCTTCTTTTGCAGTGGCAAGGAGCCTGAGCATACTCTGCATGTCATTTTCCTTTAATATGGAGCCCTGAATGTTACCCTAAAAAGACTAAGCTAGGTGGAAAGATGCTTTTTTTTGTTTAGTTTTGGTATGACTCTGATGAAGAGCTAACACTATTATGAAGGCAGTTGCCAAAGTGAGGCAAAGCAAATGTAGGTGTTAGTGCCCTTTTCTTTTTTAATGGGCAAATTGTTTGTCTGCACCATTGATGTCTATTTGTTTGCCATTCTTTGACTAGAGGCATTTTTATTGTTAACATTTGCCCCCAGGTTGACTTAAAGAAAATTGGAATGTATCATGACAAAGGTCATGTGATATGCCCTTAGTAAAGTTGTGATCATAAATTTACAGCTTCTTTTGTGCTTGTTGCACTACTGGCACTGCAGTATTGTGTTTGGTGCAGAGCTCAGGCTTACAGAGCTTGGAAAATTAGTTTGACTGTGGTACTACATTGTCATGGCGATACACTGGCTACACTCATCACTGAGGTTCCATAGCGTTCAAAGAACAGATCCAGATTTTCTATTTCTTCATGTCTTTTGTCTCTATTTTTTGGTGTGTGGTAAGCTCTTGATGGTGAAACTGTTTTTTAGGCAAACTGGGAAGATACACAGAGTTGACAAGTGGCTGTGTCATTGGGGCCATGTGTGAAGTCAGCACCCATGAGAAGCTCAAGGAAAATACAGTGGTGTACGGCCGCACTTGTGAGAGGAGAATCCAGAATGAGAAGCCTGCGGTGAGTGAGGAATAGTGCTATGCGGTTTCAGTCGGAAGCTAAACAAGGTTTATAAAACCTTCATAGCTAAGAATTGCAGTCCTGGCCCTGAGTTTGTACTTAGTGGGCACTGCCAGATTAGGTTCCTTACCACACAACCACATAGTGGACTCCCGCACACAGTTCCACACAGTGGACTTCAAGCTTTTTAATTTTTCCCAGGGCGGTCTGGCAGTGGTGGCTGCTTCTGTATTGCTTATAATATAAGAGGGCCTTCAGTCCTCTAATTCCGGACAACCCTTCTGAATGCATAGCAATCACCTGAATCCTGCATACTCATTGAATTTGTGGCACATCTATTGGATCTGCTTTTGGCTTTTACGTGTCTTGTCTGCTCTATTTTTTCTCTTTGCCGAATTCTTCTCGTGCTATTCCATCTCCAGGGCAGCAATATTTGAATGCAGTTTCCTCTAACTAGTCAACACGAGGCGTTAAGTGTGTGCTTGGCCATTTTCCTTGTACGCACTGATGTATAACCATATTTTGTTAAGTGGAACGCTGGCTCTCATGTTTTTTTTTGTCCTTTCCTGTTGCATCGAAATTCGAATTTCTGCAATGAAGACTCAGACACTGCAGCTTGACTTCTTGACCAAGGTCCTTCCGAACTACCACTACTTCTGGAAACCATCCAAAGGGGAGCAAGTTCTTCAGCAGCTGAAGAAGCAGTGAAGGAACACTTCATCAAACACTGTGGTTTATTTTTATGGCAGCCCATCAGAGGCAGTTAAAGGTAGAATGCTGGATGGAATAAAGTAACTTATCTAATTTGAGCATGTATGTCTGTGTAGTTCCATCTTCTGCTCAAAAGTTCATCGCCCGAAGGCAGGTTTCTGCATGGACTGACTGCTTTGAGCAGCACTGTACAATCATTCGCTCAATAAGTTGGTCAAATACTTAGCAGAATCCCCTCTAAATCTCTACTTTCATACTGACCAAGTATGACATTGCCGTCGCGGCGGCTCAGTGGTTATGGCTCTTTGCTGCTGACACGAAAGATGCGGGTTCGATCCCGGCCGCGTTGGTTGAATTTCGATGGAGGTGAAATTCTAGAGGCACGTGTACTGTGCGATGTCAGTGCATGTTAAAAAAACCCCAGGTGGTCGAAATTTCCGGAGCCCTTCACTACGACATCCCTCATAGCCTGAGTTGCTTTGGGACATTAAACCCCAATAAACTAATAAAGCAATACTGACCAAGTATTAGCCTGATGAGCAAAATGCTTAATTGAGCGTTCAAATCTTGTACTGTGCCACTTGCATGACAAAGATGTTTCTTGCCGTTAGTAGTGGTTTCAGTACTTTGTGTGAATGGTAAATGCTACGAAATTTTGTCATGTTCATACTGTTGGTAAAAAAATTAATTTCAGGAAGTCTACCTCAGTGTGAAGTAATCAGGGTCGACATCTTAAATGATTAGAGACTCATGAGAGTTGAATAAGCTCGAGCTGCAATATTTCTTCCAGAAGGATGATCCGTAAACAGAACTGATTATGCACAGCGTTGCTTACATGCAGTGAAGCATTTTATTTGTAATGGAAGAGCATCATTAAAAAGAATCAGAATGATGCGCTAGTGAAAAATAATGTCATGTTATCTTACTGTAGATAATGTAAGCTAATAACATATATGCCATTGATTGGATTCCTTGGTCAAAATCTTTAAGAAATGGAAAATTGGTGTTGAGGAAGTGACAGGCGCAGTAGCTAATTTCTGGGTGGACATCTCAACTGCGCCGTGAGAGAAGGGAGTAAGGTGGAGGTGACAGAACAAAGAGAGGTGCTGTAGTGGAGGGCTGCAGAATAATTTCGGCCACTTGAGGTATCGCAGAGCATAGGATAAGAGATGCATTCAAATGCACAGCATGCTCTGAAAAACTGGTAGCATTGAATCCCTTGAAACATTTCCTAGCCTTTAGTATGTACAGGTGAATAGCAACCTTTACCTCCTGATTCTTGGCCGATTCACCAGTGTGGGTATGTGCCATCTGTTCAAAGGCTAACAGCAACAACAACAACAACTACCAGAAGCAGCTCCATATCTTACCCGAATATGAAGGGACTTGCTTGTCCATATGGTGTGGTAGAACACTAGCTGGTTGGAGGTGAAACACATGGCACCCATTTGGCTGAAGCCTGAAAGTGCTCTTAGTTCATCCTTGCACCCATTGTAATTCAGCTTGGGATCTATAAGAGTGGCAACGTGGGCAACACGGGCACTGTGCAGAGTGGCTTTGGGCTAACGCTGGTCATTGTGTCAACCTGCCTGAAAATTTGGACTAGAACTGCCTGGTCATACTGCTGGTGCTCTTTCTTTGTTTCCACTGGATCTCCAAGGTCGTAGGTTAGAACATTATTAGTCTGTGGAATGCACTTTGGAAAGCAACGCGATGGTATAACTAATTCATATTGCTTTTCTCATGTTTCTTGAGTGTTTAATACAAATATCTTATGCTCTATATTGGTGTGATGTGGCTGTTCGCACCCTTATCTCACGGAATTTTATAGTATGGTTGTACAGTGAAACCACCGGTCATAACAATATACCGGATATAACAATGGTCAGTCGCGGCATCTTCAGCTTTACCATTTCTGCTATGGTAAAATAAACCGCTTATAGCAATGCTGTGCGTCAGAGCACATTATCGGTTATAACATATGGTCATTGATTGTCAACTTGAAAGAAAAAAAACATGGAAACGCTACAGCCGCACCAGCAAAACCACGCTTACAGCACATAAGCGCGTGCATGGTGCCGGCCGACGGACCGAGCCGGCGCAGCGACGCATCGAAAGCGAAAGAACCCGTGACCACGCACTCGGAGACACCGCCACCTGGCGCGCCGAGGACCCTCGCTTGTCGCGGCGACGCAGGCAGGAGAAACGACGGACGCGTTCCCCCTGTGCGAAAGGCCCATGTAGAGAAGAAAGTAGGGAGATTTGGTGGAGCAGTTCATTATTGACGTTTCTGATGGGTACTCGCAGGAACAAAACGCGCCGGTGCGTTTTTATTTGTTTTTGCATGCATTCTGCACTACGGCTGCTACCAGAGCACGTGCGTTGTCCAATCTTCCCCTGTTCTTCACTAACTTGGCCACGTCTCCCGCTCGCGGATTTCACCTGGGCCAGCTAATGCGTGTTGGTGCATTGGCCACGTGCGCCATATGTGCTCTTAATCAGTTGGTGCGGTGTATAGTGAACTAGAATACTTTCACTAGAACTAGAACTCTAGTACACTATGGAATTCTAGAATTCTAGTACACTATAGTGCGGTGCACGCGCGTTGCCAGCGTGGTTTTTCTCCTGTCAGCGGTCACCGTACCCTTGGTTCTGCAAGCTTCTTGGATTTCCCGGAAAGCCGGATTAATTGATGCCAGTGGCGCGAAGGTGTGCGAAGCTCCCGCCGGCGCAATGATGACGGTGCTTTGGTCATCAGTGAACGGTGATAATTTCGGCATATCGAGTCGAAGGATTCTTGTACACTGATGACGCAGACATGACGAATGAAGACCTTACCGACGAGGCGATCATGACAGCTGTCACCGGCGTGGACAACAACAAACAGGAACCTTTGCAAGTTGTGGTGTACGGTGAAAGCTCGTTAATTCGACCAATACACATTCGAAAATCCGGATAATTCGAACTGCCAGCACAGTCCTGGCCAACACCCATGTAAGTATATGGCATCGTACGCTCGGTAATTCGGACATTACGGGTCTCGCATCGGTTACTTGGAATGAGCTCCCAAAGAGGGCTGCGCCCAGGTAAGACTAGCGCGGCAGCGATCGACCGAATAGCACTGTTGAAACCCGAATTATATGCTGCAGTGTCATCCGTGCACCTCAGACGTGCATACATGGAGGAAAGAAAGAAAAGGTTTCCTTCCTCCATGCGTGCGTACAACGCCAGGCATGACGATGAACGCACGGCCCTGTCTTGAAATCAGTCAGACCGCGTAGTTTCGGTTTCGCATTTCTGAGCTTCGCGCAAGCCCGTATCAGCACGCTAACCGAGCCCTGCTGTGCGCCGTTTCAGACGCTGATTGACGCAATCGTATTCGTCTGCGTGGTTCCTTCTGCGCCGAAACTGCGCGCTCGTCACGTGCCACTCTCTCTGTTTGTGCAGTGAAGCCTCCTCACACGCGACGCTGCCGCTTGTGAGGGGTGTGACGCAGTAGCACTGGAGCTCCAGCGCTACCGCGTCGCACCGCGAGATTGTCGGGGAGCCCCTTACCACTTTTTAGCAGTCTTGCTTTTATGCACCCGGCAGTATGCAATCAATAAAGCAATTATGAAAAATGCGAAAAATAATCATTGTCCCGTCATTCTCATCTGAAAAGCAAGCAACCATTGCCCAGTCTTCTGCCAAATAAATATTCCGTGATGCAATCGGTTCTTGCTAGTTTTTCAAGATCATTCGGTAATTTAAGCATTTTTCCGGCCTCCTGAATTTCGAATTAACGAGCTTTTACATTCTGGGTTTTTTGCGCAAAAGACACGACACAAAAGAAACGAGGTAGGCAGGACAAGCGCTTACTAACAACTCAGGTGTTTATTGACGGAACATTTGCTTAAAAACAGCAGCTGCTCTTATCAAACAAGAATAGGGAAAGAAGAGACTTCGCATACATATATATCAGATCAGCACAGATCCCATCATCGCACGAGTGAATGCATGTTTCGAGCTCTAATTCTGCTCAAGATAACTGATTTCTTTTTTTGAGAGCAAAATTGAAGGATTGCTGACACACGAGTTACCCGATTTTCCTATCTCATTAGCCTCAATTATCTCTCTTCCAAGTTGTGTCTTGCACCGGCGCAGTACTGACGTTTTTTCGAGCGCGGGAGTGCAGTTGCGGCAATTCCGAATATGGTCAATCATTTTGCTACCTGACTTGTTATTGACATCTCTTGCGTGCTCCCTCAGCCTTTCATTAAGGCACCTGCCAGTTTGGCCAATGTACTGCTTACCACAGGCAAGCGGTATCGAGTACACAACGCTCTTTTTACAGGCCACGAATCGCTGCTGGTGCCGCTTCGAACAAGCGACAGCCGCATCCTCCGCATTCACTCTCTTGCAAATCCTGGAGAGTTTTTCAGGAGCGTTAAAAACCACTCTAACACCAGCCCTAGCACCGATCTTCTGAATATTATGCGAGATTCCGTGAATGTACGGAATAACCGCCACTTCCGGTCAATTTGATCGGGTATGCTGGCTGGTTTCTTCAGCAGGTTCTCGGCAGTTGATGCCAGCGAGGCCGGCTGGCAGCCTGCGCTCGAAAGGCGCTGCAACTGGATTTCAAAGCTGCGTCCTACCAAATGCAGTAGGGCTTGCTCAGAGCGTTGGAAAGGCACGATTTCACAATGCCTCGTTTTACGGCTTTGGAGTGTGCCGAGCTTAAGGGAAGCAGGGGCTTGTTGCCTCTGGGCTCAAAGGCCCAACATACGTGTTCACTTGAAAAATGAAGCCCTATATCTAAAAACCTGATGAAATTATCTTCCGGTAACTCGTACGTCAATTCTAATGGAGCTAGGCACTCTGCAAACGTCGTTATATGCTTATGTACACTAGCCGAAAAAGATTCTTTGTCACAATCCACGAACACAATGAAATCATCAACAAATCTAAAAACCTTTAAAACGTTAGTGTCGCGAAGGCAGTTATGCAGCATCTTGTCACGTGTCGCTGAAAATATGTCACTAAGACATGGTGCTAGGCACGATCCAATGCATACTCCTTGTTTCTGAATGAATGTCATATCTTTCCACTGCGCGTACGTGGAAGTCGCGTACATTGTTAACAGTTCGACGAAGTTGTCAACCGATAAACCTGCATTATTTTGGAAGGCTGTTGCACCATGGCTGTCAATACAATCGCGGACATTTTTTAAGAGATAATCGTGAGGTATGGAATAATACAAGTCCTTTATATCTACTGACAGGGCTGACATGCGTTTGCTGTTATTTGATTTTAAAAACTCAATTATTTCGTCCGAATTTTTTACCCTAAAGGGATCGTTAACTTCTAAAACACTCAACTTCTCCTGCAAGAACCTGGCTACGGCTTGCTGCCAGGACCCCTTTTCGGAAACAATCACTCGGAAAGGGCATGCATCCTTGTTGTCTTGCCACTGAAGAACATGCTTAAGGATAACTTCTCAGCTTTCTCTACAGAGTGTACTAGCCCGTATGTATGTAGTATGTAGTGTACTATGTATGTAGTGTACTAGCCCGTATGAACACGTATGTTGGGCACCAGAGGCAACAAGCCCCTGCTTCCCTTCAGCTCGGCACACTCCAAAGCCGTAAAACGAGGCATTGTGAAATTGTGCCTTTCCAACGCTCTGAGCAAGCCCTACCTGCATTTGGTAGGACGCAGCTTTGACATCCAGTTGCAGCGCCTTTCGAGCGTAGGCTGCCAGCCGGCCTTGCTGGCATCAACTGCCGAGAACCTGCTGAAGAAACCAGCCAGCATACCCGATCAAATTGACCGGAAGTGGCGGTTATTCCGTACATTGACGGAATCTCGCATAATATTAAGAAGATCGGTGCTAGGGCTGGTGTTAGAGTGGTTTCTAACGCTCCTGAAAAACTCTCCAGGATTTGCAAGAGAGTGAATGCGGAGGATGCGGCCGTCGCTTGTTCGAAGCGGCACCAGCAGCGATTCGTTGCCTGTAAAAAGAGCGTTGTGTACTCGATACCGCTTGCCTGTGGTAAGCAGTACATTGGCCAAACTGGCAGGTGCCTTAATGAAAGGCTGAGGGAGCACGCAAGAGATGTCAAGAACAAGTCAGGTAGCAAAATGATTGACCATATTCGGAATTGCCGCAACTGCACTCCCGCGCTCGAAAAAACGTCAGTACTGCGCCGGTGCAAGACACAACTTGGAAGAGAGATAATTGAGGCTAATGAGATAGGAAAATCGGGTAACTTGTGTGTCAGCAATCCTTCAATTTTGCTCTCAAAAAAAGAAATCAGTTATCTTGTGCAGAATTAGAGCTCGAAACATGCATTCACTCGTGCGATGATGAGATCTGTGCTGATCTGATATATATGTATGCGAAGTCTCTTCTTTCCCTATTCTTGTTTGATAAGAGCAGCTAAGCAAATGTGCCGTCAATAAACACCTGAGTTGTTAGTAAGCGCTTGTCCTGTCTACCTCGTTTCTTTTGTGTCGTGTCTTTTGCGCAAAAAACCCAGAATGCTTAGGCACCAACTAGCCTGCAAAAACGTACTCGCGAGCTTTTACAGGCCCGATCGATAGAATGATCAAACCCCTCCGGGTCTTTCCTGTCAATAAATGTTCTATAGTTTGTCATGTTTTTTTTTTGTTCGGCACAACCCGGGTGCAACAATCATCAGTTATAACAATGGTATTTCCGAGGGTCGTCAATGTTTTTATAAGTGGGTTTGACTGTAGCAGCACGCAGCACTATCACAGTGAGCTACTGAAAGGAAGGTGCCATGTGTTTAAAGGGTGGACAAGGCTATTTGTTAAGTTTTCGTAATAACGGAACAGGAACACAGAGCAGAAAACATTTGGATCAAGCAGTGCTCTAGGAATGGTGATCTATCTTGTCGGGCTAAGTGGTCGGCATGCGTTTCTTTAGCTTCTTGATTTTCAGAGGTTGAGGTTGTGGTTGGCTACAGCGGGGATTACCCTTGCAATAATTCTGCCATCGTAGCGACGCATTAAATAATAAATAAAGACAAGGCTTTGACGCATTTTGTATACCGGCCAAGCACACAGGTACCTAAAAGAGTTGTGAACTGCCAGTGCCACCATTTGGAGCCCAGTTCAGAGCCATTGTAAGAGAAGGTGGGAAGCCTTCCTCCAAATTTTCGGGCATCCACAAGGACAAACTGTCTTTCAGAGAACCGTGTGACACCCATGCGCTCTTGGCAGAAGCGAGCAGGACCCGCCCGTTCGCTCTGTGATCTGGACAATGCATGAAGTAATGTTGCAAAGAACCGTAAACACCACATGAGGAACACAGATGAGACGATGTCAGTCCTGTCTTCAGGCTGGTGTACGAGCAGAACCCACGTGAATTCGATGCAGTAGAGTGGCTTCAGGCCTCTTTTTTGCCTTGGTGAAACAGGGTTGGTTGGGCGGACATCAAAGGGGGTCTAAAATGGCGTATGACTGCCTTTTTTAAGAACAGCTTGGAATACTGAGGAACTTTTCTTGATGGCTGAGCACACAGCGTTTCATGGGTAAGGTTGTCTGCCACCTTGTTTCCCAGAATGCCTGTACGCGAAGTTGCCCGCTGAAAAACACATAAACAATCCCTTGCTGCGCAGCTGCGGCACCAAACACAGCCCTAAGGCGAAAAATTTCGGAGGGGAAGCCATACTCCAAGTTTTGCTATGCAGATTTCAAGTACATCATGATTACCACAGCTTGAACCAAGAAAGACTCATGTTTTGGTAAGGCCACCTCCATGGCAACGCTCTCGGCCATTGTGGAGGACACAACGCAAGAGGGCAGACCAGGCAGCATTCAATGATGTGTGTGAAATGCTGCTGCGCTAGCCCAAGATTCTTGCCCACAGAACCTTTACTAAAGACTTTCAGGTTATGTTCAGATTCTTTCAACATACTGATGCGACAGTAAATTCATTTTCGTCATCAGAGTACTCTTAGCACAAATGCCAGTTATGGTCATTGTGCCGCCGGGGCTCTCTCATCACCAAGGCTGATCTCTGATCTCTAATCACCAGCCCCCCCCCCCCCCCCCCCCCCCCCTTCCCGCCTGGCAGAGAGAAAACACGGCCCCTATGGTTCCACGTACACGAAGCGCATGAATGCATCCATCCACAGAACGTTTTGCTGAGGACGAATGTTAAAGACAAAGTAAACTACCGCTGTTGTTGAACACAGCATTGACAGGGGGCACGCCTCGCGAAGACAGCCGAATAGAGCCACACAGAGCATAACTGCGAGGTCACGCTTTTTTAAGCGCGACAAATGGTAAGCGTTTGCCTGACCAATACGCTTGATGATATCTGTTATCTATGCTTCCGTTTCCGTCGTGCCTGTTAAATCGACTTTTTCTTGTTCGCGCGCGCTGTTATTCACTTCAGACTGCCCGCCAAGCGCGCTTTCTCGGAAATTTAATCATCATTTTGTGCTATCACAATAAAAGACAACATAGCATCTCGAAAAGTACTGCCGGCGCAGACAACTAAGGTATTTTTTTTGTTACTCTGCCCTTTGTGTGTGCGTGTATGTGTGTTTCAACAGTCAGTTTTTTTACGAATGGTTTCGGAAGATGGTTGTTCAAAAAGGTGTGACGGCAGATAAAAAGGAACGGCTGGCTCTCTGTTCGGGCGCATTAGATGGTTCCAGCTCGATGACTATAAAAAGGAGCGCTTACACGTGTCCGCTGATAGGATAGTGTGCGTTGAGCAAGCTTCACTGCTGCAGAGGTGCTGAACAACGCGTGTTCGAACACAAATACGCCCATTCTTAAGAAACTAGCTGGCTCCTGAACGGATATATAAGCCACACCGTCGAATCGCCGAGAGCTAATTCTTGCTCGAAGATGAGGATGGGCGTTTAGAAGTTACTGTATGAATGGCGTGCAGTGGTTGAATATTTTTCATTGAACTTTAACAGTTGGTCACCTTAAGCTTGTGTCCGACAGACAAGAGCAAAATGTTCCCCCTGCGCTCGTTAGGTAAGTGGTACCAAAGACTTGAATGTGACCGAAGTTGGTGCTACTATTGTACAATGAAATGAAGGGTAGTACTGCGAGAATAAGAGAAAGCAGGAGACATAGAAACGAAAACGCCCGTGGCATCGTTTTCATTTCTTTGTCTCCTGTCTTAGTCCCGCAGCCCCCCCCCTTTTATTGAAATAAACCTACTAGTTGGCAGGAATTTTTGCACTACCATATTAAGCAGTACGTACTTCAACGCATGCGTGCAGAAATAGCGTGTGTCGTAGCCACTGAGCACAGTTTTTTTCGCACTTTTTTTTTCAGCATTGATCGTCAGCCTTTCATGCCTTTCGGTCTACTGCGAAGACTCTTCTTGTGTGTCCACTACCTTGGGACTGGTTATTGGCAAGCAAGTCTGCTTTCAGTCCCACTGTGCGGACGCGTTTCTCGGTATACCTTTCGCTGAGCCACCAGTGGGAAAGCTGCGCTTCAAGAGGCCCGTGGCAAAGGCTCCATGGGAAGGACAGCTTCGCACACAGGAGTTCTCGAAGCCGTGCTTTCAGAGGCGAGGTAATGTGCCCGCGGTCCCCTGGCAGGCCAACGAGGCCGAGAGCAGCGAAGATTGCCTGTACCTTAACGTATGGACGCCTCGGAACCGAACTTCGAACGTGCCGTTGCCGGTGATGCTGTGGATACACGGAGGATCGTACAAGATAGGATCGGCCGATTTGCACATGTACGACGGCACCGTGCTAGCCAGCTATGGACAGGTCGTCGTCGTCTCCACGAACTACAGGCTTGGTGCTTTCGGTTTCATGAACGGAAACATCACCGACGTGCCGGGGAACATGGGCCTGTGGGACCAGTACTTCGCTCTGCATTGGGTGCACGACAATGCAGCCGCCTTCGGCGGGGATCCATCGCGCGTGACAGTGTTTGGCGAGAGCGTCGGCGGGGCGTCGGCGGGCATGTTGGCCTTGTCGCCGCTGTGCAAAGGACTCATCCGGAGGATCATCATGCAGAGCGGGACTCCCCGGTGGCCCCTGCCGTTGGAGAACGACGGCGGAGGAGCGGCCGGCCTGAGACGGGCGATCGACCTCGCTCGAAGTGCGGGATGCTCGTCGTCTAGAGAACATGACTCTCTCGCCCCGGAGGTCGTCGCCTGTCTGCAGGAAGTACCACCGGAGAAAATTGCTGAAGCAGAGCTGCAACTCTTCACTGATCACCTGTTCACGTTCATGACTAGTTTCGGTGACGCCCTGGTGCCTGTGCGTCCCAGTGAGACCATCCGGGAGGCAAGAGAGCTGCCAGTCGACGTGATGCTGGGAACGAACGTGAGGGAAGGAGCCATCTTGTTTTTCTTAGGAAGCGGTCCGAATGGGGTCGCCAGCGACTGGACGAGCACTGCTGCGGGCATCGACGTTACCTTTGGGCGCAAGTATCTCGCCCAAGTCTTCGCTGCCTTTCCTAAAGCAGCCATTGACCAAATCACCGAGCACTACCTGGGAAGCATGAAGGAAAGGTCTGCGCCTGAAGATGTTTTCGCTGCATTGGTGTCAGCAGGAGGAGACTTTTTATTCAATTGCCCGGCACTATTTTTTGCCGACTCCTTTTCGGGCAAACACGGAGCTCTGCTGGCGTACAAGTTTGACCACCGTGCCTTGTCCGCCCCTTGGCCGCAAGAATTCGAGTCCACCCACTCCGACGAGATTCAGTTCGTGTTTGGTGTCCCGCTGCGCCAACCGGAGAGGTACTCAAAGGAAGACGTGCTTATCAGCAAGGAAATGCTGTTATCTTGGGCTAGCTTTGCGCACACGGGGTAAGAATGCAACAGTTTTGCATGCGGCACTCTCAAGTTATTAGAACTACCGCACTTAATCGCACCGTCGAATGCCACGCACACAAACAGAAACCAAAAAACTGTATGCGTTCACCGCACTTGTTTGGGACACGAAGAATGCGTGTAAAAAAATCCGCGGTTTACAGTCAGTGCAAATTGAAAGAAAGATTTAACTTCAAGTTAGACCGTATAGCAGATCCAAAAGGCACAGCACATTCACAAGGTCACTTCTCTTGCAACAGAGGAACCGCAGATAGGATAAAAGGCAATAGGTTGAATATGACCACTATGAATGAAGAAAGTAGACGAAACATGATGCTTGGCGAACACTTAACAGTAATTGTGAGGTGTTCGATAAAGCTATCGCACAATGGTTGTCAGTCATCAACAATAAGTGAGGCGTAAAGATTAAGTGGACAATCTCGCTGACACGGAAACGTGTGTAGTTCCGCAATCTGATTTGCTGTTGCCGTTTCATGTAACCATAATAAGGCCTCCTGCGCTACTTCGATACTCAATGAATTAAACTAAAAGAGGAGGACGAAACACTTTATGTAGATCCCATATTATGCATCCAAGGCGTCCATCACTTCACGCACCAAAGCTAGTTGGTCGTACTGCGATATTCTCTTTGCTGATGGGAAGATGATCTGGCTCTCGCTGAATCGAGGTTAAAAGGGCTCTGAAACACCTTCCGAGGAGCGCACATCAGCTCGCTCAATCACTGCATTGGGCTGTCATGAATACCTGAGCCAAATAATACATTTCTACACGCAGCAGAGAACCCACAATCACGCGCGATAGTTGGCGACCGCTTCCCGGCGTCTTTTTCGTGCTCGCGCCCTCCTCCGTCGCTCGCACCTGCGTATACAAGTTGAGAGATCGTTATTGGTTAGATTCTTTCAGACATCAGGCAGCTACCATGACCGCGGTCAATAAGCCGCGTAGCTCCGGGGGGTCAGGAAGCTCTGCCCCCGTAGGCGGGGCCAGCGGAGGAGTGCCGACCTTCCAGCGTGCAAAAAGTGACGAGAGGAGGGGAGAGGCGCGCAGACGCTGAAATTGAAACTTTGACTACAGATAACTCAGCTTCTACAAAGCACATTAAAGAAAATTCCTCCTGGACAATATTCGTGAAGCGGCTTGCTTTAACATCCCAGGCACACAGCAACTTTATTAGAGCCCCTTTCAGAGCCCTTTTTAGGTTTCGAACTCCCGTCTTACCTATTTTTTCTCTTTCGCAGGAAATCTCAGCTTCCAGGAGGGGAATCGTGGCCTCAGTACGACGAGAAGAACCGCTCCTACATGACCTTTCGCCATGACTCTGTTTTCATCAGTCGTGGCCTCGAAGGTGAAAGCTGCGACTTTTGGAAAGGGTTAATTTGAATGAAACTTAGAAAGCGCTTTCCAGACTACGGAATTCCGCCAAATGATGTGGGCTGTATCGCAGTAAGGTGCTAAAAAGTAAAAAAAAAACATGCTGACTGACTGTGGCTGAGCCTTCTGGAGTTTTGCTGTGCTTACTCAGCGGATATCTCTCACGAATGCGTGTCGCTTGCGAAAGACGGTGTGGTGCGTAGCGCATTTTCAACATTCAACACCTCAGTGCTGATGTGCAGAAAAAAACTATTACTGTGAAAGCATTACTGGCCCCATTGAAAAAATTTCTTTGGCAACCGTCGTTGTTGAGGCCTTGAGATGGAACCAAAAAGATGACGTCATCACGCCGTCTCCGAGCGAGGCGCAAGCGTTGAGCCAATAGATGGCGCGTGCATGTAGGGTGACATTATGGCACCGATTCTTGCCGCTCTCTTGCCGCTGCCTCTCATCTATGCAGCGCGCTGAAAGCTCTTGGCCTTGCAGGATTGTTGCCGTGGCTCTCCCCAGACGCGATGTCATCTGCTCCTGCTGTAGTGCGCAAAAATTCACTTCTGCATGTGTGGGGTAACATGAAAATAACTAAGATTTCTTTCTTTGGATGCTGAAGTCTAGCCGGCAGGATAAGCCGTCTACGGTTCAATCGTCCGAAGGACTGGACCGTAGCCCACAGATGAAATCTTTCATCCAACGTTCCACGTTCATTTCTGACTTCGATCACGCCTGGTCGCTATAGTAATTTCTCTACCACCTGCAGGCTATTCAATGTAATGTGTACGTTGGACTGAAATGCGAGTTCCATGCACTGGCAGTCAACGTCATTTCCCCCTGTTCTATTTCATCCCTATCATTCGCGGTGACGAATGGCCAGTTTTAGAAATAGATGAAGGACGCTTCGCCCAGGGCCGTGATAATGTAATGCTTTTGTTATAATTTCATTCCATGTTAACTTTGTTTCATCCTATGGCACTTGTTAAGGCGAAGCGTCGCCCATCAATCTCTGGGATTGGCCATTCCTTAGTGCGTGCCTCTATCATGCGCAGCGCGGCTTGGTTGCTTTCACGCTTTTCTGGCTATGGTTTGTCTGAGCAGCACGACCGTCTTTACAAAGCGATCTGGACGAAATAAAGTCTGACTCTGAGGCCGCGTGGTCCATGGCACCTTCGCCCCTCTGAACTACAAAGCCACGAAACGTGTGCACGACAAGGTCGCGAAGGCAGGCTGGGGCAGTATTAGCCGGCGCGCTTAAAGATTCTCCGCGGCATCATTGTGCAAGCGATTCAACGGAGGAGATCTGGGCCGCGTGAGTGCGTCGCACTAATGACTGGGACCGCAAGCTCCGTCTTAGGGCGCCGGGGCCGCACCACTCCTCACGTGTAATGATACGGTGCGGTCAGCGGTAAACGGCACCTCTGGCTGGTTCGCTGTCCGCTGGCTTAATGTGGCCACCGTGCACCAGACAAATAAACTTCGAGGAATAAGGCCATGAGCCAGACGCGCCCAACAGCCATTTAGTTCATTGCTAGCTAGCTGACAGTTTTTATGCGCTTCGTATAGCCTGCGGTCGTCACTTACAACGTCTTCAACCAATGATAACACGCCTCTGGCCTTTTGTGCAGTGCACCGAGCCGCTCGTTAGGGGCGAGCTTTTAAGTTCTGAGAAATGGTAACTGGTGATTCAGACGACTGTAACTTAAGAGGCCAAGGTTTATGTCCGAAGGAGAAATCCCATCGGAGAAAATGAGCAAATAAATGCGTTTCAGACTGACAGACAACTACAGCATGGTAGGTAGACGGCGCTGTTCTGTGTTTGAGTATGAAACTTTTCGTAGAATTCCGAAATGATCTTGATTCCGTCGTTAGCTGCGTCTCCTTCGGATAAATTTCTCGATTAACTTTTCTGTTGAGCAAAAAATTCTTGCATCTCGTATTGTTTAGTGAAAACGAAAGAAACACCTTTGTTTGGGACCCACACACGCATACCGCAACCGCCCTAACCGAGGGTTGGATTTAGAAAAGAAACGGAGATGGCTTTAGCCCAGAAATTTGGTGTCGGAAAAGCGTGTCAGCCCCAGAAGTTTTCGGCGAAGGCTATTCAAGAAACGAATTGCAGAAGCAATTTCTTAACCCCCTTCCCGAATCCCCTCCCCCACCTCCTTTCAAGAGTTGCAGGTAAGGCATAACTATAGCTTTCACCTACCATGCGAGCACGTACACAATACGTTGGCGAGCGAGCGTGGACTATAAAAAAATGGTTTTAAGTTGTTTAGATAACCCTTCAAAAAAAAAAAAATCAAGTTGTAACAGCCTACTCAGCGCCGGCACCAACAGACGTACGGCATGTTCTTCCTAAAGCGGTTTGTTAACTCTAGTGTACGCTTTAGTGCAGCCATGTTTTTATGCGTTTCGCGAAAGCAGAAGGCAAAAAGGATGCGGCAAAAATTGCCGATGCATCGAGGTTACTAGAGCAAGTAAGAAACAAAATGGCGGACACGCGGCGGACACGCGGCGTACACGCGGCGTACACGTATCTGCATAGAGAAAAGCTTATGTACGGGCTTTAGTTCTCAGGCCAGCTCAACCATGCTTGCAACACACATAGGGAAAGGCTTTCCCTATGAACGTTTCTAAATCTTCTCTATTGGCTCCTACTGTCACCTTTCTTGTTTTATGTCGAACGTGCTTAAGGACACGGCTATGAAAGCTTGCTCATGCGTGAAATTCGTCAGCAACTTAAACCATGCTGTGTCAGAAGCATAGCTTACGCAGAGCGCATACGCTTGTCAACATTTCAAAATATACGAAGTCTGCTGCTCATTTCGATATTTCGTTAGCGTCTTAGGACTGAAGAAGATGTCTGCCATTATATGGGACACAGAAGAAAAAAAAACGTGAAAGGAAATGACGAGGCAACGAGCCGCTTTTCAAGGAATTTATTCCTTCATACACCTCAGTTAAGAAAATGGTGTCTTCGTGCATAGTTGCTGCCTTCTGAAATCTGTGTGCCGTCTCTCTTAGGATCTGATTCAATAGACACCTTTAGCATACCGTGTACCGTGTGAGCGTTACCGGTACCGGAGTACCGGGAGCCTGCGCGCAGCCAATGCGCATGCGCAAATTGCCTTGACGGCGCCAGATGGCGCCACATACCCGGCAGCTGTGATCGCGCCCGCAGCGTCGGAACCAATCAACGCGCGCTCACCGCCGGTGGCGGGCTCCCGGTACTCCGGTACCGGTAACGCTAACACGGTACACGGTATGCTAAAGGTGTCTAATGTAACAGAGAAGCTGGCGACTGGGGCTGCGAACCGCTCCTGGCACCAATCGTACGAAAAAAGGCAGCCATTCGCAAGCACCGCGAGGACACTGCTATTTACACCGAACGCGCACTGTTAGCACAAGAAGATAAGAACGCGTGCTGGCCAATCACAATGGTATAGAGTTGGTCAGGAGCGCCGTTTTGGGGATGTGGCAGCGCGCACGAAAGAATACGCAATGTCACGTGTGCCGATGTGCAGTCAACTGCAGGGACGCTTCTCCCAGCAAACGTGAAGAGTCCTTCAGTAAGGATGTTGCCGGGCTGGTTGGTTTTGCGTTTTTGAAAAATACATGGCGCTACAAGTACACATCTCCTCGTCTTTTTGTGCCTGTACTTGTAACGCCATGCGTTTTTCAAAAGGTGAAAAATCCAAAGCAACAGCTTGTTTCAGGAAAATAATTATTGTCAAAAACAGCGCGAAACTCGGGAACCAGAAAAGAAACGACACACACAGCGCTGAACTTACAACTGGCCCAGCAGTCCTCCTTTTTGCTTTTGAGGAAAATAACTTGTCGGATTCGTTCTTTTCTCTTCCAAAGACTACATGCACCTCGAAACAGAAAACACAGGGATAATACAACGTATAATGAAAGTATGAAAGTAAGAAGACGCGTGTTGTTGATGATGTAATATATGTCGGGCATAGGAAATGCTTGCAAGGAAAAGCTTTGTACTCGACAATTCTGCAACAGGTCTGGTAAGAAGACATACATATCGTGATAATAGGGAGATGTTCTGCGTGCGCACTTCTCTGTAATGCTTTATGAGCGATAGAGAACAAGATTGGGGGCAGAAAGCCTGCTAAGCGCGGGTAGTAACGAAAAACTTGGGGGGCCTTTGTAACCACATTCTTAAAGTTGAAAATGCGATAGCACTGCCTGCTGCGTTCTCTACATTGAGTGTCTGCCGCCAAAGCTCAAGATGGAACCGGTTCCGTCGTCTTGTATGGTATGCACGAATCATCACCTTCTAGAATATTCGACTAGCTTCCATTGGCATTACCCTATGGGATTATACTAACCCGACCCACTAATCCACCTTAATCCATTCTCTTGGGTGGGCCTACTTTCAAATTTTGGGGGTGCTCACATGTTTAACTTTGGCGGTGCTCTATTATTTGTGCACTGATGGTCACACGATCTTGATTATGTCACGACCCTCCCAATCGCATAGATCCTGAGTCCTGGTACCCCTGGGTTAAGCGGCGTGCAGCGCCATGGTGGGCAGGTGGTAACTGCATCGAATTTGGCAACTAAGCACAATTTGCTCACAATTCAGTGGGCAGGTGGTCACCTTCCACGGTGGGCAGGTTGGGAAGACCTCCCAAGGACACGTAACCTCTGCCGACTAATCAGGAAATTTCATGGAGAATTTTAAATCTCGCGGAGCACTCTGATTGGTCATTTGGAGTCACGTAGCCCTGATGATGTCACCAGAGAATTGATCAATCAGGAATTTTCGTTATGGAGATGCCGGAAATTTTTTGTGATGAAACGACAGTCTAAATGCTATCTCATTATAAAATCAAGGGAGAGGGGCAGCAAATTTTTCCTATGTGCATAATCGTATTCTTTGAAGAATGAAAAAAATCACTGACTTAGTCGGCCGGCCTTCCGTCTACGTTTAGTGGCCCTTTCAGTCCTTAGACAGTGTCTCCAGATTTCTCCAGCCCTGTCAAACACGGTCCGCCGCTGGGCATCAGCACCGCAAAAAAAAAAAAAAAAAATATATATATATATATATATATATATATATATATATATATATATATATATCATACAGAAATCAAGCCTCGAATCGAATCGTAGATAGCTCAGTTTCATAAGAGATATTGTGGCGAAGAAGACGAAGCTGGTAGTGGCTCGGGACGGAGCGCTCGCGCTAGGCCGGCGGCCATTAAAATAATCTCATAGCCATCTGCCAACCCGTCTCATTCCTCAGCTGGCCGTCACGTAACAATATTAAGGAGCGGTTTGTACATATTTTCTGCCAGCTATGGTCGTTGAATAAAATGTTTGTTTGTTTGTTTGTTTTATGGGGTTTAATGTCCCAAAGCGACTAAGGCTATGAGAAACGCCGTAGTGGAGGGCTCCGGAAATTTCGACCACCTGGGGTTCTTTAACGTGCACTGACATCGCACAGTACACGGGCCTCTAGAATTTCTCCTCCAAAGAAATTCGACCGCCGCGGCCGGGATCGAACCCGCGTCTTTCGGGTCAGCAGCCGAGCACCATAACCACTGAGCCACCGCGGCGTATCAGGACGAAGTTCAGAAGACGTATTAGGCTGTGGCAAGATAAATTTCTATCAAACATGAAAGTTTTGTTTTCTTCGCGCATAAAATGCTCGTATGCATAATGAAAAATTTGTGAGCTAAGTTCTCGCAAAATCTCAGAGAGCCTCATCCCATATTCGTCCCTCGTCCAAGGGCGAAGGGACGGGAGTGCGACCGCCTTCCCCGAAAGAGAAGTTTATTTGACAAAAAAAAAAGCTTATTGGGTCACCAATTTTTCAGGGAAAAAGGTTCAAGAAATGGATTGCGGAATCAGAACAGTCCGGCCGAACCGCTTCTTCAAGAGGTGTTCATAAATCCGCCCTTGCTGTCAACGGTGATCAAAGGTAAGCCAGCCTGCGGCCTCCAGGCTTCTAGCGCGACTAGCTACTGACTGATTCATCAGCGCCGGTATGCGCTTGTACGAGCAGACGGACTGACCAGAACTCTCAGTGCGGGTCGAAGGCGAAGCAGCACGCTTGGGCTTTGAAGGAATATGACGATGATAACGATGAACAAGAAAAAATGGGCGCCGACTGCTTCTGTGTATTTTACTTCGCATTTGCTTATCTCTGGCCATCTTGCTGACATTCAATGTTGCATACGGTCAGTGACAAAATCAACGCCATGATTTTAATGTTCGGTCAAATTCTGAAGCCACTAGATTAAAGGCAATAAGTTATTTTCGACTTAAACGTGAGGAATGACTGTGTACTAATGATGTCATACGAAGCTGAATCGATGTACGGGACAGCTTCTGCCGGCAGGCGCTTCAACCGTTGCACCTCAACTATCAGCAGTGCACACTTGATGACGAGCCTAGCTGTTTCGCTGCCGAAAGTGCGATTATGTTTGAGAATATGGAACGCTGATCAGAAATCCATCCTAGCAGTGTTGCGCCAGAGATCGTAGTTGTGGAATGTCCGCCAGAAGGAACAACCCTCATTTCTGGGCCCCGTCTCGGTGTTGAAGCCCCTGGTGGTCATGTCGAGGTACAATGGACGCTTCGTAGAGTACTTCGGCCAAGGCTCTCCCGAAGGGGTTTTCGGCTTCCTGCGGGAAGAAAGAGTACGGATTCATCGTTCTACGAAGCGAACTAGGCACTATCATGTGTGGCTGCGACTTAAGCATTTATTGCTTTTATCAGGTTAGGCATACTTGCCATTAGCGAATATATTTTTGCGTGGAGGACACGGGATATGCGTGAACTCTTTTGTGAAAGAACCAGTTACCAGGCACATCAATGGTCTAAGCTTATTAAGTAAAACTAGCGACACGAAGTAGCATACGTCGAGCTAACTTCTTGAGTCTTGCATAATGGTAGTCATTAATATTAATAAAGTTAAACATGGACAGCTGCCGCCGTGTCACTGCGGGCACACGGCTACTCCTGTAGTTGGATACCAATAAAGTTTGCAGTGAAGCTCTGACCGCTCACATGAATGTCACACCATGTTCCTTCGCGTTAAGGAAAAAATTGCGAGGACACTTTGGCAACTAAAGTGTTGAGAGGCGAAAGCCGAGGACACTATGCCTTGACGACTTTCGGGGGATGTGACGTCACACCGTTCCCGTGGCTATATCGATACCCAAATTATACATCTTCCGGGGATCTTAAGTGTTAATTACGTTTAATTACACATTTTTCCATCTAATTTGGCACAAATCCGACGTTTTTCCAACCATTCTGTGATAATTTGCACTATGCCGTTACGACTTCCGGTGGATGTGACGTCACACTGTTCGCGTGGCTATTTCGACGTCCGCGCTATTTCGACGCTAATTCGATATTTTGGCCTATAATTAATTAACCAATTAATCTACAGTCATCAAACTTTTCTTCTAAGTTCATTTTTTCCTTCTTTCTGAAGCAACCATCCGCTTTCTCCTATCTTTTTGAGTTCCCGAGTTAACACGAAGTAAACGCTGCTATAGGTGTGACACCCACTGCTAACGGACAACAGTATGAGCCATTAAAGGTTTTCGCCTTAATAGTCCGCCGCTAAAACTTTTGTTGCTATCTATACTTAGCAAGACTTAACTCGCAAGCAAGCTTCCTGCCTGAAATTCTATCAATGTAATAGCTCCGCATAACTGAGAACCTTCCAACAAAAGCGAAGCGCTGAAGAAAACAGTAACCAGTAGATGTGAATACTACACAGTAGAATGCATCATGGCAACATGAATATGATCGAGTAAAACTTTCGCATCATACAAGTCTTATATAGTCGCGTCCAAAATGCGCCATGTGTTCTACATGATATATTGGACTAATGTGCCATGTGGAATGTGTTGCACTTTGGTATAAGGCGAAAATTGTAGCAGGATATGCTGGATAATTCCAACGGGCCCGTCACCAAGGGAAAATAACCAGCTCATGAGAACGTTCTCAATGAAGAAGGTTTTCTCCTGATCGTGCCCTGAACACTGTAACCATAAGCTGGTTTTGGAGTTAGAGGTTTTGAAGTCCCCTTATAGCCCAGTCTGCAGACCATGACAGGCTTTTTTACCTTTGAGTAGAATACGCAGAAAAACTTAGGGGTTAACGCATCGGTTTGCGACCTCTTCCCAACATACTATTTTATCTGCCGAGCTGGGGCTTTTAAGGGCATTGCCGCTGAAGGCCTCTATCAAAAACTGTGTGGTCGCTACCGTTGGAAGAGAAATCGCCATTGAAAACCGAAACTGTCGACGCCGTCGGAATTATACGGTATGCTGCGAGTTCAGTATGGCACATTGTGGTGCTTAAAAGCCCATTGACACTGCCGAAATCATTGTTTTGAGTATTTTAATCTTCTCCAGAAATGCTCGCTTCAAGCCGATAGTGTCGAAATAGTGTCGAAACGTTGCGGCGATTTTCAGCGGTGAAAAAGAAGTGGAAGCCAGATTTGGCGCTGCCTTTCTAATTGCTTGAGCGTCCAGTTTTAACTTTGTTCTTTTATAGCCAGGAAATGTATCCAAAATATGATGTCTCCGTGCGCTGTAAGCTCTTAGCACGGAAGAAAACTGAAAATAAATAGTAAAAGAGAAAGAAAACTGACAAGAATAACGCTAGGAGCGACACTTTCCACTTCGCTTAAAATAATAACGCTAGGAGCGACACCTTCCACTTAGCTTAAAATTTTTATGGAGGCGAGCGCTGCTGTTCAAACGAGACCGAGAAGACAGCGATAAGAAGAGCCGGTCGACACACCTTGGCTAGAAGTAGGTTGAGAAAAGCCGAACATGGTTGGAGGCAAGGGGGTGGGGAATCGGCGTTAGCCATCTAATAGTATACCCTACGAAGAAAGACTGGGAAGCTTCCTTCGTTGAGTCAGTCGCCTCTACCCTGTCAGCGTCAATATGCGCGGCTGTGGGCTGCCTTGGCTGGCTCAGCATGCAAGCCTCCGCCACTTGTATGCAAGGCGCAGTTCTTAACGGTAGGGCCCAGTCAAAACACTGGGCGAGTGAAAAGCGTTTTTGTTTTATTTTGTTTTATTTTGAATTTTATAAGGGAAATAACTTCCGTTTGCACGCTCCGATTTCAATAACTGTTTTGCCCTGATATCTTAAACGCATTATGAATACATTCAACCAGAATAATCGGCTCTCAGAAAAACGTCGCAGTGGCCCTTTAAAAGGTATGACAGGCGAGAGTGAAATAATGAAGGCTGAAATAAACGTCCTATATGATATACCTAAATAAGCATATACCTTATTTTGCATCCATGTTCTCGTTTATTTCAGATTATACGAATTCCTTATGATCAAAATATGTTTCGGTGACCCGAGAAATCCGTATATCGGGATTATTTCGTTTGGAGTAAATGTAAGATGGTAGTTAAACCCTTGCTGCGAGAAAACAAAAGAATAATGGGATTACGCCTGCTCCTCCTAATTCATACAAGAAAAAAAGGTGGTGGCGCTGTTTTATTGAAAACAGCTCTCAACCAGTCACTTGGTGTTCTAATCGAGAACATCTGCAACTCTAAGGCAGCTACTGCCACCCATCTCAGTAGAAAACTATTCAACAGTGTCAAAACGACGTCCGACAGGAGGGAAGACACTTTGTGTACGGTGAAATTGTGCAAACGAATAAACGCTCCCTGGAAAGAATCATCCACTTAGGTTTCTTGTTTCACGCACTAGGGTAGAGAAAGCTCTATAGATGTTCAACTGTGCTCACAAGAGATCGAAAACGCTGACTGTAACTTACCCGTTCTTTGCGAAGGAAAGCCAGGAGTCCATCATGGCAACACTCAATTCCTTTTCCACCGTTGTGTACCTTTCCGGGTGACGAAGTGGACGGCCGAAAACGAACGGAATCTCGTCGAAGTGCGTCGCTGAAGCCCACATTGGCCTCTCCTGCCGAGCAGTCCCGTGGCTGAAGCGATAGAAATACACGGTGGTGTTGTGATCTGCCAGGGCCTCAGCGAAGTACCTTGTTGGGCACGTGTACAGGTAGTCGCCGATGAACTCGAAAACATATTCCCTGTTGTGTAGAGCATCCAGGCCCCTTAGGTTTGATGCAAAGTAGTAATACACCCCCTCCGTGGCCTGTGAGCCTAAATGCTTCCTAAAGCCATATTCGTTGAAGAACAGCTTTATGTAGTTCAACAGCTTCAGAGACGTAAACTCTGTCGAGTTGACGAACGTCCTCCACTTCATATGCCGTAGGAACTCCCATGCTCCTTCGTTCACGTTTGTACCGATGAGGACCTCGGCCTCGTTGAACAAACCCATGCTGTACGCCATGTGTGGGTTTAATGGAAGAAACTCGTTGTCGAACGTGGGGCCGTACATGTGGTACACGTCCTCGATGCCGCGCCGCAGCACAGCGTCGGCGAGCGCCTGCTCGAACTCGTCGTCGATCTGCTTGCGTGTCCTCACCGTGCAGTTGCGCACCTTCTTCACTGATTTTGTGTTGAGCGGCACGTGGCCTTCCATCATAGAACTGGTACGCAGCTTCCAGAAGGGCCCACCGCTCTGCAATATGACACGCCTGAAGAGTCCCGTGCTGAGCGGCGAGATCATGTGCATGGCGATCGAAGCCGCGCCCGCGTCTTGTCCGAACAGAGTCACAGCACTCTTGTTGCCTCCAAAGAAGACAATGTTGTCTCGGACCCACTTTAGTGCCATGTTCTGATCGTGTAGTCCTTGATTTCCGGGAGCCTCGTCCGAAGCCGCGTTTAGGAAGCCCAGCCGCCCGAGACGGTAGTTCATGGAGACAACAATAACGTCTCCGTACGCGGCGAGCATGCCCCCATCGTAGAAATCCCAGCTCGACGACCCAAGCAGGAAGTCACCGCCGTGTATCCACACCATGACGTTCCGCAGTTCGGCGTTGTCAGCTTTTGCCGGCGCCCATATGTTGAGGTACAGACAGTCCTCACTGCAGTTGAACGACTTTCCTGGCATGGGCGGCCAGCCGAAAGGATTCTGCGGGCATTGGTTGGGCCTCCTGGTTGCATTCAGGGTTCCAGGCCAAGGCTCGACGGGCAACGGCTTCCGCAGGCGAAGGTGACCCACTGGCGGCTCCGCGTACGGAATGCCCAGAAACACGTTGACGGTCTTGCCCAGGTATTCGACTGTGTCTCCGGCGATGGCGCCGCTCCTGGTCGTCACCACGGGAATGCTCTTGGGAACGTCCGGTATGGAGCGACCAATAGCGACCTCGGTGGCATCAGAAGTCCACTCGGCGTGCATGACCAGACAGAGCAGCGCGATCTTGTACGCAATCCAAAGGAGGCTGGCCATCTGTTCGAGAGGAGAAACAAAAGCAGTGACGACATGTTGCACTGCACAGCAGAAGTTCCCGAGCCCGAAATAACGCAGCTTTGTTGCCGTATCTCAGCATTATTGGTGGTTTCTTTGCTTAGAGTGGCGGCATTCATGAGACAGAGCAAGCGAAGTTGAATCGCGTTGCTAACTCTTGTTACCCTGCTCGAGCTTATGTAGCGCGATATATGTTTTGTGGGCCGGTCAAGGAAATTATTATTAGCGGCTTGTTCTAGAAGAAGAATACTAGCTGCCGTTCACAAATGTAAGGACGTTGAAATGTGACCTACAAATATAATCGTAGCCTTGCGGGCTTCTGTTTTTTGTCACCCCTGGCGGAAGACTATGTAAAATGTGAAATTGAGAAGCTCGGTGAGTAACACAAGAAGGTGACGTGAACCCAAAATGTTTCTTCGGAGTAGTTCAAGCGGCATTAACATGTCACAAAGACGTGTCGTAAACGATACTTAGCAGCAGACACTAAATCGACTAATCAAATTGGCGAATTTTAGAACTTGCGTTAAGCAGTAGCTGTATCCTGCTTTGTATTGTGAGTCGATGATGGTCGAGCTTACAAGATAGCAGCTGCAGCGCGAGCATGCAACCTCCATCGATGAATACCCAAGGCCACACATTTTCTGTATGCCAAGGGGCATCAAGAAATGGGTTGTGTTACAAATTGGGCAATATTACAAAGCAGGTCTTTATGACTACTGCGCACCTGTGACTGGGGAACCATGCACTCAAACTCCTAGCTGCTAAGCTTGAAGGTGGAAGTGTCTGTTTTGTTTATTTTGCTCAGACATGCCGGCATAGATCAGTAGGGATGGTGAAAAGTCATAGCTTAGTGGCCGCTGAATAAATGTAGACAAATCATGAGGTTTTAAGAAAAGTCAAGAGCAGTCAGCTACCAAATATTGATTCATTAAAAATTCATCCGGCCTGCATAGGCAGAATTCAAAAATTTTATTTAAACAGCTCCGAGGGTTCATAACAGCAAGTGTTCGCGCCCTTCGTTAGTGGCTACGGCGTTCGGCCGCTTATTAGGCCGCAGCAGTCTTATTTCGAAGGAGGCGAAATGCCAAACACCCTTGTGCTGTACGATCGACGTCAGTGTACATTAAATAACCCTAGGCAATCGAAATTAACCCGGATCCCTCTACAAAGACATCTCTCAAAGCTCACGCATGGTACTTTTTGACGTTACACCTCACATACTATTGCAGTATAATAACTCGGCAAATAATATCTTTCTAGCAAGTTGTTGACATTCGTTTTCTTGGTAAAGATGCCAAATTACAGAAATGTGATCTTAATGCTCATAACGTGTGCAGTAGTTGGCCATTTTCGTAAAAAAATTCAATGCCTTAATTAAAGTTCTGCTTCCACCAGTCACTATATTTAAAAATTTTTCTTTTAACCCAACAGATGGAACCTAGATCGTCGAAGCCATTGCCAAACGTACTTCAAAGTATTGCTGTGTTTCTCACAAATTATTGGAGGAACTGGCGTTGTGTTCGGTCAAAGTTCACTCTTAATGCAATGGCTTTGAACCATCGCAATCGTCGTATTATAATTGCTGTACCGCTTGATCGTTTGATTATATGAAAGCCTGCAAGGTGACGGCGTCGTAACATACGCTTTGGCGAGATAGCAGCTTTTTTCCTTCATTGCTCCGTAGCGCTGACGCACAAGTGAAAAGAAAAAAATCAAACAAACAAAAGAGCCGTGGCAGTGCTTTACTGCCAGGACGCAGTGACTTAGAGGACATAGACATTCAGGAGTACAGTTGCTTTGTGTAATTTACGAGTGAGAATGTCAGTTAGCGCTCATTCGACACTGAGACGCTTGTGGAATGTCATAAAAATTCACTGAGGCTCGCTGTGCAAAGAAACAAGAAGCCATGGCCGATGTGCGGAGCATTCTAATCAGTCACGAGTCCAGCAGTTATTAGTTTAAGATTAATTTACAGCACGTCCCTCGAAAGTATGTCACTTACTTTTAGTGTTAATTGATATAGGAACAGAAGAGCCGAAGAGTAAAGGTGCGAATTTATCGGTTTTATCATTTTACTCAACGCGCCTTATAATTAGCGTCTGCTCAGAGCAGAGCGTATGCACCACATACCATGTGACTTCAGTAGCTTAAAATGCAGGTCGAATGGACAAAACCTCCCTAACATAATTACAGCGCTAGCCAATTATGACAGCCGGTGGCATAATGACTAAATTAGGAGAGCCAATGACGAACTCGCTGATCAACCCGGAACCCCCACTTACACAAACGACATACTACGCGCGATTATCGTCCCTGGTCTTCACGTGTCGTCTCACCATCTAGATGACGTGCTCCCTGAGTTAACCGCTAACTATAATGGTCTCACGTGCAAGTCAATGCCCATCCTTATCGGGCGCAGAGGCACAAAAGAAAATCTCACCTCCACTCAAGAGGCGTGTCCTCGGTCACTCGCACTGCCGTCCGTGACCGCGATGGGACGCCGGAGCGCAGTCAATGTCAAGGCTACGCGACCTCGGACTCGCAGGGCACCGCCGGGTTCGTTGTCGTCGCCGCAACACGCACAGCGGGACTCTTATCGCGCGAGAGCGCGCGCCGCGGCTGGTGGACAGGTTTTCGTGCTCGCGACTCCCTCTCGAAGGGACCTGACAGCCGGCGCGGGGCTCCTACTGCCGGCGTCTTCCGCGTGTTGTGCCGGCAGTGGCGGGGGGACAACCCCCGACGGACCTCTTCGGGTTCGTGGAGCCCATGCATGCGGGCACGCGCCGGTATTGGTGGGGCGTGGCGCGCAGCGTCCGGAAATCGCCCGCATGCATGCATCTTAAAGCGAGCGCGTTAGAGGTGCAAAGAAGACATTCCTGCGAGGCATTGACCCTGGCAGTGCTCGACCGGGCGAAGAAGCGACGGCCCGGGCGAGAGCGGAGAGGAGAAGGCGAGACGCGGACCCGACATGGCAAGGCCAAAAAACCCGGAAGGAACGAGGCGAGAGCACGATTCGAGCGCCGATTATTTTCCCCATTGACGACGAAAGATATCCGGCGCCTTCTTCTGGCGCGGGCTGCCTTGCTTTCTACGCGGTGAAGAAGAATTGAAGGGAACGGCGCTGCTTCCTTGTGGTGATGACGACGCTCGATTAGCGCCGACGTACGCGCCGTTGCAAGCTCGTCGCGCGGTGATTTACTGAATTCCATTGCCGTGCGGCGTACGCTCGTAAAAAAAGGGCGAGCGCTTTGTCAGCAACTAGGGATACAGTCACCTTGCCGCTTCTGCAACGTTGAAATTACTGATTGCTTATGGCGTATTCCAGTCGGAGATCCGAATCCGCTAAGGAGTAAGATAACTGTCGCGGTACAAACGGAACTCAGGATCTGAATTCCAGTTGTCCATTGAAGCGCGCTCTTCGGTTTGGAGGAGCAAGAAAGCTTGCACCGGATAACCGATAGGCATGGACGATTAATGAAACGAGAGCTTTGACGTGGAAACATACGAGTGGCCAGTTTTTTTTTTGCAGGTATTTTCGCATATGTCACCGGAAAAAAGTTCTTTAACGAACTGTTATCAATGCACGAACCGATAAAGTACTCCATCGCACATTCGGATGCAAAATGTGCCATGCAGACGAAATCCGTAAAAAAAAGAAAACCTCACCTTAATACAAAGGCAGTTACTGCAGGTTCAACGAAGAGGTAACGAAATTTTTGAAATTTCCGTGCGTTGATTTCTGTGCGCAGACTGTCGAGCTAGATTGGTCTGAACTAATCCGTACCTATACTAGGACCATAGAAATCAGTGAGCGAAACACCTAACGTTGGTTCAATCTTGCACGCAAAGGTCTTAAAAACGAAAAGTAAAAGAAATGGGAATCCCGTTCTGCTAGAATTCCTAACAGCTGGCAGGCGCGGCTGAAATGCCGCAATGGGGCCAAATTATTTGACTCCTAGTTAGGAGAATCTAAACGCTCCATTAACAAAACAACTCTTTCTAACTTGCTTCTCACTAGCCTGAAGCTGTTCTGGACAGCGGTTACTTCGCAACAAATGAATAAATCAGTATCATCAACGCATAAAGCGAGGCAGCCCGTCAATATTGGCGTAGTAGCGGAGATACCTAACTAAACTTTTCATTTCGTTTTCATAAAAGAAACAGACGATGACCTCGCATGTTTACCCTCATATAGTCATTCCGTTATGCCCGAAATCGTATTTTCTCGGCATGGAAATTCGAGTCATTTAATCATTTAAACTTACATCATCTACAGTATCGATGGCTTCAATTAAAAATGCTTTCTTCGAAACTTTCTGCTTTCTTCTTTCCTTCCTGGCCAGTGTTATCTTGTCACTCATTTTACAACTTTTTTGGAAAATGATGCTACAGCTAGTCGCTAAACAAGGTTCTTAATCCGTGCCTGTTCTGAAATTATTTAACACATGTTCATAGAGCAAACTTTCTTATACCGGTCAGCTTTTTTCATCCTAATCAGCATGGCTTTCAAAAAAACCTTTCATGAAACACTGAGCTTGAAGCATTTATCATGACCTTAACCCTAGCGTCGACCTTACCGTAACACCTCGATGTCCTGTTTTTAGACTTCGAGAAACCATTTGACGAAGTCCCACATAAACGCTTGATGTTAAAACTTTCGCAATTAAACATTACTTGTTCGCCAGTTGGACAAAGGATTTCCTTGCTAACCTTAAAGGGTCAGTCTACTCACCGAGATGAGTGTATAAATAATGGCATATTCTGGTAGTTGGCACCCTATAACATCAATAACGAGGGGTCTGCGCCCGGTTTAGGCAGGAATTTATATTTTATTTCGGCGTTAAAAGTCGCGTAAAAAAGCATGGTGGCGACCCCAAACGTTCATTTTGTTCAAGAAAGTGGTAGTCTTTTTTTGTAGAAGCATAAGTGAATATACTACGTACCATTTGTATGCCCCAATGTCAGAGAAACGCACGTTTTGTTCTAGTAAACTGTAGAAGGCGTACCGCTCGCTTTTTCTGTAAATCACATGAATATTTATAGTTACACGTACGCAAAACGCAGGCACATTCCCACTTTTAGTTCAGCGTATGCTAGCAGAGACGCAAAAATAAACTCAGCCTATAGTGGCGCCATCTGGTCGTCAGGACGGGAATCATTGCTGTAAACAAACCGACTCTCCACTTAAGCCTAGGAGCGGCAGAATCATCACTCTAATCATTAAAATAAAGCAAAATTATCTCGTATATGTTTTCTTATAGGCGAGATGAGACGAAGCGAAAGACAGGCGCCCCATTTATGGCCAGTGAACGCACTGAAAAAGGCAGCAACAACGAGAATTCAGTCCGAAGCGAGAGGTCCGGCTTCGACGGGCGCCGCCATGTTTGTCGCCGCGCTGCGGAAATTCAGATGGTTGCCAGATGAGACTACCATCTCATACAGATGTGTTCCCACATTAATAAATTCTGTTTTAAAATGTTCTACCGCACTCCTTGGCACCACAGCTGGCTAAACGGTAATTTGAGTAAAGAGCTATCGGTTGCCGCAAAGAAAATATGGTCGATAAAATTCAGTAGACTGACCCTTTAACTATTTGTAGAAACTAATAATAAGATTTCCTCTCTTTATAATCTCCACTCTGGAGTACCACAAGGCATTGGTCGTGACCCTTTTCTCTTTTTGATTTACGTTAGCGACTTCGCAGCAAGTGTTTCATCGAACATTTGTTTATTCGTCGACGATTGCGTCTTTTACCGGTCAATAATTAATGCGGCGGATACTAACGCTTCTCAAACCAATTTATTAAAACTGGGTAGCGGGTGTCGTAGATGGCCTGTAATCTTTAACACTAACAAGATGAGGCTGGTGTCCATTCGCCGACTCCAAATATCTTCTGCATGGCTCCACGCTCGTCACCTGACTGCGTTAATATTTAAGTATTAACATTTCGCATAATCTCAATTGATCTACTCATAACATGTGCATAGTTAACAACGTTAACTGATATCTCTGCTACATTCGCGGTAATTTAAATGTAGATCCTTCCACGATTTAGCTACTAACTTACAGAACACACATCCGACAGAAGTTAGAAAAACTTGTGGTATGCTTAAGTTCATCTTAAGAGTATGACGCAAGAGCGTTAAAGGTACGTCCCTAGTGTCACTTGGGGGTCCACTTTTGCACCATTTCGCAGGCATAGACACGCTTGCTGCCATCACATACTACTTTTTAACACAGTCGAACGAACTTGCCTCGGTGGCTTACGGGTATATCGTGTCTGACTCGCAACTTTAATATCTAAGGTTCGATTCCAAGACTTAACCACACAGTTTTTCTTTTAAGCGACGTCACAACATGTAAAGTCATGACTACGTCACGGCCCCTATCGACCAATCAGGCTTTTCCATTCACGGCGGCGCCGACACGAACAGGACATCTTGCGCGAACGGGACCTTTAACGCCATCGCGTGAACATTCACACTAACCATAATGACTTCGTGAAAAACAGTGCTGTTCGTACTCCACTGGGGCTAGTTACCTTACGAAGGTTTGACTAAACTTCAGCAGCAACTGTGAAATTGCTTTCTCTTATAGCCGTCTTATTCAACTCATCGTTTTGCAGCCCGTACAAGTCACCACAAGGACGTTTACTTATCTAGAACTCGCACCACGACCCACCTTCATTTCTTTTTTGTCAAAACAAGGCGGTACAGGAACAACCTTCCCACAAGTGCCATCTTCATAGAAGCCCGGTTCATTTCAAGACAGCCATCGAATAACTTTAACATCTACGCTATGTTATAGGCCTACTCCTCATGAAAAGCCCTCAGCCAAACGGCCTTTGAGATAAAGATGCGCACAGAAGTGAACGGAACAGGCTGTGTTGCCTTGTAACAATTTTCACGCGTTGCTTTATTGAAATTTCCAGGTATACGTTGGGTGCATACTGGTAGTGGACGCTGGTACGCTGTGTCATGGACAAACAATGTTTCTTCATTTCAGATTGGGAAGGCATGGTGGCACTTATAACGGTATAGCATACTCCTTTCACTTACGTCCTCACCTGTGCGCTAAGTAGAAGTGCGTGGTGCAGTTATTCCAGAAGGCTTTACCAGTACAGACCGAGTGTTAACTGCTCCAGGGTGTTTCAGGTGTGAACCAGGTGGCCCAGAAAGTGTTCATTTTCTAGGTGCCATGCTGCGAATTCACCAGATGCGAATTAAATGGGTATGAGATAGAAAATTGGTGTACATCTACTTCTCGTCATCTCGCTCAACTAGTACGCTCCCTCATTATGATTTCTAGTTATGAATGCTAGCCTTAGATTGCTCTTCACGAGCGCTCAGAGGTTCGCGAAGCTTTCAGTCCCACTTGCGATAAAATTAAATGATGTCCAGATAACTACAAAAACAATATCAGCTCGAATATTTTCCGTTTCCTTTCTTTGAATCATACAGTCAAGTTACACTGGTGCATCATGTTAGCAGTGTTTCTGTTGTGTACAGACTTGTCATCCGTATTTCAGTACAAAGCTGCACCCATTTAGCGATGCCTCTGTAGACCTAATATGTGCACTCCACATCGTCGTCTTTGCGTCAAAACCTTGCTAAAAAGCTGTGTTGCTTGGAATCCCGATCGCGCACCTTTGTTCTTCTGCAGTCTCCGACTGAACGCAAGCTGCATGCTAGCCAAGAACTCAGCTCTCTTACACTTTCGGGCTATGCGCAGGAAAAAGCGCGCGAATGCGGATTCCTTACTTCCTTTAAAAGTTGCATTCTTTGTTCACTTTCCCGTCCTTGAATATAAAGCAAAAGAAAGGGATGGGGATCACGCTTTCATGAAATGGCGTGCGATTGCGTCAGCGCCGCTATGCGTGTGCACTGTGTACACATTAATTAAGGTTCAAAGAGAGATTTACTTCTTTTTGTTCGCCCCTCGAAACACTTCGTTTTTGGCAATTGTGCAACAGGGAAACTGTCCCGGCCTTGCCGCGAGCGTGCGTGGGTAGTTCAGGCGGGTCATTTGCTTTCTTCTCCTATCGTTGCGCACATTTCCCACGGCGGCAGTATGGGCTCTTTTTATTACCCCGAGGTGACGCGAACGGCGTTTCAACTAACGCCTGCAGGAGTGGCTGAGTGCTCTTGCGAGCGAATTGTCGGAGTGCAATACTGACTTGCTAAACTGCAGCGCTCGGTCAAGAAAATATCAACAAATATAATTCCGTGGACATATCTTTGTCTATCGCGAATGCTCTCAAGAGGAGGAGCCAGTACGTCGGACCGTTTAGTTGAAAGAGATTTTGTGTAGCGCAATAAACGTTATAGCGTAATTCTTCTATTTGGATGTTTTTAATTTAGCCTGTGCTGATCAGTTGTGTACTCCGATCAGAGTTTACGAAGTGTCGGCTTTAATGCTCGCGAATGCCACTTTCATCATTGCAAAGCCTTTAACAACACGAACCTTTGGTTATGTTTAGTGGTCGACTTGCTTTCACAAAATAGTATATATTGTGTCATATGCCCATGCCATGCTTCCATTAAAACAAAAAAAATGCGTCCATTGTGTTTCAGAACCGCAGCTATATATGCCCATTATTTTTCAGAACAGCTGCGCTAGTGTTATAAAATGATCTCACTTTTAAATGTTTATCACAGTTAAAGCGAAACAGGCAAAAAAAAAAAACACCAGCGCAATGCTTATGTTCGTGATAACTTGGCATTCTTCTTCCGCTTTTCTTTTTCGCTCGCGTTTACTTTTGGGCAGTTCTGTATGCCAAGCGTCACAAGTAGACGCACTGGAGGACACGTTGATGTTTCTTTTCTTCGCTACAATCGAAATTGCAGCAGGCTTCTTTTGCGTGTCGCACGGAACGCAGACAATTTTTTTTGCATTGTTTACTTCACAGGCTGAACTAAACTGTTTATTATCCTGTGAAAACGCACGTTGAGACAATTCTTAAACTCACCTTATTTCACCACCATTCTCCGATGGACAATAAATAGCAGCACTAGAAATTGAGCACTCGTGAGCTCTGGCCTTGATGCTCATCTTCCTCGCCAAGACTGAGGAAGTCCCATGGAGACATCTACCGAGAGACACTTTTCGAAACGCCGCCATGGTTTACCCCTTGGTATACACTGCAGAACACGGCCTGTGTGGCGACCGATGCACACTTTCCCACAACCTGCATGCATGACTGAGTGATCCCTCTCCTCGGGACATGCAGCTCTCTAGTCCTGAACAGTGGGAGGCCGCATTTCTCGGTTCCGACCCGGACGTACAGCTCCGGGCCGTGACACGAGCCACCAAGGTCACAGAGCGCCAAGGGCTCAAAGCCAACTGTCGGGGCTACCACCCCGCGCGCGATAATTAGGCTGGTCGACGAATAAAATTTTTTTGACCTCCTCCTCTGGCCTTCGTGGGGGTCAAGACAGGTTGAGCAGAAACAGAGAAGACGCAAAGTTCAAAGGGTGAGGTACTCACTTGTGAAAAAGACTTCATCAGGAAATCGCCAAGGCACCTGCTAATGAAAGTGGTATTCAGTGTGCCTAGGGGACTTGGTTGAGGTGTTTGAAGGGCAACTGAAGCGGTATTAGAATTCGATGAGTTTAAGGTTGCCGAATGTGCGAAGTGTGCTGGTAAAGCCTGCGAAATCGTTTTGCTCTAGCATTTGAAATGGTGGCGTAATCGCCGAATAAGGTCGTCGTCGGCGTTCAGGCTTCTCTGAAGTGCACAGCGACGGGCAGAGGCCCCGATAATGACGTCACGTATGACGGCACTACGTTTCCACGGAAGAAATGGTTATTTCATGGAAGAAAACCAAAGCCATCGAAGGTGAAGCTCACAATGCATTGTTTGGCGCCATCTAACGACGCACAGCAGCATGCAGGCGTAAGCAGCGGAGATCTGAAATTTCGGCAACAATGACGTCACTGCCAGTTTTCCTCGCACTACTCCAACATAGTGAGGAGAAGCCTAAGCCTCGTCGCGGTTTTATTCGACGATTATGTCACCATTTTAAATGCCAGTGCAAAAATACTTTGCATGGTTTATGTAGAAGCTTGATAGATTAGAATTCTTGAATAACCTCGAATTCTCAAAAAACCGTTTCAGCCTCCCTTTAACAGTTACGCTGCAAACGCAATGATGTTTTCGCCCTTGAATTCAGAAGGCAGGATAACCCTCATTTCAAAGGAGTGCTTTGTGCAGAGGATAAATGGGAGGGATTAAGGTTTATAGAAAGTCGCAGCCGCAGAAAAGTTCCTGTACACTTCTGTGCATCAAATTTTCTCGATGCGCTGAGGAGGTTGCGAATAATTGAATACAACTCAAGAACGCAGCGGCGAATGCCCCTTAGAGGAGACCACCCCCAGTCAGTGGCGTCGACTGGCTCTCACGACGTCGGGGTTAATCCGCAAGTGTAATATCGCTAGTAGCTGGCAGGTGCCTCCGTGAAATATGATTAACCACGACGTCATGCCAGTGAATTGATGCCATGGGCTGGAAGGTCTCCTTTGAAGGGATTTGCCGCTGCGTTCTTGAATGCCATCCGGCTTTCGTACCAGACATCAGTGAAGTGCAGCGTGATGTATATATTTCTTGCGACAATGTGTGAGAGGCGTTATGTACAAGGATGAATGAGGATATGCCGGGTTCTTCTTCAGCCCGTTGTCGTGGTTTTGCTCTGGCCGTGCAACCGAGACCTCCAAAACTCGCACCGCTGGTCCGAGAGGGGCGACTTGATTTGTGACTCCGGAAGGTTCAACTCGACGTAGTTCGGATGGGATGCGTTGAATGGCGGCCACTGCTTGCCGTTGATTGGCGGCACTTGCCTGCGAGAAGAGAATGGAGACAAGACGCCAACAGCGACAGCGCGTAGGCATCGTTAGGGAAAGCCTCTCCACATGGCTTGCAGGCGGAAATGGCTGAGGCGCGCATGTTGCTGATGACGCAGCCACGGTCGCACGCAACTGTTACTGTGAGGAACGGTTAGACACGAAGAGGATGGGCCACCATCGGGATTCCTCAGCATCGTTTAGACTTTGAGCTACCTGCATACATAAAATGTATGCATTCAAAGTGAGAAGTGCCCCGCCTTCCATTTTTAACTTCATTTCTGCCTCAAGTGACCGCGCTCTTGGGGAAGCTTGTTGCGTGCATATGCTCGTGAGAGACGGCTATAGCAACAAGCAACGCAGTGCGCTTAGGTTCATACGCAGCTCACAACGAGGGCGACTTATCGGCTTATTGGGGTTTAACGTCCCAAAGGAACTCAAGCTATGAGGGACCCCGTAGTGAAGGGCGAGTGTTTTCTTAAAATTTTTCAAGAGATGTATTAGTGCCTAATGCATCGGGTTTTGCTCACGAAGTATTTGAAAAAGCATGTCAGAATGCATGGTCATTCAACCAGCCTTCACTGTGAAAAAGATTTCAGGGTAGCAAAATAATAGGCTGCCTCCGACAGGCCTAAAACAACTGATTTCTATGTTAACATCTGACTTATTCCGCTGATGTTTAAAAGACTGCGGCAAAATTGGGAACACTTGTCGTTCCGGTATTCATTAAGATGTCATTAATCTCTCGTAGAGCATTCAGGTTTTCTGCCATGACAAGCCATATCAGTTTACAGTTCCTTGCATTTCACCAGTGCAACGCGTGTGGTACTTTGCTCTCCTCACTGCATGTGCCGCACGGATAATGCAATGACCGGTTCCCAAAGTCTTACTACATTAATAGCCGTTTCACCATTTGTTTTCCATAACGTCAGCGTACCTTCTAGTTTGAGATAACCAGTGTCTATAGAGCTGCTCTTAGTACGTTGTCCAATGAATAGGTTATATATTAATAATTTTCTACCATAATTGCTCTAATTTTCACTGGGTTTGCGTTTTTGTACTCTGATGTCTTTCTGCTGATACGATGCCATAAACTGTGTGGCGCCCTTCCCACTGCTCTTCACTTCCGAGTGCGGAATTTAAGTTGAAAGTATTGCACTCTAACCAAATCCTGTAAACACTGTAGACACTCCTTACCCCATTCTTTTCCCTCGGGCACTAACTGCCTGTGCGCTCTCATCACAGCAATAAGAATTAAAAGGTTGAACAGAGAAGATGAAAATGCTACTGCATAGACTATTGGGATTACTTCAATAACATTAAGAAGTAACTGTTTTATACAATGAGCAATTGCGTTACTTTTTATACCTTACCCTTTTCTCTGACTTACCCAGTTTTGGCGAAATGCGTCCACGTATACATGATGAAAAGAGTGAACGCCCTTTCTTCCTGCGTAATGTTGAAGAGGTCGTTGTCAAGGGTGTAACCAAACACGAATGGGATCTCCTCGAAATGGGCTACACCCGCCCACGGAGCGTTCCACGAGTAGCTTGGCCGGTGAGCAAATTCGTAGAAGTAGACGCTATTGTTCCTTCTGGCGTAGTCTTCGGCAAAGTACATCAGAGGGCAGAGAAATGCGAAGTCACCCATAGCGTTGGAGGCATTCCTCAGGAAGCTACTCGGCTCTTCGGTCGCTGTCTCAAGATAGAAGTCTCGTATTCCCTGCACTTGTTTTTGATGCAGGAACCTGAACAGCAGCATGAAGTAAACGTCCATAGTTCCCTTCTGAATCTTGGAGACATCCATGAAGTCAAGAACAGGTGACATATAGTATTCTATGAAGACGCTTCCTTCATCCTTGACGACGCCAACAAGGATGTCAACGTCATTTGCAGAACCTTCCCTTATGGCCTTTGACACTTCTTCGGGCACAAGGTCATCGCCGTGAGAAGGGTGGTAGGTTAACTGTACCCGGCCGTTTCTCGATTCTAGTGCAGACAGGATGTCCGAGGCATTCTTTTCCTGCAGGCAGCTTAGCACAGAATCAAAGTCTGTGATCTCTTCCACGCCCCGATCGACGCAACTGAGCTTCATGGCTGCCTTGATGAAGCTGTCCTCTTTCTCCATCTGCGCTACTGTCCAGTAAGGGCTGCCACTCTGCATGATGGCGCGTTTGAAGAGGCCTCTGCTGGATGGCGAGACCAGGTGGTAGCCAATGGAAATGGCCCCAGCGCTCTGTCCAAAAAGCGTGATCATATCGTCGTCTCCCCCGAAGTAGCGAATGTTTTGCTTGACCCACCGCATCGCCAAGTTCTGGTCATGCAGTCCCTGATTTCCTAGGGACTTTGGCGGATTCTTCGCGTTCATGAAGCCGAACGGACCTAAGCGGTAGTTGACCGTCACCACCACCACGTCCCCTAAAGCGGCGAGCTTAGAACCATCGTAGAAGTGCCAGTTGGTACTGCCGAAGAAGAAAGCTCCGCCATGGAAGAAAACCATCACCGCTTTCAGCTCTTCCTTGGGTCCCGATGACTCGCGCGACGGGGCCCATATGTTAAGGTAGAGGCAATCTTCACTGCGCTCGTCTCCCGTTATGTTGATGAACTGGTTGAAATACACCGAAGGCTGGACGCAAGAAGGAGGAAAGAAAAGGGCCTTGAACTCTCGGAGCCATGGCTTTGCCGGCACTGGGCGCATGAAACGCAGGCTTCCCAGGGGTGGCTCTGCATACGGAACTCCCAGAAAGATATCGACGGGCAGTCCAAATACCTCCTCTTTGAAGCCGCGCAGTAAGCCCGACTGGGTCTTCACCACAGGATCGTGTTTCGTTATCTTGTAGGCTAGCACCAATGGCTCTGCTGCGAGGAGCAGCGACACGATCACTATTGAAGCATGTGTCGACATCCTGGCCATTCAGCGCTGGAACAGTGACCTGAAACAGAAAAAAAAATTGTATTTTGTGCGCTGAACGAAAGAGAACGATTTAGCATTACAAGTAAAATGGTGTTGGACACGGCAGTGACCTTAATATCTTTAGTTCCTTACAAACAGTTCAAACAACAGTAATTCGGACGTAGAACAGGGTTACATGAAATGAAATAAAGACAAATCCACGAAATCGTTAACATAAAAACACTGAACAGTCGATGTCGGCAGCCTATACGGCTATTTAAATGTGCGATTAAAAACGATTTTCCGAAACTATTACTTCATTTAAAGTAAGGCTTAATAAGTTTTGTCTGGTTTAGTTCAGCTGACCTAGGTTGCGCACCGGATACATACATTTCGTTTCACATAAGTTCTCTTATGATATCACATATATATCAGTTTTAATCCGGTGATTTGTTGGCGACACAAAGGGGCTCTGGCTTCAGTGATTGCATGCATGGCAGTGACAAGTAAACAGTATCGATAATCGGATAAGATGAACCTGGCAGCGAGACTCTGAATGCGCTCTACCTTTACAATGCGGTCGGAATGGACGTGGGTCCACTGCGGATACCTAAACAAAAACTTGGCGAACTACAAAGTGGTGTACCCCTAACGGCACACCTGAAGGCAGATAATTGACTTATTTGAGCAGAAAAGCATTGAATCCTAATAAAAAAATACTAAACTTTTGCCACAGTCACCATGCGAACAGTAAATAACAAGTTTTAAGATGCAAATAAAGAGTAAAGCAACGATTCCGAACATCCGACAACGTGCTTAACTGCGAAACTTTGCCACTGAATACACGGATGAATTACTTAACCGACTTCTGATTAATACTGCATGCACTAAATCCTTCCCTCGGCTCACTTTTCTCTTTTCAACTTAAGAAGGACGATTCAACTTCTCAAATTCAAGAGGTCCGTGTACTGTGCGATGTCAGTGCAGGTTAAAACCTCAGGCGGTCGAAATTTCCGGAGACCTTGCGTTCGCCAGTTACATGACACCGCCTGCAACCTGTTCGCCATGCCGAAAAGCGTCCTGCAAGACCCGCTCCTGTTGTCACAGAAGTAGCGCCGGCGGCTGCCGTGTTGAATGCTTACGCTCGGTTTGGCTAGCGCGATCCCAGAAGGCTTTGCGCGAGGCCGCTCCGAGCTCCGCTTGGCTCGCGCGGGAGCGGGGCCAATGACACGTTCCGCTCGCGCGCTACCGCCTGAGCGTTTCGCGCATGCGCAGTAGCTCTTCCACTAGCTCGCTGAGCATAGCGAGCGCACAAACCCGCTCAGCTAAAACTCTCTAATATCGGCTGCGGCAGTGGATGCAGTTCGTGGGTGCATCTCTGCGCTTTAGGGGAAGACGAAAGCCACCTAGCGACGCTTTGATATACATGCAATTTCCAGCTTGACATTGTCATGAGACATACCAAGCAATGTTAGCGTCATCTGAATTGGAGTGATGGAGCAACCTGTCACTGTGCTTCCCGGTTTTGCTAAATATTGGACAGCAAGCTGTGTCAAAGCAGCAATGTGTGGCTTAAGTTTTTGATCTATGTGTACAGAATTTATACGTCAGTCCAGAGACACTTATGCAGACAGTACAGGAACTTATGAAAAAATCGATCCAATTTTTTTTGCAGTAACGTATGTCCTACGTGGTCCTTTTTTCCAGCATTTAAAGACAGCCCGTGAAATATATGTGACAAAAGCGCGATTACGCTATTGCGTTTCCGTACTGTAGCGCTTCCAAACGCGTTCTAAGTGAACAAAGCGTGCGCGCTCAACGCCTCGAAGTGAGCCGACGCCATTCTCAGCATATATAGTCTTCAAACTGCGTCAGCACGTTCTTCCGAAACATTCTCACAATCACTCTGGTATGGATTATATGTTATGACACGTTATGAAACCTTTCCAGTAAGGAAAGGTGTCAAGCAGGGCTACACGATCTCGCCAATGCTATTCACCGCCTGCTTACAGGAGGTATTCAGGGGCCTGAAATGGGAACAGTTGAGGATAAGAGTTAATGAAGAATACCTAAGAAATTTGCGATTCGCTGATAACATTGCCTTGCTATGTCACGCAGGACATGAACTACAAAGCATGATCAATGAGTTGGACAGGCAGAGCAGAACGGTGGGGCTAAAAATTAACATGCAGAAAACCAAAGTAATGTTCAACAGCCTAGCAAGGGAACAGCAGTTCCCAATTGGTAGCGAGGTGATGGAAGTAGTAAGAGAATATGTCTACTTAGGGCAGGTAGTGACAGCTGATCCGGATCATGAGAGGGAAATAACTAGAAGAATAAGAATGGGGTGGAGCACATATGGCAGGTTCTCTCAGATCATGAATGACAGTTTGCCAATAGCCCTCAAGAGAAAAGTCTACAACAGCTGTATCTTACCGGTACTTACCTATGGGGCAGAAATGTGGAGCCTAACAAAGAGGGTTCAGCTTAAGTTAAGGACAACGCAGTGAGCCATGGAAAGAAAAATTGTAGGCGTAAAGTTAAGAGATCGGAAGCGAGCGGAGTGGGTGAGGGAACAAACGCGGATTAATGACATCCTAGTCGAAATCAAGAGGAAGAAATGGGCTTGGGCAGGGCACGTAATGCGAAGGTAAGATAACCGCTGGTCTTTAAGGGTAACGGAGTGTATTCCAAGAGAAAGCAAACGTAGCAGGGGACGGCAGAAAGTTAGATGGGAGGATGAGATTAAGAAGATTGCGGGGGTACGGCGACCGCAACTGGCAAAAGACAGGGTTAAATGGAGAGACACGGGAGAGGCCTTTGCCCTGCAATGGGCGTAGTCAGGCTGGTGATGGTGATGACAGGACAACACCCCCCTTTGGTAACAGTGCCAAATCGCATTCTAGGAACTTCAGTAAAGCATGGCGTTAAACTATGGCTTGCGATAAAAAGAAGAAAAAACGCAGTAATTAGTTTAGCACAGCAATCACCTTGAATAATAGCTCGAGAGCTAAGCTCGGAGCTCGGAGCACTGTCGCTATTCCGTGTATCTTGCATCGGCCACGCCATCTACCTGCACTGAAACGATCAAGGTCGAATTCCCGTCAACTCATTTGGCTTGCTCGTGTATTGCGCTGCACACCTGCGCTGCACTGTCAGTGTTTCCTTCAGGCGTGAACAGAGTGGTGTACCTTTGCTCGCAGACACGCGGTTTTCGGGGACCTTCATTTCTCGCGCTTCCCGACTAATCTGCGGCCGTCCTTGCCCCACATCGCAGCTTCTATTCTCCCTTTCCTTCGGTCGGAGAGACGCGTGGCGCGTGCGTTGCTTGCGGCCCTGTCATCTGATAAGGAAAAGTTTTAGTGGTTGAAATGAGCTTAGCCTCCCCGATGCAGCGTGTGTGCCCGGCGAGGCTGCTGTTAAACGAACCCCGTCATAGATTTCTAACTGTAGTCTGGCTGCGCCGACCGCACTCTGTTCACGCTTAATCGCAGCGCACAGATGGGTTTGCTCAGAGTAAAAGCACAAAATACATAAAATATCTTTTGGCGGCGTCGAATGTGGAGTTTAACGTCCCGGAGCTGCACGTGGTCTATGAAAGAAGCCGTGTAGTGGACGTATCCGGATTAACTGCGACCACCAGCGGTTCTGCAACGTGCGCTAACATCGCACAGCGCGCGGGCGTCTTCCACATTTGCATAGAAATGCGGCTGCCTCGGCCGGTGCTCGATCCCACGACCACGAGCTCGGCAGGCGAACGACGTAGCGACTGAGCAACCACGGTGGGTCGCAGAATATGTTTTAAGCTTCTAAGGGGAAATACGTTATGCCCAGTTTTCTGGCAAGATTCATTTGCTCATTTGCAGCTTGGAATGCACTAACAGGCAGAAGAGCAAAACGAATAAATTCTTGCCCACCGAGTCGTCTATACATTGCATTTGATGTCATACTGCTTTCGCGTACCGAGATTAACATCCCTTCATTGCTTTCCGATCTTTTTTATTCAAACTCCAGTATACCTCCAAGGGGAGGCCTGGCAGTGCGTTTCACACGCCTGCCTAGTTATGACATGAAAATTGGCCTAGTAACAGCGTAGAGATGTTAGTTCAAGACGCATGTCGGTGACTTTCAGACAAATAAATCGAGACTGGAACTCCTGCTGCAAGTCGGGTTCAAGTAGGTTCCATGGCATTGTTCAAGCTCAATATTTGTAAAGACTCTGTCCGTTCGAGGCAACGAATAACACAGAATAAATACGTGCAAACAACAAGTAAAGTAAGAAAAGCGTCCTTATCTCCATGTGTGCGATTCTTAGTGTGCATCGTAAGCACTGGTGTGACTGCAAAGCGCCCTTGGCTGCAACTGCCGTCGCATGCCGAAGAGTGAAAGCTTTTTATTCTAAGCAAGAAAGAAGAAATGACAAAGTGTTACGCCGCTCTGTCTTTTCAGAAAGTACTGCATAGCCATGCACAGTTATCAGTCCCTGAAAAAAAAAAGAGACACTGATACTTTCTGACGGACTCCCTGCAAACGGACCCCGCCTTCCTCCTCTTCCGTCAGGCACGGTTATTCTCCTCGAGGGCTAACCTCTCGTCGCCCCACCCCCTACCCCATTTTTCTCGAGGTCTAGCAGTTCGTCGTGGGACTAAGAGGCGTAGCTGGTCCCAATTCCCGCCCCCCCCCCCCTTCCCCCCTCCGATTTAAGTGTACTATAAGGGGCACACAATAATGGCGAGATCCAAAACGATATGCGGCCTTACTGGACGTTGCAGTCTATTCTGCGGTGCATGGAAGGATTACGTCAGGTTGTGAAGGACTAAACCGGTGTGCGCTCTATTAGAGTAAGCGCAAGCGCACGGTGAGTAGAAACGATGCTAGGTTTAAGTGACCCAACAAACCTTCCCGAACAATGCCGTCAAAAACCAGTATCGCATTCTCCACCACCCACATTTTGGCATTGCGGGACAACAGTACAATACAATTCAATGCACAGCGGAGTGATAATGCCTACTGAATGGCATGATAATGAAGGATTTTCACCACGAATGGTGCTGTTAGAGATACCTTAACAAGGTTAGTGCAGACAGTTCCCTTCTCACTGTTGTGGGTTTCCAGTTTTCCCGCTGTTCTCTCTATTTGCAAAAGAAATAAAAGCAGCGGGATAACTGGATCAGTGTATTATCTTCAGCTTCTTTATATGTTTCTCTCAGTATAAGAAATTGTCGTGAACACCTCATGTCCGTTCTTTCATGTCTTTTCATTTCAGTGGTGAATTTAACAGTTTTATTTTTGTACCGAGGAATGGAGTTGTAGGTCCCTTCTGGCCTAGCGCGTATTTTACACGCCTGACCAGAAATGGCCACTTAATATTTGAGGTAGCCTTTGCGAAAATTCCCATTACGCTCAGATCCTTGCAGTTGGTGATAAAGCATGTGTTCTCAGACGCGGGGAGACGCGCCAGACGTTTTTTAAAAATAACACCAGTTCCTGCGCTATTCCATTTTATTGGAGGCTTTAACACTTCATAACGCGGTAGTAGATAGTGACCGTGGCTTAGACGGTGCTAGCCGCGACGGTTAATGGAGTAACTTGTAACCACGGCACCTCTGTTGCAAAAAGTGACGCCAGTAACGTCCCTGGCCGGGAGAAATTTTTATTGCTGCCACAAAGCTGTCTTCAGAAGGCTGGATTTCTTAGACAAGTGACTATAGCTACGGGAAAAAAATGATGGTCGATTTGCTTAGTTCGACCAAATGCGAATGAGGTGCGCTAGCAGTTCGGTTTTCACTTCGGTTCCGGTGTTCCGATCCAGTGTTCACGGATGGCAGTTGTTCGGATAGGGATAATTGGTTAATGTCCATATATGTAGAATTTGTGATTGTCTATATTCATAGAGCTCTGGGAGTCTTCTTACCACTCCTAGCGCAGTGGTGCGGCTGTCAAGTGATCCGCCACTGCCTTATGGCAGAAGCTTCCATCGGTGGGACTTGGGTTGCGATCCAGGTTTCTCTTCCCAAGCAGCCTCTCATGATTAATTCAGCTGCCGCCTGCCACAAAATATATGTAAATAGTTGAGCAGCTGCCACGGGCATTGCCACTAACTACCTGCCTGCCGTTCCGCTTCTCAGGGGAAAATTGCGCTTGGTCTCTATGCAGCCTTCTAAAGAGAGGTAGACAGCGATGGGGTCACTCAGGCCGGTGTCTGTAATGATGCAAGCAATGCAACCGCACGGCGCAAATGCTCCACAGTGGTTGTTTTGCTCTTCTCTCTATACTGTTTTATACATGCAGTATTCATAGAGAATAGTGTTCTCTTTGCTTTTTCTTTGTCAAGCACTACTCCACGATTCTGCATAACTATCGACTATCCACGAGGCATTGAGTGGCGGCGCGCCTGACGAAGGTTCATTGCAAAGAGGGTGCCACATTTTTTAATTGTGCATACGAAAAATCTTCGAGCAAATTTGTGCTGGAAAATATCGGCGGCGTGGATGAGGGATCACGAACTGCAAAACTGTTTTATTGCGCTAGCGCTTGTAGTGGTCATTCCCGGCATTTAGTTGTGTGTTTCTCTGTTTGTGTGTCTGCCTGCTTGAAGCCGGTTTTGTGGCATGCTGCTCATCTGCAGTTATTTCGAAACCAAGTATCGGAATCATTACCTTCGAAATAGCACCAGAGCAATGAATACGGTTTGCGAAGGCCAGCTATGATTTGCAGTTTTTGGAAACTTCGAGACACTTGACGTGTTCCTACTTCCGGCCATTGTAGTTTAAAACATGTTTTTTTAAATCCTCTTCACGGTTTATTTTTGTGCATCAGTCTAAGCTTGCCAGGGTGTTGTGCACATGCGTGCATAAATTTTGTCTCGTATGCCGTTTTTGGCTAATATGTATTCAGTTCTTAGGACAGCTATCTGGCGATTCGTTATCGGTTTGAGTACTCAGGCTACAGCTTGAAGTATGACAGTCAATTAAGAAAAGATAAAAACATTACATAAGAAACGACCTGTACGTCGTTAGCTGCCCCCCCCCCCCCCCCCCCCCCCGAATGATTATCATTTGGATAATTCCTGCCCGATTATGCAAGCTCGCGTTGCACGCTTTTAGCGTCTGTTGCCGATATAAATGTAGATATACGACCGCACATATGCAAAAGGCGGTGCATTAATCTAACAATTTCACGGAGGCTCATGGACAGGGCACTTGCACGTACGCATTACAAAGACACCAAGACAGCACGCGCAGTCAGCCGATAGACTCGCTGATTACCGAGAGCAGGTTAATGCCGAGACCATGGCCTCGGGCTAAGGGCGTCAAATAGCTTGTGCTGGTTATGCGTGTCCTCCTACGCCCAAGGCCCACTGGTTCAGCCTCGAATGCGCTCATCTGCGCGAACGCCTAACTGGCATTACAGGTCATGCCGCTTCGAACGAACTGCCACAAACGATGATGCATTTGAGACTAACGATTGCAGAGAACCAGAAAGGGAGTTTCCCCTTGATAGCCTGACTTGAGGCCGCCGTCTTCTGAGCCTGCGGACACCAGGGTCGGGAAGAAGCGCTACCGGCTCCAGCTATCAGAAAGCAATATCGACTCGCTTTTTGTCTACATACCTGCGGAGAAAAACCTTGGTGCCTTTCGCCTCGCCGGCTGGTCTGAGCCCCCATACACGCGTAACTTTCTTTACTTTTTTATTCGATGATAAAACACTACAGTTTAAGAGGGTTCCTGCAAGGCCATCTCAAGCGGGTCGCAGAAGCAGATTTTCGAGTTCGCATGCAGCTCACTCACGAAGCGGGGTCACACGTCTTGCCCTTTGCAGTAACCCGGTCGTCGCGCCACCTCCGGGCGACAGGCACATGGCGAGCAGGGCAGCTTTGCGTCGACAACGCGTCGCTATGCTTGTTCTTTATGCAATTCTATGCCGCATCCTTGCCGCGGCCGTTCGTCCTGTCGGAGAACGGAGGGAAGGAATATCTGCAAGGTTACTTTATCTTCTACCTAGGAGAAAGTAGTAACTTGCAACCACTTCTCAGCACAAAGCACAAAAACGTTGAAAGTAGAGTGGGTAAGTAAAGATCAGAAATACCGATTCCAGCTTTCTATCAGGCTTACAGTCGGCTGTCAGGTGCGACAGCCAACTGTAACAGACTGGTTTACGCAAAGACTAGCACCACATTACCTGCATTAGCATACAGCGCTTCAAAATTTCGTGACCTCCAAGTGACAGCTATGGATGGCTCCACAAAATCGGGAGCCGAGATCTCAAAGCTTATCGCACTTTAGGAGTGTGCATGACTGCCGCTCTCATTTACTACCGTGCGTCGAAACATTAAGACTGCCAAAGCGACGGGCGCGAGCCAACCACGATCCGTTGTAATGTGCGAAGTCCTTTGGCAGTTCCGCCCCCGCTTTCCTGGCGCGAACTTTTGTTAAAAGCAGTATGCCCATAGTAACCATAAGACGAGCAAGGGACGGAAGGAAAGCCTTGTGCTTTCTAAGCAGCTCATTTTCTTTTCTCTTTCTATCTACCCTGGATACCTTGTCAATGAGCTCTACCCTGTCCATGAACTCTCAGACAATGATTACTTAGGATTAATCATTTTCGAGTTGCATTCTAAAGCAATAGCGCTCGGATTCCGTTCAACGGAAAACCCGGCGTCTTAGTCGTCGGCGGTGGCGCGAGTGAAAAGTCACCGGACAAGCATGTGGCTCACGTACCGCCTGGGTCACGTGAGGTTATGATGTCATCACAACCTGCCCGCCGGACTGTGAGCAAACAGCCCGCCATGGTAGCGCGGCAGATGGCAGTTAAATTACTGATTGGTCGCGAGTTGTTGCTCAGGAAGTGCGGTCTGGATCTCACAAGTATCACCACAGTATCACCGCAGTATCACCACAGTATCACCACAGCATCACAGTATCAGTATCACAAGTATCACCACAGCCACCTGCCGTGGCAGTGGCGCATCGGTTAACCGCAGCACCATTGCGCCAGGAGTGGTATCTATGACCTATGAGAGTAAAGTAGACCAATTCCGCATAAATTGGCATGAACTCATGACGCTATCGCGTCATACCTTTAAGGCGGTGATGAAGGGTCCCTTCAAGTTATTTTACGGAATTGGTGCGGTAAAGTCCAGAAATATTTTTGCGGTACTTTTTTTTAACCGCAAAAGACAACTGCTATGGGCGTTCAGCTTTTTGCGGAATGTAAAATGATTCATGCTTTTGTCAATTATTTCATCAACAATATCGAAATAGCAGATCGAACTAAAAAACTTTACCGTATCAGATATTTCTTTTTTATCTCATTTACTGCAATTATTTCTTCGCCTGCATTACCTTCTCCGGCCACGCGGGCGAGGCGCAAAGTGGAGGCCAGTGGGCTCCTGGACTGCAGGGTCGTAGCCCCAGGGGGGGGGGGGGGGGCTTCAGCCCCCCGCGATCTTTTTTCGAACTGCCACCGACCGCAGCATGGCCCAAGTACATAGCGCAACTTCTGCTATCATAGTTTTGTTCTTGCCTGGACTGGATCGTCTGTCTTTCTGTGTGTAAAGTTTACTATCTGTGATTGCGCGAGACGTTCGTTTGCCTTGCTTGACGCATTATATAGGGTGACTTTTGCTTAGATACCGTAGCTTTAATGGAGACATACGTGTATTTAAATATCTTGTTGCGAGGTTTTGTGTATACATGCAGTGGCTTTGCTTCCATTGACACTTTTCTGTCTTATATCAAGTTGTATCTTCGCATTTCGAATACTCCATTTTATCGTGGCACTTTTAATGTATATTTTGCTGAACTCGTTTATACATGTGCTCGCTGATGTCACTAAAATATCGATGCAATTACTCGCAATACATGAACGGTGACAGCTGCTGCTGCGCAGTAGACTGGAACGAAGGACAGCGTTATTGAGATTTTTCCCTGGCCGTTCCATACGTAAAAAATGTACAGGTTCTTGAACGACAAAGATTCATTGAAATATTTGTCCTCTACTTGCTCATTTCATGACCTTTACGTTTTTCCTATCAGCGACGTGCACTACTTTGCTGATTTCATACTGACATAGTTCTAGACTTCGTGTGATATTTTCTTTATTTATTAAATGCGCAAATAAACGGAAGCATTGGTATCAGTTATGTCTGCCACGATTTTTAAGACATACGAATACATTCTTTTATTTAAAAAAATACATATTCCACTTGTCTAGACAGTGCGTAGCGTTATCTAATACACAATTGCATTCTCAATGCCAATGCAGTTATTATTTTTGCGTTTGATCCCCCCACAAATCCTATGAGGAGGCCGCGCTACAACATGACCCCGCCCCCCGCCCGAACAAAATTCCAGGCTACGACGCCACTGCTGGACTGTTGGAACCCACCCAGGGAGCAAGAGCTGCACTTTTCTTTCCCTGTACATAAAGTTTATTCTCTCCTCTTCCTGCGTCCTCCCTGCAAGACTCCTTGCCATTCGTTGTTCGTACACTGCGAAAACGCTCATTCAACATCACGGCGACTGTTTTAACCACTCGAGGGCCTTGAAACAGCATGTCGTCGACGTGAGTGGGGTTTGGTACAATGGCGAAAAGAAGACGGCCTGTCAGTGCTAGTGCTTTACATCGCAGATGTTAATAGCTCATTCCCTCGGCATCCGTCATCGTTGGCGTAGCAGCCGTGACATCAGAGTTGGTCCCATGACCAGCTTCTTGATATCACCCGAGCGAGCTCCCCAGGTGACGGCACAGATGACGTGACCCTATGCCGTGATGGAGCCGCCCGACTCAGAGCCCTTCCGTAACCACTACGTCGTGATATCCCCGCGAGTATGCCTAGAAAAAGAGAATACCAGGAGCGCTCGAAAATTCTCATATCACGAAATCATAAATTGCGAAGTCATAAATCGCAATAGCCTAAATTGCAAAATCAGATAATAGCTGCGCTAGATAAATGCATTCATGAGAAGCACAATCGTTCAGAAATTCTCGTGTCTCCCTTTTGAAAAGTAGTTTTCGAACTTACAAGTTCGAAAACTACTTTGCAGAAAGGAGGCTGAAAAATTATCTGGACAATTGTGCTCGTCATGAAGGCGTTATTGAGAGCTGTTTATAGGTTTTAATGGACCAGCAATAAAGATTACATAACATTTGTTTGGTTTTACAAGATTAACGTCCCAAAGCGACTCAGGCTACAAAGGAAGCTGCAGCGCAGGACTACGCATAATCTGGACCACCTGGGGTTCTTAACTTGCATTGAAATCGCACAGTACATAGTCCTGTAGTATTTCCCCTCTATCGAAATGCGACCGCCGCGGGCGGGATCCAACACTCGAGTTTTGTGTGCTACGGCGGAACCTTGTTTCCAACCGAGTTTCCAAGAGGAATTCCCATTCCTTCGTTACATATATTATTTCGTTATGAATAGTTTCATTATATCAAGGTTCGCCTGTATGTGATATCAGTGCACGTTAAGAACCAGAGGTGGTCGAAATTATCCGGAACCCCCCACTACTGCGCCCCTCATAGCCTAAGTCGCTTCGGGATGTTAAACCTATAAACCCAAACGAAATGTGCCATAAACCTATTTGCTAACCCATTCGAACATATACATATTTTCTAATACTCTCAAATTAAACCTCGTCATAAATAACAAGCTTTAAAGTGAGTTTAAAATCATTAGTTGCCAGAAAACACCGTTCTTAAATAAGGCAATATTTCCTACAGAAGGCGCATTTTCAAATAAAAAGCCGGTTCAACCCAATTTTGAGAAAGTGTTGTTACTAGCTTGAAACGCATTCTGGGACGAGCAGCGTGCTAGCAACAACAAAATATCGGTTTGTAGGATGAGGCCCTTGAACGCCTGTCGCAGAGCTAACTCTCCCCACGTTAATGTTTTGATTTTGTATCGCGAGCAGGTAATTTCTAGACCTATAGTGCCTATCACCACCATTAAATTCATGACCTGACGGATCTGCCACATCAGCCTCGCGGACACATTGTTAACGCACCAACTTTTGGAGTAGCTCCCAAGCCATTCCGCCCGTTGCTAAAATGCGGTTGTAGGTGCAAGCTGGTGCAACGGCTAATTAAATTTGTTTCGCATCACCTCGAGAGCAATAGCAGAAATGCTCTTCCACACCTTCAGGAAGAAAGGTTCCACTGATTCGCCATACCGGCATTCGGAAAAGCGCTCACAAAGGGCGCAGACGTCTTGGGCTACAAACTTTGTTACCAGACCTGCGAGCACCCCTTGCACCAATTACTGTTTGCCACTCCACCTTCCTCAAGCGCCCTCCAGGCATTGATAACATGGGGACGAGCGACGAGAGCAGCAGTCAGCCAAAGGTTGAGATTCACCCCTGTTCGATCTCACCCATGCAAATGACATTTCCTCGGGCTTATTTAAATGTAAAATGTTGCTGCTCATGTCCAGCAGGACCACGCAACGGTTTTCATTTCTTCTCAGAGACGAGTGAACATGATTGCACCCCCCCCCCCCCCCCCCCCGATTTATCTCAGAACTCCAAGACGCTATTTCATGAGTGTTTTGTATGTTATCCATGCCTTTCTTTTCCTGTAGTGATTTATACATTGCAACTATTACTTTTACATTGATAAATGCAATTATTTTAAAGTTTTGTTTATAGTTTAGTAACATGATCTCTCTGTCTAACCTTCTATGTAATTCCAATGACGGCCTTTCGTTATCATTATCATGAGTAGCATCAACAGAAGGACTAAGGCCTTAGCCCTGATCTCCGATTTACCTTCTCCTGCGATAGCTGCGCGCAGCGTATCCCCGCAAACTTCCTAATCTCATCCGGCCACCTGACTCTGGCGATACATCGAGCGAGGCTGAGCGGTGACCGGAATTCAGGGTAGATATGTCAATGACTAAAACATGAAGTTACGAATGCTGATAACGATAAAAGCCATGAGGTGTAAACGGTCGTCACACAAAAGAAAGAAAACCAGTAAAATCAGAAGGCTGTGTTTAAAATTGCGCGAAAAAATGGATAAGAAGTTCGTGCCAAGGATACGCCGGTCCTTGGCGAGACTAATTTCGAGGGCTTCGATTATCTCCGCGTATGTGCGATCTCGTCCTTTCCCGATGATGGCACACCATTCGATTTCTTGTGTGCAAGTCTTCCATTCACATTTCTTACAGTGCTAAGACTGATTCCCGCTAATGACAGAGTTATTGACGTTGTTTGCATGTTCTTAAAGCCTGATATTTACGCCTCTTCCAGTTTGACCGATGTATCTTTTCCTACAGGACAAGGGCACTGAATAGATCACACTGGTTGATCAAAAAACAGATGAATTACCATAAGTACACCCACAGTCTGAATTAACCTGATGATACTTTTGCTCCTTAACAAAGCGAAAAGAGCTTGTTTGGCGCCGAAAAAACTACGTCCTCGCCTACGCGTTTACCTGCTTTTTTCAAACAATGACTCACTTCGTGCAGATAGGGCAAGACGACGATTTTTTTGCGATCGCTCTCATTGCGACCGTTGAAGATTCTTCGCGTTTGTCTTTAATGCAACCAGGGAGAGATTTTTTGCCAGGGTTCTTCCTCAGACACTATAACCCTAAACGGATGTCCTCGTTTGTGGGGTTTTGCAGAAAAGAAAACATATCCACTCAAACGACTCATAGACTTTAGGTTACATGCTAGCATATCTGGCCTGAAGACTTTGCATAAGCGCGCCGCTTGGCTCTTTACTTTGAAAGGTTGACGGCATCTTCACCGTAAAAAGCAGTCTCTAGGGAAGTGATGGCTTTTGAGTTGTATGTACTAGCTGGAAGCACACTGAAACCCTTTTTAATGTCTGAGGGGACCAGGAAAAGCCGGTCCCTTCGAAGAAAGGTGACGGCTCGGTGAACCGGAAGCTTCATGAATGTATGCTTGCGCTTGGCCAGGTGCATTTGCTCCAGGACAGGTGCGTTTCCCAGGATGTCCATGCCCTTGGAAATGCACCTGTCCTTGTCGGCGTCTGGTCCTTGTTGTCCCACTTGCCTCATTGGACTCAGAAGTTGTACTGGTGACTTCCTGGACTGCACCGCAAACTTTGGTCCCTGGCTGATAACGTCTACGTCGTCCGATAAGTCAACGTCACCCACCGTGTGCACTGGATTTGGGCGCCTACAGCTACAACCATGCCAGTAGCTGTAGCAGATTCTGTTGCCGAAGAAATTCCGCTGTGCTGTCCAAAATTCAAGAATATTCTTTCCACGTTCCGTTGCACGCTTTACAGAAGCATAACCGAAGGAAAATAGCGTTATTGCTGCCGCGGTGGCTCACTGGTTATGGCGCTCGGCTGCTGACATGGAAGACGCGAGTACGATCCCGGCCGCGGCAGTCGAATATCGATGGAGGCGAAATTCTACAGGGTCATGTACTGTGCGATGTCAGTGCACGTTGAAGAACCCCAGGTGGTCGAAATTTCCGAAGCCCTTCACTACGGCGTCCCTCATAGCCTGCGTTGCTCTGGGATGTTAAACCCCATAAACCAAACTGAAAGTAGCGTTATAGCAAATATAGCACTGCCTCTGCCACTCAAACTTCAGAAGTTTCAGGGTTCGTTTCCAATGGCCGACTGAAGGGACGAGCCCGCCGAATATAGCCATGCATCTGGGGGCAGTAAATTGTGGCGGAATAAAAAAAAAAAAATGTCCGGTACCGCCAGGCAGCAGGAGCGGCGGCTGAGATGCGAAGGCTTGGATAGGAGTTGTAACAGCTAATAGAGCCCGAAGAACAAGAAATTATGTTTACAAGAGCGTTCACAAATTAAGTTTACAAATGAAGTTTACAAAGCAGGGTATTATTCACCCCTGCCTTTATAATGCCCTTCAAAAATCCTATGATCACCAGCTTTGAGAGAGCTTTTACTAACAGGTACAGCTTCTTGCACGGGCTACCCCTTACACCTCTTGATCTCAGTAGCCGACAGGATGACCAAGAAACGAGAAGAAAATTTATCGGCTTGCAATGAGAACTGCCGCAAAAGAGTTGTCATGTTGCCCTACCTGCACAAAGTAAGTTCGGCGCATTGGCGTGGACGCAGCTTTTTCGGCGCCTAACAAGGTCTCTTCACTATGTTGGAGAGTAAACAATCACCAGGTTCATACAGGCCATGGGCAGACGCATGATAATCCATACGTTTCTTGTGCCACCGGTGTCATCTGGCCTTGTCCCTTTGGAAAAGATAAATTGAAAAACTGGAAGGTGCATAACTATCAGGCTTCAGGAACATTCGAACAACGTCAGCAGCGTTACAATTCCCGGGAATCTTGCCAAGCACTGTAAAAAATGTGAAAGTAAGACTTGCACTCCAGCATTCGAAGAATGCGTCATCATCCGGAAAGGACGAGATCGCACAGCCGGTGAGATAATCAAAGCTCTTGAAATTCATAATGTCACGTATCCTCTCCATTTTTGCCTAAAAAAAAAGCAGAAATTCTTAGATGCGACTGAGCATGCGTTCTCAGTGTGGTCACCTGCCTCGCTATTCTTGACTTCGTTTAAAAAGTGTTTTACGTCTAACTTTCTGTTTTTATTAATTTTATAGCTCCCTTGGCCAATTTTAAGCACCCCATGCTGATCTTACTGGTTTTCTAACTTTTGCGGGACGGCCCTTTACACCGCCCGGCTTTTATCGTTTCCATCATTCGTAATTTCATGTTGTATTCATTGACAAGTCTACACTGAATTCCAGTCACTGTGCAGTCTCTCTCTATGTATCGCCCCCTTATTCGACTACATATTGTTTCTGTCTCCGCTATAAAATTCACTTGATAGTCAGTGCCCATGTGTCTCTCTCACTGTTTCTGTCCTTTGTCTTTGCGTCTTGAGCTCTACATTCTCCATGCAGAACCAACTAGCCCGTCGACTCGCTCTTGCACCTGACTCTGCCACGCGCTGTGACGCTGTCCTGTTCGAAACAAGAGCTGTTATGGTATATATAAAAAGAAAAATCTCCCGATCAGCACGAACGGTTGCGCGTGTGCGGCTCTCCTCGTAGTAACGTAAGCTGCCGGTGAAAACGAAAGCGCCGCGGAGCTACGGAGGCGAGACCTTCGAATAGTGATTTGGACTGCTTGAGCAGAAACTTTCGCTGCTCCGTTTCTGGCGCGCGCCGCAGACGAAGCGAGGTTGGCTCTGCGCTGGAGGCGAAGAAGCTGTTCATGCAAGTCATGTCTTTCGCAAGTCGGGCACACTTGTTTGGCTCTCGCTCACGCTACGATAGCATCTGGCGGCGGGGTGCGCCTCGAGCGAGAAGAGCAAGGTCTGAAAAAATAAGAATGCCTGCTGCATTTCTCATTCTAGCATAATTCTCGCGGTAGGAAACGCGGCGGCTTCTGCAAGGAGAAGGCTGGGACCTCAGCGTGCACGGGAGTTAAGCAACCGTATAGGGACATCAGCTGAGTACGCCCTGATCAGCGGCAGAAGGCGGTGCAGATTTGTCTCGGCCCGTATTTGTTACTCCTCTGTGGAAAATGCCCAAGTATGTGGGGATAAAGAAAGAGACGAAAAAAGAGAGTGAGAGATTTCGTTCCAGTGGCGCAGGATATTGAGGTCAAACAATTAGTCGCTAGTTCTTTATTACAAAGGTGAAAGATATTCAGGTATTGTAACATCTTTATTTCGTTGTCATTGGCCTTCCTTACAAGCCGTAACGACATGCTTTCCCATGTGATGACAAAAAATAGCAACTTATTATTTCCGATCTCACCTCTGTTATCATTTGTCGCCTAGGTGCCTTCTTGTTCTATTTCATCTCTTCATTTTCATTAAAATATTATTACTCTCGTCCACTAAAAGCACCAACACGAAAACACAGGACAGTTGTGTTGAGTATTGTCTAATCAGAGCTTGGCGGGTTCTATCCCGTCCGCGGCGGCCGAATTTCGATGGAGGCGAAATTCTAGAGGCCCGTGTACTGTGCGATGTCAGTGCACGTTAAAGAACCCCAGGTGATCGAAATGTCCGGAGCCCTTCACTACGGCGTCCTTTATAGCCTGAGTTGTTTTGGGACGTTAAACCCTAATAAACCAATAAACCAAACCTAATGAGAGCTTGATTCCTTCACGAGGATTTCATTTTTGATGTTCAGGGAGCATTGGCGGTACTACAGTGACAAGACTTATGTTTCTGGGGTTTCAAAACAATGCTAAAGCAAGGATGCCGCACTCAAACAGTTTCCAAGATTTGCTTCTTCGGTTTTAAGAAAGTTTTCAACAAAAAAAATTACCGACGATTACGTTACTTCCTAATGCGAAATTTGAGCGCAGCAAATAAGCTGTTTCACCTTTTCGATAGATTGAGGCAAAGAAATCGAGCAACACATGTATGCGCTATCACAGAATTTTTTTTTTTTTTTTCACACGTATTCCTTTAACAAAGACTCCACTAACAGTTCTTGACAGTCATGAAGGAAGCTTTGTGGTCGGAGAAATAGACTGATATATGTTCGACTTGGTACATCAATGCTTGATTCTCAAAGACGAGATCTATACAAGTGCCTCGCGAGGTTGTCACAGCCGTGGGACGCGTTACGAGCGAGAGGAACGGGATGTTCTCCCGCATAAGTGTTAGGAAATTGCTGTTTGTCTTTATGTCAACATTAAAGTCCCCCACTACTAACATCGGTGTGGATCGATGGACGGTTAATGCGAGTTGCAGGAAGTGCACGACGTCTTTCGTGAGTGCGGTAGGGGCGAAGTAGGCAGCTACTACCAGCAAGCCGTTGGGCAACTTTGCGGCGCACAGTTCGCCAACTTCATGTGACGTGCCAAACATTTCGACTGGTATTGCAGAGAGACCTGTGCGCAAGTAGATAGCGACTCCCGCCGCTCTGTTGTGGTCTCTGCGAGCACCACAGCAGTATAGGAAATGTATGATTTCGAGAGGCTCTTCGGGATCCATCCAGGTTTCAGCAAAGCAAAGTACAGAGGAATGGCGCAGAATGTGATCGTGGTGTACGTCCTTGGCATGTGCGGCAAGGGAGCGTACGTTAAGAATGTGGTTGTGAATGATGAATCAAGTGCTGCCAGCGAATGACGCGTCCATTGGCTGTCTGCGTGTGTTACTGATGTGTGGTTAACATGTTAAGCTTCGCCTGTAAGAGTGGAACGCGACAGCGTCTTGCAACGCTGCCAGGGAGTCCACAGAACGCCATCGCCAATTTGGCTGTACGCCTTGCTGGACGGTAAATTTATTTTTTGAGGAAAGGAAATGTATCTCTCTCGCATATCTGGGTGGACACCTGCACCTCGCCGTAAGGGAAAGGGGGAAGATGGGAGTGAACGAAGACGCCGTATTAGCTAGACGCGCCTTTGTTCATTCCAAACTATTCAGCTGGCATTACGGAGTGGCTAGCGTGCTCGTATCGCACTCCGGAGACCCTGGTTCGATTCCCCAACTCGACCAATTTCGTTCTCGGTTTTATTGATTTATGCTGTCTAACTAGAAAGGTTAATTAGGCTATTTCATATTTATATTATTGTATTTCTATCCATCGTGTTCTGTCATTAACCTGTCAAATATTGGAACTGTCTAGGATGTTCGACACAACGTATATTAAACGAGCAACGTCTTACTGAGTGGGGAAGTGCGTTGTGGTGGAGGGAACGCGGCTTCGTACTTATCTGTTTTTTTTCAGCAGCGTCTCCTTCCGCGGACGCTGTTGTCGCTGCGGCGCGCGTCTTTCTTTTCTTTTCTTCTGACCTCTTCATTCTCCTCTATATTAATTAGGCTAATTTATTAATTAAGCAATTAACTAAACTCAGTCCAACTTAGTTGCAGCATCACTATACGATCCCTTTGATTGGTTGCATGGTTACTAGCCAAAGTACAATTGGCCCCATTTGAAATTCGCGCACTGTGACGTCACGAGCATTTCGACCAATTGAAAAGCGTGACATTGGGGGCGGAGCTGGTTACGAGGCCGACGCCGACGCCGACGACGACGCGAAACCCAGGAACGGACGCCAAAGAGCTGCGCTCTAAAATGAATAAGGCGATTGTGGCTGTAGGCGCTTGCAGCGGTGGCAGAACAATACACGTACGCACGTGCCAGTCGTCATGTGCACGGCCTTCGAGTAAACAGTCCAGGTTCCTCGGCGCTCTCGGCACGCCAGTCGATTGTGCGATCGCAGCCTCGCTCTCAGTCGCCATTACTTCCCGATGACGGTGGGCGGAGGGGTGGTACGCACGAGAAGGGCGCGTTCTCCGGCTCGCTTGCAAACAACGTAGACCGCGTCGGTCGTTCACTTTACACGCACGCTGCCTCGTACGTAAAACGCGCCAAGACAGCCGCGTGAACCTGAGCCAATGACCCCGGCAGCACCGCTCGACGGCTGACAGGCTCCGTTCTGAACGGCTCGCGTTTGCTTCACGGCGCCTGTCCGGGCGCAGGGATTACGCAAATGAGACAAGCGGCGCTCCGAGTTCGACGTCGATGCGGGAGAAAAATGGACCACTACAACGGCAGCGTCTTAGAGAATTCCGCAACTGAAGGAAGAGGAAAATACAATGAGAAAAAAAATGGTGAAGGAGGGAGAGGAGGAAAGAGCAACGTGGCAGTCGAGCCAGACGCATCGGCAATAGGCGATTGTGTGTCAATGGGGCGCCTGGTGGCGGATTTGTGCTGTTGATCGTGCGCGTGAGGCGTGTTTGCGCGTGTTGCAACGCGCGAGACGCCGGGCGGTTTCCGCTGGCTGCGCGGGCACTCAGTTCTGACGGGCCGCGCTGGTATCAGGCCACTCCGTGGGTGTGTGAGCGGTGCAGACGACCTTGGTATGGTTAGCGCAGCACTTCCTCGCGTGGCGGAAACCGGCCGCTTGCGAGTGAGGCCGAGCGGTTTGTTGCGCGGCGTCTCCGTACAACAAAGCGGAGAGAAATGATTTCATGGTTTGGGCTGTTGTTTGCAAACGCTCTGTGTGCAGCAATCCGATTTCAGCTCGGCTGTTTTATGCTCAGTGTTGAGTGCGACGAGAAGGGTTTCGTTTTCACATGCGTGTCATCGCGGCTCCCGAGCTACTAATGCGGATTCGCATCCGCGATGAAATGGCCGTTACGTGTTCCTGAAGGCTTATGGAGTAACTGAGTTCTGCAAGGTCTCAGACTAAATTACTCGTATTAGAATTAGGTCGAGTCCGGTGCAAAGATGCACGACGCATAAGACAGACTGCATGCAGTCGAAGCCACGCAAAATAAAGAGAGAGAAAACAAGAGGCAGAATTAAAGAAAAAAAAGCACCAGAAAATTTCCATTTTGAACGTCACGCAAAATAGACAAAAAACAAGAGACAGAATTGAAGCAAAAAAAAAAAAGCACCAGACAAATTTAATTTTGAACGCGCAGAAAAAAAAGTGCAGATGAGTGTAGTGGTTGTTTTATTTCGGCGCATTAGAACCTACAGAATGCAGATGATTGAAGAGTTTTTTAGAGCGAGAAATTTTAGTCGGCTATGTGCTTTCGGCCGCGCGTTCCACAGCGGCTAAATGGGGGCCTGGAAATAAAAATACCCCGTAAAGAATCTACCAATTCAACGAGATGCCTGATGGACGAAATCAATTCTTCTAGTAAATGCGGAACAAGCACCTAATTAATAAAGCCCTGGGCCTCCTGAACAGACTTGGTGAACAGTTGTACCTTGAATGAGATTATCCGTCAGTACGCACATATTTGTGTCTGACAAGCTGGTAACTTGTTTCTTGCGTCATGGGATTGCACACGCTGTTACTCTGCTCCTCTTAGTTCATTCCGCAGTAAAAAAATCTTGGCGGAACAAGTCTCCTTTTGCCAGTATGTCGATTTTAGTTAAAGCGCCCAATGGCGTCGATCGAAGTGTTGCTAAAGAAAGAGGCAAACTTCCGTTTCCAGCGAAGGTGTTACGTCAGCTGTTACGAGTGACGCCAGCGTCAGCGCGGAGGCTCGGGGTGGTCATAAAATGACGCGTAGGAAGGAGCCCGGAGCTCCGCTTAAAGCGGCGCTGCTGTGGTTCAAGGTAAGCTGCACGATGTGGCAATGAGCAGGCAGGCTCCTTCATGAATATGGAAATCGACCCGACATGCCTAGTTTTCGGTTTGTGTTGCGTGCTAGGGCCCAGCCGTGATGACACGTTACCAAAAAACATCGGTAGGAGAACACCCGGGAGAAACCATGGGCCGAATCATGGTTCGGGGAAATACGGTTTTCAGAACGTGTGTCTTACTCCATCAGGTTTTATGGGCACACACAGCATGACACCCAGGTGGCGTTCGTAGATTTGGTCTAGCGCCTGATCTTTCTCCTTGGCCTATGGTATGGGAAGGAGCCTAAAGTAGGGACAATGGACGTACTGTTGACGTCCTCTTTCTTCTTTTTGGGATGCTGAAGGCACAAAGTGCATTTGGCGGCGCGCGAGGGCAGTAACAACCCCTGAACCCGAATTAATAACTTGCGCTGTCTCGAGCTTGAACCAGAAACGAGGCAGTGTTCAGTTCTAATGAAGGACCGGTCCGAATACTATATTATTTCGTTTACAGCTCCATGAGAAATTCGTAATCGGAATGCACGTGAAAGGAGGTAATGCAACTACTAGTTAGACATTAGAATGTAGCCACTAGACTACCTAGCTTTTTTAGACACGTCCAAAGAAACCTCGGTGCTTTAAACGATGGCTACCTCAGAGTATGAGTCGTGTGCTTGAAATGATATCTTTCTCAGCAATGCCTCAAAATAAAATTCAGGAGAATAGGCCACAACAGTGGTGTTGCTTTAAGCGGATTTAGTTTGTACAAGTGGTAGACGATCAGGTTCGTTGAGAAGGTGGAATGGAACAGTGTGGACGTGATTGTTTCGTGCCTGCTCACTATGACGAAGAATTTAATTTGACCCTTTAATGACTTTAGTAATACAAACGAGGCAGTTGCAAGTCGCTAGAAACAACAGCAGCTTGAAAATAGCTCGCAGTGGACCATTAATTGTCACATAATCTCACTTTCACAAACAGGTAAAGTCAGTAAATGCTTCGTACCTTGCGCATACCTGTGCGACGAGCATATTTTAATGATGCTTCCTTCCAGACACAGGTGACTTTTCTGCATCCTAAAAACTTGCGATGAAAATCATTTTATGGTAGTACATATCTTTAAGCCAAGGTCGCTGCTGGCGAAGTCATTGATATCGCAGTAAAAAGAGGAAAAATACAGTACTTTTTCTTCACCAGTGAAGAAAACAAATATGTCCAGTACGTATCTTTTCATATTAATTATATTCAATTCAGAAAGGGGACGTGTTATTGTTTCGAAACACCGAGCCTCAGTCAATTTTCGTGAGTCTAGGACTGAGACTGTTACTGGAAATCCCGCCTCCAGCGATAAACAGCAATTCTTTAGGTTATACTCTCTGAACTTGCGCGAGAAAACAGAAATGAAAATTCAGATTTATACCGACAGCACTTGGTGCATTTAGAGGGCAGAATAAAAGGGCCATAAACTGAGCGACGGTCAGTAAAGGACGCAGTCAAAAATTTCTTGGGAACATCTAGATCACTTGGATATGAAATCTCAAAGTTTTTTTATGACTAGCTTGTGTGCATCTATGTGTAAAGGGGCATCGTTTATTCCGACGCAGTGCATAGCCTAAAGGGCACGCGTCGGTTGAAAACACCGACGTAATTTAGATGTTTTGGAATCCTCCAATGAAAACTGGCACAGTGACAAACCATGCATGGTGTTTTCCGCGCATTGACCGGAAGAAATATCTGCTTCCGCGGCCCGTATTGGGCTCACGTCCTCGAGTGAACCAGCAGGAGACACCAGCGAAGGCACCGAAACCGCCGAATAACGGCGTGAATCTTCTGTGCGGGTTGTTCCCAAGCGCTTCGTGTTTTCCTTTTGTAATTGCCTGTGAATATATGGGCCATCGCTTGCCTGTGAAGGTTATCGTTACCACGAATTACTTCACTTGGCATATGAGTGGCTTTCCAGTACAGTGGGATTCATGAACCGCGGAGGTCGACAACATATCGTGCTGCTTTATTTCCGTTAGCTTCTTCGGAATTTACGCCGTTTTTCTAGGCCCTTTGACCTGGCATTTAACGTGAGTTAATTCTCCTTAGAATAGAGCATGAGAGCGAGCCCATGGAGGAGATGTTAAACAGAGTCGAAGTGACCTTTAATTTCCCGATTTGAAATAATTGAGATGGCCGCGATGGCTAATTACTCTACCGTCCTCGTTCGTTTATTAAAGTCAGCGCCACGTACGAACAAAACAAACGCCTCCTTTCCCTCTCTCTTCGGATCAGAGTGTAACCTAATATTCCAGTGAAAGATTTTTGCCATGCGTTTCACTCTCACTTTCCCTCAATTATCACAAACTGAATAAAACAGCAGTCTCTGGTCTGACTTCTTTCCCATTGCGATCTTGGAATGAGTCGGGTCACGGCAACTCGTCGAAGCGTGCAAAAAAAGAAAGAAAAGAAATGAGCGAAAAGGCTGGCGTACGCTATCTGGACGCAAACGGTTAGGATTTTACAATACCCGAGGGACAGTTTACGTTTGGAACGTCCTTCGAAGTCAAGCAGCAGCGGCATGCATCGCCACGCTGCCATCATACGGTCGGGTGTCCACCTTCTATTCCCTTCTTCGGTCATGCGCAGTGGTCGCGCCTGGCTGTTTTCCGCCGGTGTTTGGTCCGAAATGCAGTCTCGGCTTGAGAAGGAAGAGGAGGAGGGCACGCGGACGGGCCTCCGGCTTCCTGTGCCACTTCTCCGCAAGGCCGCGCTTGCGTGTCCCATACCGCTGCGGTATATCGTGGTTGACGCAAACGCAATGCGCGCACCCCGGTGGGGGGTCCTCCATCGAAACGCCAGAAAAGCAAGAAAAGAAAGCAGCCAGCGAAACAAGGAGAGACAGAGTTGAGGGGCGGGCAGCTTCGTTGTCGTTCGGCCGTTACGCGCTCGCTTTCTCGTAAGCATCGAGGAGCGGTGGTGGGATGCAATATCTTCCGCGCGGCGTGCATCTCTGTGCACCACGTCTCAAGCTGCGTCGTTATTTACCGGTCCGAGCCTTTAGCACCGATTGGAATGACCTCGGAGGCACGAAGCACCGCGCCTGGCTTGGCTCGAAACGCTTTCTTTCCTGGATTCAGACCCGCGCTTAGGCTGCTCCTGTGGCACCCAGTAAGAATGGGAAAATAAAAAAGGAAGAAAGCCGCGCAATATACGGTTAGCCGTCCCAGCGAGGCCCCTTCCGGCTTGGTTGAGGAAGGCCGCGTGCACGAGGTCGCGCGTACGCCACTTGAGCGTCGAGGAAGATACAACGTGTGAGAACAAATGTCGCAACTGTGGGCTGTCAGGCCGTGTAATAAGACAAGCCTTGTTTAGACCATTGCCCAGATTTCAAGAAGCGTCGGTTTAAGAAGCTCGGCCTTTGAGAGTGTGAATAAAGCCTTGCGTCGCTTCTCTGCCTTCGTTCAGAGCAGTATCTCACAAACAGCGCCCTTGCGTTCGTTGCTCTGCAGCTCGGCTATGTGGACGATCATTGCTACCTGAAGACACCGACGGCCGGCCTTCGGATTCCCACCTTGGTTCGATAATAGCTCAAGTAAGCGGCGAATGCACGTTCGCGTGTCATCAGTTTTTTCGAGCGGTGTAAGAAGGCCGCAAGCAGGAATATATACGATGTGTTATGCAATTTCTAATCTTGGCAGTAATCTCCAGAGAATCGGCTTAGCAGCACGAAACGTGTTTTTCCCCCTTCTTTTCGCAGTTTGGACGTATGGCGGAAACAAAAAGAGAAAGCAGCACAACACTGTGCCAACCGAACTTTAAGGTGTGGAATTCCCTAAACAGTGACAAATACTGTTCCCATCTGGAGTTTTTGATCAATTCATTCTCGCCCAATCATATGCTAGGCGTACTCTAAAACGATGTGGCACGTCGAGTTATGCACGAATACGTGCATTTCACGCAGTTCTGGAGATATTCGGTTAGCTCATTTGGTAGAGCGACTGTTCTGGGTTTAAACCCTGGACCAGGAAGAATTTCTCTTTAACTACGAAGTTCATGTGGAAGCTGTACAGCTTTCCTTTGTATCCGTGTGGCTGCGCTTGGGTGGACGCCAATGAGAAATTACTCCTTTATCATAAAGTACTGTAAGTTAGTTTCATCTGTCAATAACAGGCAAAATAATTTGCAAGACACAAAGCACAGAGAGCGCCGACTGGAATAAAGTCGATGCATCTGTTATTCTTACCGTGCCTAATGAACATTGAAACACGAAGTATTTGAACGTAGCTCGATCAACTTCGTCCGTAACCCAAGAGCTCACGAACACAGCTCTCCGCGACGAATGTTTACCATCCTGCTGTAAACATTATTCATGAAAGCAAGTCATTCAAAGCTTTCAAAAATAGCATCACTGTGTATCGGTTGTCACTCCAGGCATAGCCACTCTTTTCGTTTTTATGCTGTTGTTTCTCAGAGTATTTGTCTAATTGTACATAAACGTTCAATATGAAATCCTGCAGTTTCAAAGTTAACCAACCACTCTGTACTTCCATCTCGCTTTGATTTTATTTTATGCACTGAATGTTTTGTGCTCTCGAATGGAAGCAAGAAGGGCGCAGACTCTTTGTCAGGTGTCCATTTGCCTTTTGGTCTACGCCCTAGGAAACTGTACCATACGTTGTCTGAATAAATATCCTGACTTTAACTTTGAATAGAGCTACTCTGAGAGCGCGCCAAGAGAGTGGCGCTGAGACGTGAAAGAGCGGTCAGTGCGGTTTTCCTCCTTCAATCTCCGTTGTCCCTCAGCATTGGAGCTGCGCTGAAGGCTATGCAGCAGGAAAAAAATACCCAACAGTACACCCAGAATAACAATAATTATCAGCGGCCAAACTACGTCCACTGCAGGGCAAAGGCTTCTCCACTGATCTCCAATAAGTCAAGTCCTATTCCAGCTGCGGCCATCCAATCCCCGCAAGTTTCCTAATTCTGTAAGAACATCTTTGCCGGTTAGTTGGTGCATGCTTAGCTGTAATGATTAGCGAAAAAAAAAACAACTCAGATGACAAAAGGAAGGAAATGAATGGAGTACAGCGCTACTAATAATTCAGTTTTATTTAAATATCTTTCGATTATACAGAGCGACGGCACTTCAACAATAAAAAGAAAACCCAACTTACAGGCATACCATCCTGGCTCTTCACCGCCTGGCTACTGTGCTGACAACCGCATGAATCAGGTCCTAGTGTTGTATCCAAGGCAGTTCAATTCGTTTTTTTTCTTTTGGTACCGATATTGAGATCTCGCTAACACGTCTCACCGGCTTTATCAACTCCCACGGCTTCAATTATTTCCCTTGAAAGTTGATTCTTATATTTGCGCAAAGTTGCACTTGTTTCTAGCACATAGCTGCGCTTGCGGCATTCACGACAGTGTTGTCAAGCGGCTTCTCGTTGTGTTGTCCATGTTTCTGGCTGCGTTTCAATGAGGCACCTGTCTGTCCGTCTTATGCAAAGCTCACCACAGGCCAACGCAGAGAAATATCGTTTTTTCACCTGCCTCTGTGCTCCATCCTGCTGCGTTTACATTCTTTAAAAATTCACACCGTTACCCCGAGAGATCGTCGGTTAATTGCGTTTTTTCCCTACCATACGCCGCTCTCTGCCTGTCCTAGAACTCTAGAAATGAAAACATTCAATGCGACGAGGCTAACCTAGAGGAAAGCGTTAGTCGCGGGTTCGAACCGGACGCGGAGGCTGTATTTCTACAGAAGCGAAATACGAAAACGCCTCTGTGCACTGCGGTGTCAGCGCACATTAAAGAACCTCAAGCGGTGTAAGAAAAATACGAAGCTATCCACTATGGCGTCCGTCATAGCCTATGTGTGGTTTTGGGATGTTAAACTCCGCAATTTACAGTTTAGGAAACAGTGAGAAACGCAGTGGCTAGTCGCCGATAATGTAGGCTCCTGCGTTCAGATAGACTCGCATGCAATGGTTGCTGATTACCTTTTACAGACAACCAAAATCGAAGAGCACGAACAGTCTTCGCCATGTTATGAAACCAAACAGCGGACAAAAGGCGAGGGACAGCTGTCGGAAGTTTCGTTAATAGCTGATATTCTGTCTTTCACTCTACACGAGCTTGTGTACGAAAGAAAATCAGTTATTTTCACGCACTGAAACTAAACTGTGGGCTACGAGAGATACCACTTTCTTGGTCTCCAGAACGATTAAAACTACGTGCGGCTCTTTAAGGTGAGCGGGAGGCTCAGAACACGGATGCCCTTGGCATTTCGCCTGCACAAAACATGGCCGCCGAGGTCAGGTATCAAGCCTGCGACCCCTTTTTCAGTTTCTCGGCAACAGGACGCCAGCTACTACGGAGGGCGAGTTTGCTACCCGGACACATCTTGAGTCGAGCGCGAACTAATACGCACCCCCATGAGGGCTATTGGACGCAGTCGTTTGTCTTAACTCCTATATCGACACAAAGCGTGTCCACAAAGCAAATATTCCGGTCCTTCATTTCCTATTTATCCGGCACTGTGTGCAGTGTCTGGCCGCAAGACCCTATTGCGTGCGTCGGCGTTATTTTGCTCCAGTGGCGTTGTTTTCTCTTCCGCCTTTTCTCTCTTCTAGCCTGAACGCTCCTCTACGGCCGTTCCGCCCGCGTGCCTTCGTGACTACTGGTCGTGAGGGCTGAACTAACTCTTGCGTATTCTCTTCTTTTGTTTTTGCAATGCGACACCTTTATTTTCCCCTCTTCCGTCTTCTTTCGCATACGCTGTGATAAACTCCGCTCCCTCGTTTTAAGTGGCAGCAAAGTCAGGACTAGAAGAAGAGTGGGCACGATATCTGAGGCGCTAAACGCGCGGAGCTTTGATCCGGATTATCCTATGCTGGGGAAATTTTCCAGCCTACTTCGGCTATGTGATCACCTCTGCTGTTCAAGTAACCTTGTTGTCGCGCTTCCCTGAACGACCATTCTGTTGCCACGAACAAATCTGACACATTTGTTAGAAAGCGATCTCTCTGGCTTTCACCGCACCACACTTGTGCTCTTTGGAGTTCGTGGCCAGGTTGTGCTGCGTTTTTAGCAGTGCATGCAGGCAGGCAAAGGGAAAATGATAGGCATGAAAACATGGTGCCTACCTAGCCCGCAGGAAGAGCAAAGCACTCACCATGTTTATAAGCAGAAACAAAAAAGATTTACATGCCCCAGCAAAAATTAAATTTTGCTATAAATAAGTAGTTAATTAATTATAGTGAATTATAGCGAAAAAATACAATGAAAACAACGAAATGCGTCGATATAGCGCGGACATCAGTATAGCGACGGGAACGGTGGGACGTCACATCCACCGGAAGTCGTCACAGCATATCGAAAATTATCACAGAATGGGCGGAAAAACGCCGCACTTGTGTCGATTGAAAAATGTGTACACCGAAAGATCTATATTGTGGGTAAAAATTGCTCAAAAACGAGGAAAAAATTCAGGGGGCACTTTGTCTAAAGTGGGTAGAGGAGGAAGCGTTTTCCGCACCACCTTCGCTGTTTCTGTGGCACCGGTGGCGTCACATATAATTGAGTACGAATTACTAAGTGAATGCAAATCACTAATTAATGGTTAATTACTGATTAATGCCTGAATACTAATTAGCTGCTAATTAATGAGGCTTAAGCTTCGCCTTTAGGAGTGGAACACGACAGCGCGTTGTAGCGCTGCGAGGGAGTCCACGGAACACCACCCGTTCAGCGCGATGCCTCGCCCTTTGAACGCAACGCTTTTTGAGGAAAGGAAATGGCGCAGTAATTCTCTGTCATCTCGGTAGACACCTGAACCGCACCGTAGAGGAAGGGAGGAAGTGGGAGTGAAAGAAGATAGATAAAGAGGAGCCGTAATGAAGAAAATGGAAATTGTATTTGAGGAAAGGAAATTACGCAGTAACTGTCTCACAAAATTCAGAGGGGCACTTTTTTGACCCAAAGTGTGGTCACTGATGCCCCTAAGAGTCTTGCAACGCTGCCAAGGAGTCCATAGAACGCCATCGCCCATTCGGTTCTACGCCTCGCTCGTCAGTAAATTGGTTTTTGAGGAAAGGAAATGTATCTGTCTCTCATTTGTCGGTGGACACCTAAACCTCGCGGGAAGGGAATGGAGGAGGATGAGAGTGAGTGAAGACACCGTATTCACTAGACGCGCCTTTGTTCATTCCAAACCATCGAGCAGGCATGGCGGAGTGGGTAGCATGCTCGTCTCTCACGCCGAAGACCGGGGTTCGATTCCTGAGCTCGACCAATTTCATAATCGGTTTTATTTATTTATATGGCCTAACTAGTAAAGCTAATTAGGCTAATTGGGTAATTAAGCAGTTAACTAAGCTCAGTCCCACTTACTTGGAGCATCACCATACGATCCCTTCAATTGGTTGCATGGTTACTAGCCAAAGTACAATTGGCCCCGTTTGAAATTCGCGCACTGTGACGTCACGACCATTTCCACCAATTGAAAAGCGTGACATTTTCTGTCGACAACTGCTGCTTACAAACGATGAGCCATTAAAGGCTTCCGCCTTAAAAGTGCATGATGACGCCACATCAGACGAAAGGACGTCGAAGCAGTGTGATCCGCCGCCAAGCAACAACTGCCGACGCGCTGCGCATGCGCAGCGTGACGTCACCGCTTTCTCTCGCCACGCTCTTCTTCTCTGTCGTGAAATGAATTCAAGCGCGGCAAATTCAAAGCAGTGCAATGAGTCGCAAACGGCTTTCACCTTCCCGCACTTAAGATATATCTAAGTGCTTCCAACGAATTTTACATGTACAGTATGACATGCCCCAAACAGCACAGGTAACGGCCCAATACTGCGAATGGATAATTTCACATAGGTCTTTTACAGGACTGGCCTTTGCCAATATGTTTCCGATATTGGGCCGATTACGTATGCTGCTTGGGAAATGCAGGATACGCGAGAAATGATTAAACCGGTTCTCAACGCGCAGGAAAGTAGGTTTCGGCGCGAGGCAAAAAAGAAAAAGGCGCAGAGAGCTTGAGAGGACGAGCCTAAAGCCGCGCTCCTGCTTCGTGGTGAAGCCTACTCTTCTCCGCCTTAAGATACGGTTTAAACATATCTCGTGTTCCCTCCAAGTATGTCACATGCTGTGCGGTAATATAATCGCCTATCCGGTGCCACTGTCAGGCTCATATTGCCTCCGTCAGCTTTACAAACAACTCGTACTCGGTAACAATATTGAGGGGCTTTAGGGGTTACTTCCCAGGTCCCCACCCTCGAGCACGACATTTTGCAGAACGCTTGAATCAGGCGATTTTGTCGTCTAGGCATGTAATGCTAAGCAGAAAAACATAATCCATGAAGCCAAAGCAGTGCGATTTAAAATATAGAATGATAACGGAAAGCATCAGTGGAAGTGTAATCAGTCATGAATAGTTAGATCAGGGGACAGAAATTAGGAACAAAGCAGTGTTCTTGATGAAGACTGTCTTGCGTCCGTATACACAGGATGCCACGCGCAAGTGACACCCTTGTGGAAAACAAATCAAACGCAGAAGTCGTGATGTTCCTGATTTCACGTGGCTGTCAGCTGTACAATCTGGAGTATTGAATTGCTAGCGCAGACCGCAGTAAAGAGCCTTCAAGTCTGCAGCAGGACTGCCCTTCAGGCGCGCCTTGCCTACTGAAGCAGGCAAGAAAGTGGTGTTTATTGTGTTACCCCCTTTCTTCCATTCTAGCCATCAACTTCCAAATCATCTGTTTAAAGACAACTTCTCATATTCGACCTGCGCACGGGCCAGAACCCATAATTTCCAGCGATAACTGAATGAAGATACAGGCAAGGTTTATGGCGTTCTTCTTTCGTTGTTCAGCGCTTTCCGGGCTAACATCGCGAGCTATGGCGGTGAAAACAGCGAGTCCACTTCAACCCCGGCCATTGCCCCACACAAAGTAAATGGACAGCAAAGCGGGAGCAAATATACACGTTTACATGTATTTACAAGACTGACCCTTAGAACATTTGTAGTGGATGTATGGCATCCAGAAAATCCTCGACAGAGATGCCCATAAAAGTCATGCGACATTCCGCTGCTTTCGTAGGTACCGTTATCGTTGTAAGTCCGGTTCTTTCGGCGTGTCGCCCGGGGAATGCGTGTAATGATGCATGCATATGTAGGCAACTGCTACTATGCATACAGGTCGCCCATTACAATCTTTGGGATAGTTTGCTAAAAGATCGAGCCAAGAAACTGTTCATTTGCAGGACGCCACCGGAGGAACGAATGGTATCGGATTGTACGACCCGTATACTGCGCGATGGCGCTTTGCCGGACGAACTAGGGTTATGCACGTCTGCGACGTGCCAGTGGTGAGGGATCTGAATTTGTGGGACACTGGCGAGGCGGTGGCGCTTGGTTAGGTTTAAAGCAACGCTTGTTCACCCCAGTTAGTAGCGACCGATAGGCATAACTGACTCGGTCGGCTTGAGGTTCATGGCATCTTCCACGCAGGGATGGTCAAGGCGGGTACCTATTCCAAGCTATAGAAAACTGTCTCGGAATGTTTTTTTTTTTTCGGAAGTAAGCTATAGAGAGCAGTGAAAATAACAGCTTTCAAGGAGAGGTGGGATAATCAAGTTATGTGCAAAGACCATGCGCGATAAGCGCAGGAGCAGACCCTTACAAAAAAAGTTTTAGACAGTCTATAGAGTGCCTATAGACTTCTGTCTATAAAGTCTATAGACTGTCTATAGCAAAAGTCTATAGGCAATACAAATGCCATAGACAGTCCATAGGCAATCTATGGATTTATGGCCATACACTTTTAGTAGACTTTTGTCTATAGACTATGAATAGACAAAAACCAATATCTATAGGAAGTCAATAGAGTCAATAAGAAGTCTATAGACTGTCTATAGACCATTTTTATAAGGGGAGTACACGATTAATAGATGGGTGTCTACTTCAATATCGGTAGGGGTTTCCTGCGCTGCAGAAAGCAGAAGAAGTCCTACTTTGGAGGAAGATTTATGACACTTAAGAATCGACCCTGCTGATATAGATACGATTTGCAGAGCATTCGGTTTGACATGAACCGAAGAACTATTCTTCAAAGCCAGACGTCGCCGACACACGAACTCTTTGTAAGATATTATACCTTTCTATCAAAAGAAATAAGCATATTTGTCGGCTCTATGGTGCGGCCAGAACTTGCTCTCTGTTTTCTGCTGAAGAATGGGCTAATCGCAAAGCGAAATCATGTTCATCTGCGGAAGATGAGTCTGTGAACGGTGAGCGAGTATGCCAGAACAATGCAGAATTAGTACGAATAAATTAAAAGTACAACTTGTGCACCCTAATATTACGTCTACAAGAAGACATAATTCTATAGCGAAAAAGCTTAACAAAGCTCACCTCACACCTGCAGCCTAAATGTCTTTTTGAGATAATCTCTGTCTTAAATCTAGTGGTTTGCTCTGGTCCGTTATCTGAATTGTCACCTGGTTCATCTCTACAGCTTCGTTGTGATCGGCCAGAATGAACACCACAATAAGAAGTTGAAAGGGCTGTGCATTACCTCCCTTTCCTCGACCGGCCGGCTTTTCTTTCATCTGAGTCCCGCCCTCTCCGACAACCCTCTCCTCCACTTCTCTTTAAAAAGGAAAAAAGAAAGATTTGGCTGGCTGCCCGGCGCGGTATATAAACTGCGGAATGTGGACTGCCCTATGCAGACATCAACGTTAAGAGTCCAGGTCCCGGAACTTGCAGGACGCGAACGCCGCGGGCACCTCTCTTAGCGGAAGCAGAGGCGCCGCACTGGTAATGCTCCTAAACAACATTGTCCTTGGCGAGCATTCTTTTGTCTCCGCCACAGGACTCTCGCAGCCTGTTCCGCAGAAGGCTCCACATGATGAGCCGTGTGGCCGGTCAGGATATCGTCGAGCCCAACTACAAATATCCCCCGAGGTCGGAGTGAAATGAGCACGCTCGTCGTGTGAGAGACGCTAATTGTCCATCGCGGCCGAGCAGTCGAGAACAAAAAAGAGAGGGGAAATAAACGGGGTGGAAACAAGCAGCGGACGTAAATTACAGAGTCGAGCCATCCTCGCTAATAGAGCTCCACAGAAAACGCACGTGGCCTGAAGGAGGCTAAGCGGTCTTACACGCGGCCTCCGGTTCCCGACATGTAACGGGCGACGCCAGAAGCCAGCGGTGTGTGCGTTGCGAGGAATTCCACCGCAGGGGTCATGAGCCAGACGGCAGCTCTAACAGCGGGCACTCACACTTTCCGCAGAAGTCCCCCATCATGCGTCTAGCCCGCTGGCGCAGCCTTCGCGCCTCTAATAAGCTGTGCGAGACATCGCTTTTTTGGGGCGGCCGCGTTTACACAGGGCGACCTGTCGACACGCCTTTCGAGAGCGTCTTTTCATGTCACTGCTCACTGATCTGGAGCTTGGGGGCCAACCTCTTTTTTCTCCTGTCCCGCGGCAAAAGAACGAAGCTCCTCCGATCGATGCAAAAGGGAGGCATCGAACAGGGACATCGGCTCCTCTCTCTTACCGACTCGTCAAGGGGGCCCCACGATGAGGGCCGCGTCCAGTACAGGTGTCATCGGCGGTCAAGTCAGCTTACGGGCGATTCGACTCACCTTTCGCTTGTCACTTGAGGAGAAGGCCGGTCCGTTGACAACCCGTCACCGGGCGTACAGGAGTTAGCCGGGTAGGCCCCGCGGATCGCCGTCGCTTCCGTCGCACTCCTCCGCACCCTTCTGTCGCGCGCGGTCGCTCGTCCGCACACCGCTGCTCCTGCGGCGGGGTTCGTCAAAGCTTTTTCGCAATATGCCACTTGTGCTGCAATGCCCGCGCCGACGGTGCGTCCCTGATCCCAAGAGTGCCCATTTCGCTTTTCTTGCTGCATTGGCGCCACGCGCTATCCTGCCTCCATTCCGCCGCGTACTTTTCATTTCGTTCATTCTTTGTGCTGCGTCCTTTCTTGTTTCTTCCTTTTCGCCCCCTTCCTTTCTTCCGCTCCACTGCGAACGCGAAAGGTGATAGCTGGCGGCGTTCCCCTTCGCGCCAGCAGTCTCAATCAGCGGCGCACATCTAGGTTACGTGACATCGAGCGGCCGGCGGCTCCGAACTGTGGCTGTATGAAAACCGCCCTCACCCGTCGTGCCTGCACTTTCGCCGCTGCAGTCGTTCGCGCCGCAATTACTGAGGGTGCAGCTGCTGAGCAGCCAGCTCTGCTCCGTCGCCGTGGCGAGCCGGCGGCCCACCGAAGGTGTTCCGGGTGTAACCCTGACATGCAGTGGAATTCTCGCTCGCGGCGGGGAGACGGCCCGGATACGGACGACTGGCTGGTTGCGCCCGAATACAGCAACACTGTGTCGTCGAACGTCGCTTCGCGTTCGCCCATTGGTTATTTGCACGAGAAAAAAAAAAGGTTCCCTGCGAAGGCTGTTTTGCTCTTAAAGTAAGTGTCGTCCTTTCAGCGGTGCAATAAAACAAAAAGTTTATCAGATTTATTTATTAGCGTGGCAGTAAATACCAAGTCCCAGTTTTTTCCCTCGCCTTAGAGGCGATAAAATCTTCGCTGTACCCCTGACATCGTTAACTGAGCAACCCAATTGCTCGCTTTAAGCGACACCGGAACAGAAACCGGCTGGAAAGGTAGCTGACGTCACAATATGCCTAAACATTGAATACATCCGCAAACACGCACAATTGAACCAGCCGATTTTTTTTTTTGGGGGGGGGGGGGGGGGTGGAAAGGAGGCGGGCCGGGTGACAAACCATTTGATTGAAATATTTTCATTTTTTTCCCAACATGTACAGGCTACTTCTGGCCGAGTTGGATTTCACTGAGGAGAAATGACAAGAAACCAATAAAAAAACGTGATATGAAAATAGGAAACAAAATATTATTCTTGTTAGGATTTGCCGGTAATTTGTCTTTCTTGATATTAGTGAACGACAGTAAGCAAAGCAGCTCTTTTAGAGACAGAGGAGAAAAGAATAGCGAAATGGTGAAGAATGATGTTCGGTAAGGGGAAGTCAAATCGTGTTTGCTACCGAGCGTTCAACACACATCTAAGGCAAGGTGAGGGCAACAGAAAAGCGGGGTCCTGTAAAAATTCTAAATATATCATGACCGAAATTATTATTATTTATTTTACTACGCATGCTTTCTTTCGCAGTGGCAATGATAACGAGTTGAAAGGGCGTGTGCAGCGTATTGTGATTACAAGGTTATTGCCTGAACTTGATCAAGACTGCCTCGATGCATCAGTCAAAACTTAATTTTTGATACGTGAGAAACTCGTACGCGTGTACAGGTTAGACAGTATTCCTTAAGCGGCTGCCGTGAGGGGGCAAGGGGGCAAGCCGATGCAATGTAAAAGAAATAAATGGTTAACAGAAACTACACAATGATTGTCAAAAAAGCGGCACCTCTAAATATAAATCTGCGCGCTGTCAACGAAGCGTGGCTTTATTCCGTTAACGAAGCAAGTGTGATGCCAGAGAAGGAAAAAAAAAAAATGGAGGGGGACACTTAAGCTACACCTTAAGTGTATGATGCAATAACATAATGGGCTAATTTCCATATATGCAGAAGGTCATTCTCTGCTTCACATTCATAGGTCCCTGGGAGTGCTCATACCCCTCCTGGCGCAGTGGTGCAGCGGTTAAGCGATACGCCACTGCCCTGCGATGGCAGGTGCTCCCAGTGGTGGGCTTTATGTGGCCCAGGTTGCTCTTCCCGATTGACCAATCAATAATTTAACTGCCACCTGCCATGGTTGGTAGTTTGCTCACTACTCGGTGGGAAGTTTGCGATGACGCCGCAAGGTCACGTGACCTAGGTGGACCACATGCCTCCTAGGTTGCTCTGTGGGGAACGCCTGCAAGAGCCATGCCCTATAATAGTTAAAAAGTTAAAAATAGTTTAAGAAGAGTTAAAAAGTTAACTACTCACAATTAGTTAAGCAGCCTGCTAGTTATCACATCTTAGCCTTATTGTGATGTATTACACCACTGAATATGCTTTGACGAAAAAAGTGCCCTTCTACCTAAAAGAAGCCCATTTTAACAATTTTGTAGTCTTAGGTGAAACACCCTGCATACAGACGCCTCAAGTCTACGCCACGACCTCGGTGCCTGACCTTGAAATTAGCTTCAGCCGAGTCAAGCGGCGCTCCTCTCCGCAGCGCAGTACGAAATGAAATGACAAACAGAAGTGCACAAAGACAGCTTTACATCCCCCTCAAATTAGCTTCCAAATCCACGCATCGATTTGTGGCTGTACTGTTAAGAACAGCACTCACGGCAAAGTCCGCTTGGCCTCGTTTGCTCTAAGGAGAGTACGGCAAACCTGGGATTGAAGACTTGTTTTGGCGACACCCAACGTTGCTATCGATAAGAAGGCGCAGACATTAATGGAAGCCTTCACTTCCCCGAGCGGCTTCATTCAGCGCGCGGGGTCGAACGCTGTCCTTGCAGGCACATTTCAGTGACACGTTCTAACAATGGTGCCCTCCACGGCAGAACGTGAAGCGCTGTTCGGCGGGCCATCGGCGACGGTAGAGCGTGCGAAATTGGGTAAACAAAGGCCGAGCGGCTTGCCAAGGATGTCCTGCAGACGTTCATTCCTCGACGCGCAGTTACCGGACGTATATGGCCACGGCCGCTGCAGAATGACCATGGTGCCTCGTAGATATTAAAGCCTTGATGGCCTGCTTGTATCTGAGTCCGTTCATGAGTTGTGATCGCTTAGAGCTGCTCCGAGGCCTCGGCAGTCCCATCAGGGTGTGGGCGGGACGATAGAATCTGGCCGCTACTTGAATTACTCTGGGCGCCTCCACTGATCCAATATGGTGGCGTCATGGAGGACTGCTGCCGGGGTCAGCCAATATAGAATCGTGTTTGTTTTAAAAATTCACGATAAACTCTTGCTTGTTTGTCGACGGAAGCAATCTACGCGTGAGTCAGTCTCTTTTCTCGAAGGTGTAATGGAGCAAACGTGAAACAACGAAAAAATCTCTGCATGGCGTTTGAAAACGGCCGGCGTGAAGGTGCATTGGTAGACGTTCGACGCGCGCTTTTGAAGAAATTGAAAATCGACCACAGCGACGTTGACGAGTTTTGAAGAATAGTGGGTAGCTGGGAGAGGTGACTGTGAGTCAGCGATCGTCCGTGTCGTCTTCTACTTCGTATTTCGTCTCTGTCGCGCAGTAAAATCCACAGGGAAGAATTTTGTACAGCGGGGGAATGAAAAAAAAAAAATCAGGAGACCAGGTAAGCAAGACCGCGATTGTCAGTTTACTATGCTGTTTAGTCAACAACAACCTAGAAAAGTTTGGAAGTCACTGTCGGTTCGTTTTTAACTGAAGGTGGGCGCTTTTCCGGCCTTTTGTTAAATAATAAAATTGAACCATGTGTTATACGGTAAACGTGTATACAGGGTCTGTTCTGAAAGTAGTAGGACTGGTTTTTTCCTGGACAAACGGGCGGACGAGAGGTGGTCTGCGCGTGCAGGATCGTTGAAGGGGGATATTGGGAATGCTGGGGAAAATCGGCAGTCGGCTCTCGGCCGTTGAAGAGAGGAGGTCGCTTGTACTGTGAACCCCTGTCGAAACATCTCATCACGCAGAATCGTCGAGCGTTTACTGGATCAGCGATACGCGATCAAATTTTGAGTAAATCTTGGTAAAACGGGCAAAGAGACTCACAAAATGATTAAGGAGGCCTACGGTGACGCTTCCATGGGTAGATAAGGTGTTTTTTGAGTGGCACAAGCTTTTCGGAGAACGTAAGGAAAGAGTGGAGGAAGACGACCGCTGCAGACGCCCTTCGACCAGCAAGGCCAACGAAAATGTGTAGCGAGTGAAACATTTACTTAACAGTGATCGTAGAATGAGTATCAGAATGATTGCTGATGACTTGAGCATTCCTCAAACCCAAGTTTTTGAGATCGTGACACAAAACTTATCCATGAGGAAAGCGTGCGCGAAGTTGGTGCCGGGAGTGTTGTCAGAGGAGGAAAAGGCCAACCGGTAGGATCTTCTTCATCATGTGAATGAGGACCCCGATTTTTTGCCCAGCACAAGGCGGCAATGCTGCCTCAGCCCCCCTACAGCCTCCACTTGGCCCCGCCATACTTTTTTTCTATTCCCGAGAATAAAATCGACGCCCGAGGGGAAACATCAGGGATCGGTAGAGGTGGTTCAACAGGCAGTGACGAGGGAGCTAAACAGCATTCCGGTCCAGGCGTTCCTGGAGGCGTACGAAAACTGTAAAACTTATTTGCAACAGCGTGTAGGTGCGGAAGGGTGCTACCTTGAAAAATTGTAATCGTTTGTACTATTATCTTGAATAAATTTTGTTTTAAAAAATGAGTCCTACTACTTTCAGAACAGACCATGTATACCTCTCACCGTATCAACGGGGGGAAAGCAAGACCAATGAGGCCGCCTTTTCCCACTCGCTGTTTTCTCGGAGCAATTAACGGCACTTTGTGCTCAGTCTTCCTTTAGCAGTGAATGGAAGGCATGTAATGAATACAACAGCGATATAATAGCATTATTCTCTTTCACTTCTATTCGATTATTTCCGTCTGTCTGACTCCAGCGACAGCGATTGAAATGAAAAAATAAACAGAATGATATCGAATTCTAGTAACATAGTTACATTGTGCTCCTCCGCGGATCATAAGGAACCATGTGACTATACACGCATGCCTTAGTAAAGCCTGCAGTACAGGCACACTCTGGTACAAAACTCTGCGCACTTTAAATACGCTCTTTAGTAATGCGCATTCCAGATGATCACCGGTCTGAAAAACAAGACGCAAAAGCCTGTCTTCACGATAGCATGAAAGCCGCATGCTCAATGATATGCTTACGCGAAACGCAGCTGGGCACACCATCCCGACGGGTAAGGGCCAAGAACCGTGACATGGTGTAATAGTTGAGACGACAAAGTGGTTCTATAGACAATGGGAAAAGGTGACCAGTTGCAGATAGGAAGAGTCTCCCAAGCCGCAGAGACACTTGCGCTGGGATCTTTGAAGATTTTGTTATTTTAAGCGCAGCTGATTTCAAGAGTATGAACAGAGGTCGGCTAGGTTTAATGGATATGCCGTTAATACGGCAGGCGTTTTTTTATATTTTTATAAGCATTATGAGACACAATAGTTGGGTCAACCTGTCCTAAGTGGCCCCACACTTGTACATGACAACTAAAAGATCGTTATTTACTTCACTAGCTCCAATCAAGCACCATGGTTTTGAGAAATCCGCAACCATGGCACTCATAGAGATAAAATAGCCCCAGCCACAGCCCAACTTAGTAAGGAACAACATACACTCTGCCTTAGCGGACGCGCCCGCATACTAAAAGGATCGAGCCCTGAGATAGACGGAACCAGGGAAGTTTGTAAGACGATATCTTGGGTAATGACGAATATATATTGATTTTTTAAAATCAATCGACATTGGTAGTTTATTTTCAAAACAGACTTGAAGCTCTGAGGAGCAGTCAGGAAGTAGCAGAGCCTCCCTAAAACATTTTACTCAGGTATTTTCCACTTCGTTCTTGAGTTGTTTCAGACTATATAGTGTGAAGGTATACCGAATTACCGCGGAGGCACCCTGCGCACACGAATTAGCTAGGCAGAGCTACTGCGCATGCGCGGGAGGCATTCCGTAATCAGATGATATTGACGGATACAACTTTAGAACGGAACGGCGAATGCCCCTGAAAGTGGTCTCTCAAGCCAGCTGGGCGACCGGTTCTCATGAGGTCGCCGTTGAGGTCACCGTCATGAGGTCGCAGATAAATGGCAGATTCCTCCGTGAAATGGGATTAACCGCGAAATCATGACAATCGGTCGACCTCGTTGACTGGAGGGCAACCCTTGAGGGACGTTTGCGGTTTCATTCCTGAGTTATACCCGACTGTAGTATAGCTGACCACGATGGGTCTGTCTGTCTGTCTGTCTGTCTGTCTGTCTGTCTGTCTGTCTGTCTGTTTGTCTGTCTGTCTGTCTGTCTGTCTGTCTGTCTGTCTGTCTGTCTGTCTGTCTGTCTGTCTGTCTGTCTGTCTGTCTGTCTGTCTGTCTGTCTGTCTGTCTGTTTTGTCTGTCTGTCTGTCTGTCTGTCTGTCTGTCTGTCTGTCTGTCTGTCTGTCTGTCTGTCTGTCTGTCTGTCTGTCTGTCTGTTTTGTCTGTCTGTTTTGTCTGTCTGTCTGTCTGTCTGTTTTGTCTGTCTGTCTGTCTGTCTGTCTGTCTGTCTGTCTGTCTGTCTGGTCTGTCTGTCTGTCTGTCTGGTCTGTCTGTCTGTCTGTCTGTCTGTCTGTCTGTCTGTCTGTCTGTCTGTCTGTCTGTCTGTCTGTCTGTCTGTCTGTCTGTCTGTCTGTCTGTCTGTCTGTCTGTCTGTCTGTCTGTCTGTCTGTCTGTCTCCCTATTCCCTTCACTTTCTTTTCCTGCTGCTGAGCACTGCTACCCGCTAAAGAAAACAAAATAAATCATCTGTTGTTCCTTACCCAAAGCGACCATTGCTCTATAATATTCCCCAGGACCACTTCGACGAAGCGAGAGCAGCTTGCGCACTCTCAACACCTCCAACTTTCCACGCCGCGCGTCTGCTGTGCACTCTTAGTGAGTGTCAAAGTACTCCGGGTGATCGCAGTTAATCCAGTCTTCCACTACTCCACCTGTCTATTCCTTCTCGCACACCTTCCTTCCTCCCTTTCCCCACGGCGCGGTAGAGGTGTCTGCTGAGGAGTGAGACAGTTATTGCGCCTTTCATTTCCTCAAAAGCATTTTTTTTTATTCCGCTACAGCATTCCTTCGCGCATCTGCTGCCATGAAAATACAACACCATAGAACTCGTGGCGACTGCGATGCGTGCGCCGCGACTATAGCGGCCTCCAATGAAAACATGCCTGCTCCCACAAAGGCGTTAGCGGCTGTGGGCTTATCGAAGTACGCACTCGTTACGCTCATTTCGTTGACCGGCCACAAATGCCGACCCCTACGCTGGGAGCCAAGGGGACGTAAGGCAAGCAATTTCTTATCAGATCGTGGTTGAGAGTGGTGTAATCGCGGCCACTGGGGCTCCGTCACGGTGTATATGCTTTTTTTTTAATGCGCAAGCATTACGTGGTTCATGTGTGCACAGAAAGTGTGTACAGAAAGTGTGTTCAGAAAGTGTTAACAGAAAATGTGGACACTTACCTTAGCTAACCCGAGTTTTTCGGTAGTAGCTCGGGCAAGTTCGGAGGAGCGTCGCGCCAGCTGCGCGAGAAGTTGCTCGGGAAGAGTAACATGGGTCGCATAGTCTCTACAGGTGGCTGTGACAGGAACTACCACCTGCCAGTGCAGAGGCACGTCATCTATGAATGCTAAGTAGAGGATGATCAATTCTGCATATATGAGCATTAACACACGGAGCTCCGAATGGTGTGCAGTTTGGTGACCAACACGAAATCAGTTACATAAACGCACAAACCACAAACGCACCAACGGAAACAGCAGTAGTGCACAATGCTTTCGCATTGATAACACGTAAGCAGACTTAAGTGCCCCGGTAGTTATTTTTCGGAGGTTCTATTTCAGCCGGGAAAAAAAAATTCTGTTAAGAGAAAGGAGGGTGAAGTTCATTTGGAAACAATGGCAGCGGCTTTTTCTTGCGACAGAGCACAAATTTCTGATTGACTCCTGTATGCAAAAGGCAGTTACTGACTTGCAAAAATTTCCTATTTGTGTAATGTGAATGATTAGGCAAAATTAAGAGGAGAAAACTAGTAGCTACGAAGTATACGATCCAAAAATACTGCCTTCGTTCTGTGCATCTAGAACGCTATTGTTCTCTGAAGTCGTGGGGCATTTGAGCGAGGATACTCTTTATATGGCAGTATGTCGGCAATGCAAGTAATACAGCGCTCATACTATTCTATTTGTCTAGCTTTCAACTACGTCGTGATATGCTCGATTGGTTCAAAGTTTCTAGTCGTTCATGCACTCAGTTGCGGCTCAAACTGGAGTGCTAAAAAATGTGTTGTTTCCAAATGCATCAGCAACAAGCTGTAAGGTTCTCTGTCCGCCGCATCACGCGATGTGTACTTTGTGTCGCTTATTACACCCTACAGATAGTCCTGAAACCCACCTTGTTCGGAGGCTCCTTTCGCTTTGCGCTTTAACGCCGCGCCGCGCCTTTTCTTCGGAGCCAGAGAACGCCCCGTAGTATTATGAAAGCTCAAAGACCCCCTCGAATGGACAACAAAGGATTGCGCGTAGGGATTTTTTCCTGCTGGCTATTTTGTTTCAACCTAAGCTCTCAATGCCGGGGTAAGAAAAATACAAAGGGAAGAAGCCGGCCCTTTTCCGGTTTGTTTAAAACCACCTTCGAGCCGCTTTTCGTGGGTGTGGCACCTCGAGCGGAGAAAAAACAGCAGCAAGGGAATTGTACGAAACAAGAAAGAAAAAAAAAACACATTGCTCAACAAGAATAAAATGGCGGACATGAAAGCTTGAAGTGAGACAACCATGAAGTGATTAACCCTAATGAGGCCTATGTCATGAATCGTCTTAGTAAAAATACGCCCAAGGAGCACGTAAGTGACCTGCCGCGGTTGTTCAGTGATTAAGACGCTCGTCAACTGAGCCGGAGTACCCGGGTTAGAACCCAACCGCGGCGGCAGCGTTTCGATGGAGGCGAAACGCAAAAGCGCCTCTTTGCTGTGTGATATCAGTGCACGTTAAAGATCCCCAGGTGGTCGAAATTATTTCGGAGGCCTCCACTACGGCACCTCTTTCTTCTTTCACTCCCTCCTTTATCCTTTCCCTTACGGCGCGGTTGTGGTGTCCACGGAGATATGTGAGACAGTTACTGCGTTATTTACTTTCCTCAAAAGCAGTAATCAGTTTTTCTTTTCTTAACTGGTATTTTTGTTCCGGTTCAGTGCGCGTAATGTGCGAAAGGTTCTTTTTAATTAATAAGAGCTAAGCATGAGCGGCACGCCGCTGTGCATTTAGTTAATATCTCTAAGTCTTTCTGTGAGGACGTGGCTGACACCTTCCACGTGGTCTGTGCATTCCAGCGAAATCCTTCTCTTCCACCCCTAACCCATTCCCCTACTCGAGAGGACAGGGAGGCGGCCCTGCTCGGCTGCCTGGACCTAACGGCCCAACAAGCCCTGGTTCAGCGAGCTCATGTGGCGGTCCAGACCAATGGGAGAGAGAGAGAGAAAGGAATTTTAATGAGGGAAAGGTGGAGAGGTCGGCCGGTGGTAACATGGCCCTGGCCTGCTACTCCACACAGGGGAAAGGGAAGAGGAGGAAAAGGAAAGTGCGAATGAAGGCTGATGATGGCATAATACAATGAGTTTCTCGGGTGATGTCTACACACACACACACCACACACACCACACTGGCTGGCACACGCATCGCGGTGAGTAGACGCACATAAAACTCATAAAACTGGTGTCAGCAATACAAATACCGACACATGTCATTAACCATGTAGGTTGTGCACAGGCGGTCACAGACGAGTATCCAGGCCTGTTTCACACAAAAAGTTGAGCAGGGCCTTTGTCACACGGCACCAATCAGAACGTCTCGTCCTGGCGCCCAGAAGAGTTTCCTCAGAGAGAGGGCGAGAGTCCAGTCGTTTCACGGTCGCCTCCAATGTTGTTCTTTCAGCAGTATAGTTCGGGCACTCGCAAAGAAGGTGTCCAATAGTCTCTGGAGTGTGGCACTGTGCGCAATTTGGGTTACTTTCGATGCCGATCTTGTGAAGATAGTGTTTGGTGTAGGCAACGCCAAGCCGTAGCCGGTGGAGTAAAGTCCCATGACGTCGCACCACCATAGATGGCAAATGTAATCGTGAGCCAGCGTCAAGCTTACAGACGCGGTCCTGTTGATGACTCGAATCATGCCAGTGCGACTGCATTGCCGCTTGCATTAAATGCGCCAACAAGGCTCCAATGTCTGATTTAGAAAAGGCTATCTCAATGAAAGCACCATCACTATGTGCCATCCGAGCCTCGGCGTCAGCACGCTCGTTTCCCGCTATGCCGCAATGGCTCGGTATCCATTGAAACTTTATGATATGGCCGCGGTGGAAAGCTTCGGCTAACAAAACCACAATTTGTTGAACCAGCTGCTCGCATGCCCTTGGTTTTAGATAAGTTTGTACGACCTGCAATGCCGATCTCGAGTCGCAGAATATAGTCCATTGCTGCGCTGGCTGGTGACCAATATAAAGGACGGCTTCTCGTATGGCTGCCAATTCGGTTGCCGTAGAGGACGTTTTGTGCATGAGCCTGAAACGGTGACATGAGGCATTTCCTGGCACTATCACCGCTGCAGCTGAAGAAGTGGTCGTCACGGATCCGTCCACGAAAACATGCTGGGTGTTAGTATACATAGATGTAATGTATGACAGCGCCAGCTGTTTCAGTCCGACTGTTGGAATGTGCGTCTTCTTTGTTATCCCTGGGATTGTTGTCCGTATAGATGGTTTTGGTACTGCCCAAAGTGGCACCTCCGCAATCTGGTGTGGCGCGTAGTTCGAAGGCACCGCATTGCGCTGCATCCTAAGGGCTCTGGAAAAGGCTGCATCTGGACGCGCCGCACTAATGTTGGTCAGGGGGTGATGACGATGCCTGGTCAGGTCCCTGAATAATTGACTCCACCTAGTAACCTAGTATTGTAAGGGGAGCGACCCACTATAGACTGCTTCCCTGTCAACCTCTCTGTAAATATTATTAAATGTTTATCATCATCATCATCAAGTCACCCAATGGGGACCTGTGGTCTCAATATACGGAATATCAGATATAACTCTAATTGCTCTTTTTAGAACAGGAGTAGCATTCACAAGTTTTTGTCTGATTTGATACCTTACACAATCTGCAAAATTGGAAAGGCGCAGAATAAACGTTTTTACAGTTTTGGTTGTAAAAGTGACCTAAATTTGTTGATGGCGCCAATGGAGTGCGCTACTTAATTCGCACATAACTTCGCGCTCATCGCACAATAGTTCGTTAAATACAACTCCCAGAAAACGGCGTCCCTCATAACCTGAGTTGCTTTGGGACGTTAAACCCCTATAATCCAAACCAAACCATCCTTTGTGTATAACTAATATTCCTTCAATTTTAAGCTGCTCTGGAAAAATACCTTCTTTCAGCATTAAATTACAAAGATGTGAAAAACGGGCGCAGAGATTTTCAAGTAGCAGTAGCAGGAGCAGCAGTAGTAGTAGGAGCAGCAGTAGTAGTAGGAGTAGCAGCAGTAGCAGCAGTAGCAGCAGTAGCAGCAGTAGCAGCAGTAGCAGCAGTAGCAGCAGTAGCAGCAGTAGCAGCAGTAGCAGCAGTAGCAGCAGTAGCAGCAGTAGCAGCAGTAGCAGCAGTAGCAGCAGCAGTAGCAGTAGCAGTAGCGGTAGCGATGGTGGCGAAGGCGGCGGTGATGGTGGTGGTGTTGGTAGTAGTAGTAGTAGTAGTAGTAGTAGTAGTAGTAGTAGTAGTAGTAGTAGTAGTAGTAGTAGTAGTAGTAGTAGTAGTAGTAGTAGTAGTAGCAGTAGTAGTAGTAGTAGTAGTAGTAGTAGTAGTAGTAGTAGTAGTAGTAGTAGTAGTAGTAGTGGTAGTAGTACTGGCTTTAGTGGTATAGATGGTGGTGGTGGTGGTGGTAGTAGTAGTAGCTATATGTGCTTTTGCCTGGCACACCAGTTCGGGCTGATCCTCTTTGCGAGAAGAAGCCAGCCGGGTATACCAGGAGAGCACAGCGGATGAGAATGGGGGTAGAAAAGGGACTCGAGAGCTACAGGACAGCTGAAGAGACAGTGTTCAAGATTGTATTAAAGCTCAGGGCATTTGGGTCAGGAGGGCGCCAGAGCAGGGTCATACTATTTTTGCAGTTTGGATTTTAATGTTGCCCAAACTTTTAGATATGTTATACGTTCTGCGATTTTCTAAAGCAGTTGCGGGAGTTGAAAATATTGTATGCGCCTGATAGCAAATTAGAATACTTAAGATATGTATAGTGGTGTGTTGTGGATTCGTGCTCCCGCCTACTGTCAGAACGTGCTGATTGAATTTATGTCATGTCGTGTTGCAGGGATCGTTTTTTCCTGATTAGTAAATTATTGTTTCCCATATTTGTTCAGGATTATGCCCTTTATTAAATACTTTTTCATAGTAATCTCGTTCAGTCTTCCTAAATTCAGAACGAAGCCTGTTTTGTGCTCTTTTAAACCCGTCGGAAACATTTATGTCTTTATTAATTCTAAAACGAGCAAAAAACTTGTTTTTCTGTCTACTCCTTTATATAATTCTTTGCTTATCCAATGTTTTCATCACTTTCTAAATTTAACATGTCGAATAAATTGAAACGCAGAGTTATATATTTCTAGCAGTTTTTCAACACAGATGATATAGGATTCGTTCCGATCGTTTTCCTTATACCAGGTGCTTCGACTGAGATGTTTTGCAATTTTTAAAAATAGGCTTTTTAAGTTAGAAGAGCGCTTGTTTGCGCATAGCATTCTCAGCCGTAAAATGCTTCAGAATACAGCTAAGATGTACCAACTAGTACGCTCGCTAACTAATATTCAGTAGTTACCTTGTAACTATTCCTGTTTGTCTCCTTATTTATCGAAAGTCGTGTAGCGCACCGTAAGTAATATCCATATCAGTTATTAAAATTTCGAGAACACAGTTACTCTTGGCAATGTGAACCAACAAATTTTGGCTGTTTCGGCGAGTTACATGCCCTGGAGAGGTTGTTGCGCCTGAAAGCTTTTCGAAAGGACATATATTTAGGCGCAATGGAAGCAAACTTTGTTAGCCTTGTTAGTGCAATGACATGTATTTATTATTGTTGAATATATTAACCCACCCGTTATGTAATACCCCCTGAAGGGGGGTCTTTAAGGTGAATAAAGTGAAGTGAAGTGAAAAGGTTAATTACTCGGTATTAGTTAATATGCCTACTAGTTAGCGAGTCTTAGCTGTACTCTGCTGGGTTACACCACTGACAGTGCTATGCCGAAGAAAAGTGCTCTTGTAACTCAAAAAGCATTTTTTTCAAAGAACTGCGACCACCTTCCGTGAGCCAAGTGAGCGTATTCGCGATTGCAATAAAGCAAACTCTCAAGCGAATAACAACGAACTTTCTAACTTAACTACTTGTTTTCGACACATTGGATAACAGAACAGTGCAAGAAAATTAGAACGTTTTTGTCACAAAGGTACACGAACTAACGGACCGGTATATCCCATTACGCAATAGTTTTTTCTCACACGCACCTTGATGTAACACGCACATAAAACGGCTAAGCAACAGAAAAGCGACTATTCCGTTCCGCCAAACTACAGTGTTCTAAACGCTGTTCCCTAAGGCTGCTAATTCCGCATATGCATTTGAAATAAAAAATGTGAGAGCTAACTTGAACCAAGTAATCTTAACCTCGTTGCTTACTAAAAACTCAAAAGGTTTTGGCGTGTTGTCATCCCTACCGACGAGAATACCTTGCGAGATTACGGCAGTGAAACTTTATCACTTGAGGTCTCCTCTGAGGCATTAAATAATTTTTTTTCGGTAACTTCGTCAGTTCGTCAATGACGAATAAATGAATTGAATTAAATGAATTGAAAGTTCGCTGCGGCACTATGTCGTGGAGGTGTGCGTTCACATTCTCGCCTTCATTCGACTATCGTACCACACATCGCCTTCATCTTAGTTTTAGTGAGCTGTCTTCAATGCACTTAATGCAAAAACTATCTAGATTGGTACGGTAGTTAAACAGACGTTTATCGCGGTGATGGCGCTTCTATAGCCAAGGACCATATGACAAGCTTAGGCAGTGTCACGAGAAGTAAGGTTTCCGCGAATCTGTTGTTAACATAAAAGATTTAGAGTAATTTGGGCCATAGTTTTAGAATATTGGCAGATATTTCGTGAGGAAAAGCCTGGGACGGCATTAGTGGTGGTCTCTTCGTGTAAGTAAGGCTGGCTTCATTCGTAGTTAACTAACAACTGGTTATTAAGCAGACACTTTTTATTCAGTTTAATGAGGAAGTCATGAGGCTTCGCAGGAAATCTACGATGGCGCATGTTCACCAAAGGAAGCTTTAGTGCGGGCATGTTTCACGGTGTGAACACGAAAGTATATGCATACGCTGCACGAACGTATGGCTCGAAAGGCGCCTTTCGGTGGTGCTCGCTTACAGGCCGTTGACGTGGGGTCATTCATTTATTGAACCTCGAGTTGAAAATAAATGAAATGAATTCAACTGAATTTAACGTAACCCAACATTTCCGGCCAGCCCACGTGATAAAATTACACCTATGGGCCCATTAATTAATGAAGCAATAGGTATCGAACAATTTACTGTTTATTTGGAAGTGTCACCAAGCCCGGGATTTGACCAAATCAACACTAAAATCCTGAAACGCTCAAAACTGCATTACTGTCTTGTCTTGGCTTACCTATACCAGCAATCCCTCGATGATAGCATTGCATGCAAAATACTTGAACACGCACTTTCTACAACCATCGTCAATTTCCTTGGTGTTTACCTTACGTCTGCTTTTAATTGGTCCTTACATATTACTAAATTAGCTGCAGGGCTAACCGTACGATACTTGCGCCGTAACTTTTCCAGTGCTCCTGTGTCACAAAATCTACGGTTGTAGAAATCCCTAATCCGTAGCAAACTTGGATATATATGCCGCACCATCTGGGACCCCAGCAGTGACGACTTGCTTTATTCCCTCGAATTAGTTCGAACTGATTCTGTTCGTTTAATTCTTCGTAACTCTAATAGCACAGGTGGAGTGACTTCAATAAAAACCTAATTTCGACTTTCGCTCTAGCGATTCACTAGTGGCTGCCCACCAGTCAGGCTGCCTGGCTAATCATCTTCAAGGTACTGAAATAAAGGCATCAGGCCACGACAAACTGATAAATTCTGTTTTATCAGGGACAAATGGTCGGTTGCTGATAAAGTCGGTACTTGGTGCATGGAAGACCCGGCGATGCTCGCTTGTGCTGTGTATGCTCCTCACTTCCGTTTATTTGAAAAAAATTTTTACCACTACGTTTTGCAAAATGGCATTCTAATCCCCTCCTTGTGTATCACTCCTCGCATTGATCACGCACCAAAAGTTGGCATCGGTTTCTGGCACACAAAAACTTTCCTTCAATCATTCATTCCGCGTACTGCACAGTACTGAAACCACCTTCCTGGATCGCTCACCTCCATTGCTGATCGTGTATTCACAGTGCCTTAGCTAACCCTGTATAACCAGCAATGTAACAAAGTTTGTAAATTATTTTAGCTACTATTGTACAACTATGAAACATTCATGTTTGTAAATTCAAATGTTCTTTTAACCACTCTCCTACGTAATGCGTATGGCCCTGAAACTAATTCAAACAAACAAACAAACAAACAAACAAACAAACAAACAAACAAACAAACAAACAAACAAACAAACAAACAAACAAACAAACAAACAAACAAACAAACAAACAAACAAATATTAAGCTGTCCTGTACAACAGCGACCTTGCTCGGCAGAATCAGGTATTATGCTTTTATTTCTGAAGGTTATTTACGTTGCCCGAGGTCGACCTGTACACAGGTACGGGTATAAATGTAATGCCACATGAATCTGCTACAAGAATCGCAGAATAATTATGGACAACAGAATACTAAAAAAAGAAATACAATCAGGCACAGAAGAGGGGTAATTTGGGTTGTTGGTAGCACAGGAAGATGTACATACGGTAAAAAAAAAATGATACCACCCGCTTTTTTATACTTTCTGTGCAGGAATTTTTCAGAGTAGTTATCTTAATGAAATACTACTATATCTAAACAGTCCACAAAACATGCATCAGAAAAGATGATGAACCAATTTTATGCTCACGAAAAATAATGTAGTTCGTGATATCATCAGTCTTGTTACTTTACTTTAACTTCGGCAGTTTACTCAAAACCAAAATAATTTGCCTTTTCATTTCAGTGGTTCCAACAACGTTCTAATCCTCAATGAGCTGCAACGGTATATAAATCCTCACCGAAATCAAAAAAACGGATCATTGATGGAAAAAAGATAAAAGTGCCTAGAGGTGACAAAACCCAAACCAAATTAGAATGACTAAGGACAGATAAAGCTTTCTGCATGCGATGACAATACTTGCAGGCCGCCTGCGCAATGGCTGAGGTAAAGAATACAGCGCATCAAGGCTCTTCCGCTTTTTCAACTACACATTGCCGTGGATGCTCCTAACCTGCAGTTTAGAGCAGCGCTGGAGAAGGACAGGAGCTGTTGTATTGACGAGTGGCATGTCTGTTTAACTTATTAGAGAGCCAGTACCACTATCCCGAAACGCACCCAGCAACAGTGCGTACCGCACGTAAGAGTAATACGTATTATTTAAGCGCGATTCCTCATGCATAACGTGTTACTCGGCAATATAAAGGAAATGCCCACCACGCTTCGTGCAACGATGCTTTGATGAACGCGTAAACGATAGCGAGCCAGTGCTTTGTTTTGTGAAAAGGGTTCAGCACTGTGAAAGGTAAGAGCTGGCATCACCTGATCCTCATACGAGCGGTTCGTGACTAGCTGGTGATTTCACGCTTTAGTCAGTTGCAGTGGCAAACACCGCACCAGCCATGACGCCTTAAAATCGGGAACAGTTATTTTCTGAAATCGAGAACCGTTTGGCTGACACCGGCTGTATATACCTCTCACAACATTGCATGCTTTTAGTGAGACAGAGTCTGCGCTACCAGCGCATCAGCTGAAGGACGCTAGCGCATCGTCTTTCGGGTCTTCGGTTTGCGGCGGCTCACGACAGACAAAAATGCAGGTCTCTCATTTAGTCATCATGTGCCCAGACCAGGCAGGATTTTGGATGCTTGGCGCACTCCGTAAGATTACATGGCAACGTGAGGCTGATGGTCACGTAGACGCTAGTTATGATGCCGGAGTCCCCCTTTACTTTCCTTTGTCTCTCGCCGCAATGAGGGAGAATTTGCTGGACACCAATTTGACACTTCCTTTTTAGACGTTTCATTAGCATCTCCACCCTTGAGGAACGGACGCGGCGCACGGCCATCTTCGCCACAGAGCGAACATTCGTGACTGTTCACCTTCACAATGCGGGCGCAAACACAGAGGCGCCTTACGTACGCTCTCGCTTGTACAAGTGCTAGCGGCCACGGTTACACCTGGCAACGGACCACGCATTCTTTCTCGAGCTTTCCGTGCCTGAGCATGTTTTTTTCACTCGTGCCTCGTTGTTTTCGTCCCGCAAACAACAAGGACAGCTCCTGTCCATTCTTTCAAGGTCGTGCAAATAAAAGCAGCCCCTAAGTTCGACAGGGCCTACGTTCTGGGAACGTTGATTGCCCGAAGGCTGTGGTCGCCATGTGTCGAGATGTTGCCAACAAAAGCCCCGGAAAAACCGGGTCCATTCCAGGCATGCAATGCCATTGCTCGTTTGTCAGAGGCTTCAGTGGCTCTGTCAATCGTAGACCCTTGGAACAGAGCCCAGCGTTCGCTAAGCTGTCAATCAAACGGCCTTTGTCCTCTAACGGAAAACCAGCGGGCAACCGCCGCTGCTTAACCGACAGCTCCAGCGAAAGCCCATGAATGTGAGCCGGAGCCTTGCACGACGTGAAGCAGCACTGTTCGCCTCCGACGCCCCAGCGAAGGTACCCGGCTGGGTGTGCAGGACTGGTTGCGAAGGCTGACAGATTAAGCTGTTATGGCAAGCAAAAATTACTGGCTAGCAGCTAAGAGCCAACAAGGAATGATGTACTTTTGGCACCAGAGACCGTTATTGCGGCGTTTCTTGGAAACCTTTGAAAGGAAAACATGGTTGTACTGCGTCACGCGTCTATTATCAACTCCGCTTGTGTTTGCCTGATGAATGCCATCCAATCTAGTGTTATTTTTCCGTGAAAGAGGTACTGATCTCACGCAGTCGTGAATAATAAACAAAAATATTGCCTCGAACTTTTCCAGTCTGCGTCTTTGACAGTCACCACCGACACACTGCCTGCCTTGTCATTATCAAGAACACAAAATGCAGCACAGGCTCTTCTTCACACTTCACTAGCTTCCTAAGATTCAACATCTTGCTTTTTTCGTTACTGGTAGGAGATAGCTTGACGAAGTTTAGGGCCACATAGGAACCGAACCGTTGAGCATGAGCCTCACGCAAATTATAAGTATGAAAAAGTACGCCAATGATATGGATTGGATATCCAAAGGAGGACAATACAGCAACGGCCAAACGTTTAGGGGCGTGTTTTCGGTGGCGAGAAAAATGCTGTCTTGCGTCGCTACTTAGGCAGCTGGCATTCGTTTAAGTGGATGCAGCATGCGTGTAACCTTAAGCTTCGTGTTTTTCCCGAGGACTGGTTTATCTCATTACTCAGAATTTGTTGCCCGTGAACCCGTCTCCCGTAAACTTTGTTCATGACATATTTTTTCCTGAAAAAAAAAAAAAAAAGCTCGAACAAGCAAACAAAGATATACAAGGCAGGCCGTCCTGGCAACTTTCAAGTTATCATTTTTTATTCACAACATGTCAAAGCGGAATATTTATTTTTATAGTGCTACATCTGCTACCGAGACCAATGGTACATTGAGTAAAACAGCGCTCTCTGTGAACGTCACTGCTTCCTTTTCGCCGCGCAGTAACCAAGGTCGCTTTGTTATTCCCCACAGCCATCAGCGGACACAGTGCTTGATGCGCATTGAACAGCAACAAAAGCTCCGTTTGGTGACGTACAGCCCACGTAGTGCTGTGTATATATGTTCTCTCACATCTCCTGTTTACTGGCTCTGACGGCTCCCGATATTGACAGCTTGGCACCGTTCAGACGTCATGGTGCCTTTCAGAGATGCCATACAAAATTTTCTGGCCGACTACGCTCCTCTCAATGCGTTAGCCTGCTGGTCCAAGTAAACTCGTTCCCAAGTAAGTTTGACGTCTCGTCAGTGGTAATTGCTACGAGGCAATGCTTCCGGCGAAAGCCTGCGTAGGCACCTCGCACGTGAAAACACATGTAACCTGCGGACAGGAACGCTGAAAACAAGTACGAATAAGGACTGCTATCGCGGCCAGCCAAAGAGAGTGCCAGCGTCGCACCCGCTCGTTTCTTCTCATCGGTCGGGCCAAGTCCCTTGGAGCCAAATGCCGTTCTCGCTGAAAGACAATCGACGTTTAACCTTCGCGAGCTGTTACCAAAAATAGGGATGCCGATGCTAAAAAATACATGCAGTTTAAGCCAAGCATGAAAAACGAAACAAGTACCATTCAAATCTTTACCGACGTACAATAAGAGTGATTACTTTCAGAGAGATGTTGCAGAACTGCTAGTATGGTATGTAGCATTTAATGCCCAAGAGCAACACAAGGACTGTGAGAGACGGCGTAATGGAACACTCCGCATCAATTTAAACCACCTGAAATTCTTTAACATGCACTGACATCGCACAACACACGAGCCAGGGGCTTCAGAATTGAGGCGATGAACAAAAGCTAGTGCAGTCAACGACCGGGTGCAAGCACTGTGCTGCTGATGAAGAAATTTCTGCTTACATCATGCGTCATCCACCTTATTAAATGAAACGAGGTGTCAGTCGTGAAAAGTCTTTTTCGGATTGCCTGCAAACGTCCTTCGCTATAAATAAAGGGTTACGATGTAAACGTAATACACTACCTGCTTACAGGCAGTTGTACGGACTTAACTTCTACGCGTGACAATGATCTCGTGTACAGAATTACTTTACGGCCAGTGACGCAGTGGCTTGTGAAGGGAGGGCGTTAGTACTTGCAGTTGAGATTCCATGGACTCTTGTTGCTTTCATGCAGAGAGCATATAAAACCTTGCATGCTAATAGAAAAAAAAATTGTCGCGTAAACGTTTCCCGTCCAAAATACAAATTCTTGAGCAGTCGCGCGCAGCTGCCCAGCGACAGCATGCAAATGAGAAGTGTTTTACCACTGGTGTGCTCGAACACGCCCCACAGACCTCGCGGCGCTCTCGAAAGGCAAACTAATAGTAAATGTAAGCAGGGTCGCGACATGCCCAAATTTGCCTAGCGCAGCAGAGCCTTGCCCGGGGTGAAACACACTCCCGCAATGCGGCTTCTCGTCCTGGGAATCCCGTGACGCGCCCGTACATGGGCGGCGCGGCCGTTTTATGCTTCATGAGCTGCGCCGAAACTCGCGTCGCTAAGCCATGCGCGCCTTCGATCGAAACCGACGCACCGTGAAGGGTGCTCATTAAGGAGGCCGCATGCTACGTCACCCGAGACGCGAGAGTACGCTACGTCCGAATGAGTGAACAGCCCCCTTCCTCTCCGCTTCCTCTTGGGACGGCCGTGACATCTGCCATGCGTGGAGTGAGCGAAAGAATGGGTGTGGATGACCTAATGTAGCACTCGTCTGAGGCAGCTACCGGGCCGCTGTAATTTGCATGCTCGTTGGAAGCGAGGAAAGAGCACGTAAGGTCGCAAAAAAGACAGAGTAGGAGGAAAGAATAGAAAAAAAGAAAAGAAAAGTTGGTCAGTTCGTTTATTCGACAAGAAGGTCAAGTGGGCGAACAGTGGCTCGTAGGCACTCACAAGCCGGAAAGCTGAAGAGAAGAGAGACAGAGAAAAAATAAAAACAGAGCGCGAAGAACATTCGTTTTTACGTGTTGCCTCTCAGGCTTCCGCTTTGCTCGGTTCAGTGAACAATATCTCTTACCACCACACCCTGTATAGGAAAACCGGTAGCTATTAGGCTTCACAAGTCTTTATCAAGAGCTCCTGACGTTCGCATACTTGCATCTGCAGTTACCGCGGAAGACAGGAAGAGATGGAGTTGAATATCGTATAACTTGCGCAGAACAAGCAGCCAGTCTCACGATCAGAATGGCTATCTAGAGAAAAAAAAAACAGACGTCTTGCAGTGCACTCTTTTGTCCTTCTGTATTATTTTCTCGAAGTTGTGAACGTTCCACACTATGTAGGTTGCATTTACAGATGCTGAGAGTTTTCTTTCGGTTCGAAACACTGCGCCCTTTCGCCGGCTCCCGGGAAGAATAGAGGTATGAAAGGAAAATGAACTCATTACCTCGGAGTTGCTAGCTTCTGTTGAAGCCATTATACAACACAAAACTGATTCCGAGTTCTTGACGCCAGCAGACTACGGCCCTTGGACCGTGAGAGCGCTTGATTTTGCTGCAACACGGGCACTCTAAATGTGCATTGAGATCGGTGGCCATCTTATTTTGTATAGCGATTCGCGTGTGATGCTGCAGGGATTTCAGTCGTCACTGAGAAATGGCCATACGATCCCGCAGATGGCGCCAGGTGCCTCCCCCCCCCCCCCTACCTCCACCTCTTCAAAAATAAATAGTACGAAATAAAGAATGGCGCCGTTTAAACAGAGTGGCGCTGGCACCACCCCTATTCAAGAGGGATGCTAATAAAATCCATCTATCACGCTACATAAAAAATGTTTTTCAAACCCACTTGGAAGGAAGAAGCCCGAAACCGAGAAGGAAAATTGGAAGTATCTTTAATTGAAAGTTTCGTGCAAAGAGTGTTTCGAATATTCAGTCTGGCACACACCTGATGTGCCGATGAGGGACAGAGCTTTGCACTTAGAATCGCTTCGTCCTTTAGTCTGAGAAGCTGCCACAAATCAGAGTACGCAGGTGTCATTGTTTTCAGCGTTGATAGGGCAATTTAACTTCTCTGCCATCGTCGCACAAGAATGTGAGCAGAAAAAACGGGCGAAACAGGAGGACACGACGCATAACAAAAAAATAGCGTCCTCTGTGATTTACATGCTGCCTCGCCCAGTAGTATTACCAAGATTTGGATTGCAAGTTCTTGTGCTCAACGAAGTGTCCCGTCACTGTAATGTGTCAATTCACGGAAGAGCACTCGGGCAGAGAAATCAATACTGTGCAAATTTCATGCCGAGGCGATAAGAGTAACCTGTAGGTGAAATGTTTGAAAATCACTATAGGCGCGCCTGTCACCGTCATCAATGGCGGAGACTGGCGTTATAACGCCGCCGCTGGTATAGACAGAGAGTGATGTGCAATGTGCACCTTGTATAGAGGTTGACGTAACAAACGTGTGTGAGAAGCAGATTTCATAAAAAAAGAAGGCCAGTCTATATAACATGTATAAACGAATTTGCATCGCAGAAAAAGTGCGTATCCTAAGCTGTTGGCGTTTTATTTATGCCTCCAGAAGCAAGGCCATGTTGTTGGACGGCAGTCACGCAGAGGAGTTAGCTACATCTGATCAGCCCCTCTACTAAGACATCTGCGGAGGTTAGCGAACAAATTCACCATAACAGCTGAGGATGTGTAAAAAGACAGGAAGTGCAACACATCCTGAATAAAGCTCACAGGACTCAAAATGAACTACTAGACCGTGCGATCCTGTAAACATGCACGGTATTTTTCTCGCTGAAGCACTGAGCCGCTCATACGGACTATTGCGCTATGCCCTACCAGCCTTATTCAGCATGAAAAACTTCATGAGGCGTTGACACATAGTGTTTACATGGGTTGTGAGAGAGGCAGCACTGCTGTATTGCTACACATTTCAGCCCCGTCTCGTCTGCGTCGAGGCATAGATGCACCGTTTAGGCGTTTGCCAACGGTACAAGCATGTGCGCAGGAGTTCAAGGCTCATCTTTCCTGCGTTTAGGCTGAATTTTTTTCAGTGTCTCGTAGCGTAGGTGCAATTTTTGTGGCCCTGATTGTGGGTTTGCTTCAAGGATTCTGAAGGTAGTTAGCATTAATAGATTTCACGTACTCACTGAACTTACAAAACTTGAGCGGCTTAGAGGGGCAATTTTAAATTCGCGCAAAAGAAAAAAAGCACCTATGTAAGTTGAATAAATGATGGCTACACAATTTGAGAAGAAGCATTGGTGATGACACTGATGGTCTTTATGTATGATGATCTCTGTGTATGTATGTATGTATGATCTCTACGATAATGTGATGATCGAGTACATGTGAGTAACAGCAGAATACGAACGAGCGTGTCACTCTATCGGAACTAGAAGGTCCACTGAGCATGAACTCAAGAGCAAAAGTTATTCATTGAAAAGAGGAATGCTTCGAAAACCAGTCTCTGATTTGACCGACGGGCCAGCCATGCCTGAACTATCACTTAGCAAAGAAATAAGTTTCATCAGGAGCAGCGCTTCGTGAAACAACGAGGGAAAATTTGATCATGGCACATATCTGCGTCGCATTAAAGTTGGAGGGTGCAGTGTGCTCACTTGCGCAACTGGGGGCCAACATTTGTGTGAACTTTAAAATATAAGCTTAAAGCACGCTTGAGCGAGTTGAACAGGACATCACTAGAGATTCAGTGCGGTACTGTCTACTGATTTTTCTGCCTGAATTTCTTCGCCAGTATTAGTCATTAAAGCACATGCTAAAGCCTCCACCTTTTCGCCCTTGTCGACTGTTTAGAGAATAAACATCTCTGAATATGTTCTTCGTAAGCAGCATTAAAAAAAAAATCTTTTATGCGGAAATAAAGAACAAGCAAAATAATTATATTCTCTTTTTTTTTCGCGTTAAATCAGCGTATTGTCATTTCTACCAACTCGCATGTTTGCTGTGCATTTGTATTCGAGTCCTAGTTGAGCAAAACACTGTAGAAGTCCTGCTACTATCTGTAAATTTGTTGAACCGTACTGGAGGACAACTTTCAAGATTCCAGAATTCTTCGTTCAGTTACAACAAGAAAAATATTTACACAGATATTTGGAGCGATTGCCAATGTTTCGATCGATAGAAAAGGGATACCGGAGCAACGCGGCTCAATTCAATAGCCTCCAGTATGGCAAGGTCAGAACAGTGATGTCCGAAAGCGGTGTCGGTGATTTTGTCTAGACAGCAGTATCAAGGCTCATTGGAGGCTGCCGCACAGTTTCTCTCTCCTAGTTAACGGAACCACTTGAATGTGTGATGCTTTCCATCCACCGCGTACAGAGCATGCAAGGTGAGAAAGTAACGGAATGTGGGCCGCCTTGCTCCCATTGATTTGTATAACACCCTATAAGAATGGATGTGCTTCCTTTCACTCACCAGAAAACAGCTCTAACAAAAATAGCTTCACTACGCTAATTATGGCAGGCCTTTTTTAAAGAAACTCAAGCGCAAACCTAGAAGGTAGCGCCTGTATACCAACGCCGCAGAACTAAGCGCTTGGTGTGTGAGTGTTTTCATCAGAAAACCTCTGGGTAGCGCCCGTAAAGTATTCCTCGAAAGAAGTATCGACTGGCGCCGCCTTGTTGGATTCTGCACTGTGGGAGCCCATTTACTGTGAAATTAAAGAGTAGCGCTTATATAGTCTTGAATAACACATCTCGAGCTAGTTAGTTGCAACCACGGCACAAAAGAGCGCAAACTTCTCAAGGACACACAAAGGGAAGAAGAGAGGTGGCGCTGAGTAACAAGTGAAGTTTTAGGACGCTTCGGCAAATATGCAGCAAGCATCAAAAGCAAAAAGAACAACAAAGCCTGATAGACAGACATTGGAACCAGATTTCATGCAGAAGAACAATGATCACCCAGCTTATGGTAAGAAACGCAACTCCTTATCCAGAAGGGCTGTGGAGTGGGTGCTGACATAGCGCTCTTTTAGGCTCGCGATGTTTTCGGTCTAAATGTCTCGAGTGCTTTTGTCACCGCACCTGCGCAGCACGCTGGTGTTACTAAACTCAGATGTGCATTTACAATCTAGTCCAGAAAACAGCTCTAACAAAAACAGCTTCACTACGCTAATTATGGCAGACCTTTTTTAAAAAAACTCAAGCGCAAACCTAGAAGGTAGCGCCTGTATACCAACGCCGCAGATGGCCTGAAATCTGCTCTTTCATCTCACAGTTGGGCTCTACTGATCTGGGATAAAAGCACGCGAGAAATCATTGAGGCAGAAAAAATCGCGAGCGCAAAATGCGTGCTGTGTCAGCACTCCTTCCATAGCCCTTCTGGATAAGGAGGATGTCTGCCTGAATATCTATCTACCAGGATTTGTTCTTGTTCTTTTTGATGCTCGCTGTATATTTACCGAAGTTGGTTTTATGGTTTTACGAGGTTTAACGTTCCAAAGCGACTCAGGCTATGGGGACACCGTAGAGAAGGGCTACGGAAATGCCGACAGCTTGGGGTTCAGTAACCTGCACTGACATAGCACAGTACACGGGCCTCTAGAATTTCGCCTCCATCGAAATGTGACCGCCGCGGCCGAGATCGAACCCACGTCTTCCGGGTTAGCAGTTGAGATTTACCGAAGTGTCAGAACAATGAAACTTCAGTTGTTAGTCAGCGCTGTACCTTGCCTTCCTTTTCTGTGTCTTTGTGAAGTATCCACTGTTTTGCGTCGTGCACATATGGCGGTTAAAACTCCGCAGGCTCATGAATTTCTGCGCCTGCGTTCTAACACTCCACGTGACAAGAAGCGCGGCCGGAATGAAGGTAACTGTGGCGTTGACAGCTTCCGCACTTTCGCAACGTCAAAGGCGCCGCGACGTGTTTTCGTCGCTAGGAAGCGCTTTCACCCAGCCAGCGAGTATTCTCGTTCTCGTCGCCATTTACTTGAGCCGCAGCGTGGTCACTGGGGCGTGCAACCAACAGCGGGCGCTCCGCCATCCAGCCATTTGCTTTGGCACGCGTGCTTCTTCAAGCCCGAGCGCTCTCCATCGTTGGTAGCCGCTCTTGAGGGACAGGAGGAGGGCAGAAGAGCGGGGAGGGGGTTTGACGCGCTTACAAATCCGAATCCCGCGCAGCATCTTATGTTGTCCCCAACAGCCGACCTAAGTGACAGCGTTAGACCGATATGTCTTGGGGTGCGAAAGCGGGACGGATGTAATTAAAAATTATGCCTGTGTGCGACCAATCAGCCATGCCAGATTCGGCGCTTGAACCTGAGGCACTGCGTCACGGCAGCGTCGGGCAGACGTGCTTCAGGCGGCACAGAAATACTTGCTTTTAGCTGCGCTGCAGTCGGGCGCTGCGGCCGGGGGCCAAACGCTCCTCGGTCGGCCGCCGCTACACTGACGCTGCCATGGATCAGCGAGCACGAAGGTCGCTCGGGTGCGTAACCGCCATGTCGCCAGACAAAAGAGGGGGGGGGGGGGGGTCGCTACTCTTCTCGAAGGATGCGACCCCACGCGAAGACGGCGCGTGGCGGCCTACCTTCCACGAACCCCTCTCGGGATTCCACGCAGGGCTGAAGCCCGAGGGAGAAGGAACTCGGGGGAGAGAAATAGAGGAAGGGGGGCTGGGGAGACGATGAATCGAACTGGATTAAATCATACGCGCTGAGGAGCTACGGCAGCAGTGAATGAGGCAAGCTTTGGATTCGACGCATGACGCGCTTGGCGTGTGTCATCGGGAAGGGGGCTCCACCCTGGATGTTATGTATATATTGGGCAAGGCTCCGGAGATGCCTGTCACTCGAGCGGTCGCTCCGCGTATGTGTCGCACACCGAGTGTGGTCCCGTCTTCGAGTAAAGGTGAGCTTTGGGAAAGTCGGGGAGGTGGTGCTTTATGTAAACGGTAAAAACATGATTATCCAGAAAACAGGCATTCAAACGGTATTATTAAGAAATGAAAGAACAGCCGCATCGAGTTTATTTTCCAGATAATTGTGCAGCAAAGAAAACGGGTGCAACGCTGTTGCCGAATTTGAAAGAAAAGGCGAGAAAATTATAGGTCGCCTCAGAACAGAAGTAGAATTAAGGATGACGATACAAAAACTTACCACGGTTACCGACATGGCTTTCTTCAGTTGAACTACCTGCCTATCGCCATTATTCTTAGTGCATGAAATACCACTTTGCGGCTGCATGCAGAGCTGTCGTGGGGCTTGTGAATGCTCTGGAAGCTTAACCACATCTCAACTGCTCCTGCAGGTTGTATTTATTTATTTATTTATTTATTTATTTATTTATTTATTTATTTATTTATTTATTTATTTATTTATTTATTTATTTATTTATTTATTTATTTATTGTACCTTTGAAGCAAGGTTATTACACAGGCATATAAGTAAATTTGCCCTGATCGCTTGAAAATGAAGGATGCGGCCAGTATTTTGTGAAGCGAAGAGCCTCTTTAAAATGTTTGTCGCCAATGACAGAAGACGTGGGGTGCGTATAATATGACTGATAGCCAAGTGTTCCGTGTATCAAGGCGCAATCACACTAGAGTAGAAGGAACGAGTGGTTCATTGCAGAGCAAGGTGCAGCGAAATGTGTCAACAAACATCCGTTTTAAACGATAATACTTCCGCACAATGGCACACACACAGATCACTTTGCTACACAATTACTATTAGGTGCATCAAACACAGCACTCACTGTTGCACAGAAACTTTGTATGCTGCACAGATGACCATAAGCTGTCATTACGTGCATTGTCATAGCTGCCACTGAATTGTAAACTACAGCTGGCTCCAGCAAAAATAGGGTCGACCTACCGGAGCATCTCTCACGCAAGAACAGTTCAGAACTGCCACTCACCTTCGTTACTTCAGCAGCCGTGGTGTAGTCCCGCGTAAGTTATCAAAGCTTCCAGCCAATAATCCACCACTTTAACGTGCTATCAGCTTTCTGGGTAGTGCCTTTGATTTGCATTCACCAGCAGTAAATTCCACTGCAGCGCCAACAAACAGCTCCGAAAGGCAAGCGTAACTGTGGCTAAATTGCACCTTCCGGAAGTGTAGTTGGCTTTACTGTTAGTTTGTAGAGGTAGCAGCACAGAAACGTGGAAAGTAGCAAAATATTAACGCATCGTTGCGCAGTATTCGTTTCCCGAAGTTATGCCATTTTTCCATGGAAACTTCCAAGGCCATATGGCTGTTTAGTTATTCGAAAACCGAACATGTTCGAAGTATTACCGTCTGCAAGTCGTGCAAAGCTTCCGCCTCCTGATAGTTTTCCTGCACCAGAATGGTAAGCAGAATGCCATTTATTTTACCTCCAAGAGTCTAATATGCCGCCTTATTCGTGCACTAGCTCGTCTCGTCTTTGATAGAGCTGCATTTCTTGCTTTGAAACGAATGCTCAATCAACTAACTCTGGAAGTGTATCATTGACGTCAGCTTTCTACCATGCCGCCGCTTAAACGTAGCGTGTATGAGTGTGCATGAATATATGGCGTGTGGTCGTTTGCAATTAGCGCGCCCACTATCGACGAGCGAGGAGAATGATTAGCGCTTTTTTTTTTTTTTTTGCTGACGAGCGACCTCTGAAAGAAGGTCTCCTTAAAACACACTTCCACAACGTCTAAAGCGGGCTTTGCTCTAGTGCACTTCTTTTGTTTAAGTTAAAAACATTAACACATAGTTTCAGATTTTTCATGAACCGTCGTAATTGAGAGCATTACGGCTCCAGAGAGGGAGACCTGTGAGCGCCTCTTTCGCTCCTCCTGCCAATACTAATAGACCATCGTAGTTTCGTACGACTGACAACAATTGCAATTACTCAAAATCGTACAGGAGACCAAATGTGCGCACCTGAAGCTAATCTGAGAGATTTAAACTTTTTTTTAACTACGATGAAAGTTAACCGTTCTGTTTATTGATGCTAAGCATTCCGCCCCTACTGGCAGACACCGGCATTGGGAAATAACAGGTGGTAGCACCTAATGGCATGACAGCAACCTCCAAACAGTGTTTTGCAAATTTTGGATGGATCATACATAATCTAAATAAACTGAAAATGAACCGAACTGGAACAAACCTCATCAGCCATGTTACTCTACATACCGCATCCGCTGTCGTCACGACCTCAGCGTTACTTCCTACCAGAAAGGATTGAATTGCTGATTTGGTCGCTTGAGATGACAATCAACTCATGTGCGATAATATTCCGCAATGGAAGCATCGCGGATGCTATAAAATCAACGCACGGAGGCTTTCTAAAAAGGCTCTTTTCCTTTTGATATCACAGGTAGCCCATTTTCTGTGACGTAGTACTGCAGCTCCTTGCAGCTTCTAATAGGCATCAGATTAGATTATTACGCCCGATGAGCGACAAATGTTTAATTCAACGCGGTTGTTCTTAGCGAACTTGCGATTGTATCATAATCTTCCTCATAGCAGGATGTGACAGCCGCTTTGCTCCTGTGACCTTAGAAAGAGCTGCACCTCACACGTCATTATGTGCGGTACGTTGGTGAAGTTATTTGTAAGCTTGCGAAATCACAGCAGCCTTTCGGGTTTCCTCACAAGCGCTGAGACTTCCTGATTTTGGAAGTGACGTACAACTGGAGAGATTCGTATGCGATATGTTCACTGCGAGACAATAGCTTTAATGTTTCGGCGCCAGTTCGCGACGGCTCCCCACAGCAGCGTAGCACTGAAAAAAAAAAAAAAAAAGAAGCAGAGGCCGTTCTTGGAAAGCCGGAAGACGCTTACTCAGCCCGAGCGCGTCTTCAGAGGTTCTAAGCTGAGCTTGCTCTGCTCTGCTGTCATTCCACGCCCGGTGATGAAACGATACGCGGCCGGGAACTCCCTGTAATCTCCAACTGTGACCTTCAGTTGCCGGGCTAAATTGCTGCCTCCTTTATGTTCCCAGATATTGAAAACGAGCGATGCTGCTGAAAGGTGACATTGATTAACATGAGGAGTAACTCCTGGTGCGGTGACGAAAAAGTAAATACGGTCCTACCATGTTATCTTAGCAGCGTGTGTTACGTTCTTCTGTTATGGTGCTGTTGCATTTTAAACGCGGAAAAGCAGGAGTATATTGCTCAAATTTGTCACGTCTTACGATGCTCAAGTAAAATTGTGTAAATTTGTGCCAGGTGTAACGCTTGCCCAATACATACTGGAGACATTTTCCTTTTGTACTTAATACACATCCAAGACGTACGCTCTGCACGCATAGGTTCGAGGCACCGCTAGCGCGCTCTGCGTAATTTGTCGCTTTTTGTCTTTGAGGGGAGTTTTGAAATGTGCACAACGCTTGTTTCTCATAGACTACACGGATGCATGCCGAGATTATGAAAACGTATAGAAGTTTAACCTTCGTGGCTCCTGTCAACAAGAGCGCTTGCTACGTTTTCCGCATCTAACGTGATGGTTTAATTTATGGGGTTTGACGTCCCAAAGCGACTCAGGCTATGAGAGACGCCGTAGTGAAGGACTCCGGAAATTTCGACAACCTGGGGTTCTTTAACGTGCACTGACATCGCACAGTACACGAAGCTCTAGAATTTCGCCTCCATAGAAATTCAGCCGCCGCGGCCGGGATCGAACCCGCGTCTTTCGGGTCAGCAGCCGAGCACCATAACCACTGAACCACCGCGGCGGGTTCATCCGCCTTTGCGAGTGTGAAACTGAATGGTGTCACGGGTAACGTGACGCCTTTGCAAGTGTCTGATGACCTTCGGTTTTCATTTTATACGTTAAGCTGCCATTGAAATGATAACCTTAAAAATGAAACATGGAGGATCACGTCTGCCAATTAGGGCTACCACTACGTTGCTACTGCATTAATAATCCGCTAGACATATTTATCAAAGTGACCCGTCCATCCTCCCCCCCCCCCTCCCCCCCCTCAATTTCCGTCTAGAACGAAGAGGATATCCGATGCTCGCATTGCATCCCAGCTAAGGAAACTAAAAATAAAATTAAGCTGATTTACTCCACCGCCGCATTGATTCTGACCGGCTGTCTATTAGGACACTTGAAAGAGAAAGACAGAAAGATAAAAAAAGAGGGGACAGTTAAGCTCAGCCTTAAAAATACGACGCGATAGCGTAGCGGGTTAATTCCCATATATGCAGAATGTCGTCCTATAATTTACATTCAAAGATCCCTCGGAGTCCGCATACCCCTCCTGGCGCAGTGGTGCAGCGGTTAAGCGATGCGCCACTGCCCTGAGGTGGAAGGTGCTCCCCGCGGTGGGCCTTGTGCGACCCAGGTTGCTCTACCCGAGCGATCAATCATTATTTTAACTGCCATCTGCCACGGTGGGCAGTTTGCTCACTGTCCGGTGGGCAGGTTGTGATGATGCCTCAAGGTCACGTGACCTATGTGGCCCACCTGCCTCCTAGGTTGCTTTTTGAAGACCACTTGAACCTGGCAGGTGGTGTCATGCTTCACATAGTGATACCCGGCTTTACCTAGCAGAGTGAAGCCATCGCTACAATATTATAACGCAGCCACGTGGTGAGAGCAGCTTTCGGTACGCATGGCTGTAATGACACCCGCAGAGGAGTATTTCTCTTATAACGCTATGGGAGTGTTCGTGGTTGTGTTGCTCGCGTTTCATGCGGATTTCACATCGTCTTTATTGCGGCACCAGGTTCCTTTAATAGCCTTCAATGCTCATTCTTTGTCAAAGTTTAGAGTCCAAGAGGGGTTTGCTTCTGGACCACGCCGTGTGGCTCGTTATGCATTCCCAGCATTACAAATCTCCTGAAGGTAAGAAGAACTCTGGTCCTTCCTCCTTCGAAGGTTAGGAATACCCCCTAGGCTACAACAGCCCCACCTCATGGCTTAGAGGCCTACCCTTCTGAGGTCTAAACGTTTAATAGAGGCTTTACCTTGGTAGTATGGAAACTTGCAAACTACGCGTGCCATTAGAACAAAGAACTAGCACTACTTCCGCACCTACGGAAGGAGCAGGTTACACATACTTCCGTCAGTTGAACACACCTGGTCTGCTGTGACCCATTTCGGCAGCAACAACAAAAGATTAAAGGAGCAAAGTCTACGTTACCTCCGGTTCTGTACACCGATAACACGGCTCCAAAGAAGAACGGTCATGAAAAATGTTAAGTAATTAAGAAATATTAAGTATCTTGCTTCGTTATAAGACACTGCCTACCTAGATTTATGTAACTGCGTCGAGCCCTGATCAGTGAAGGAAACGTTCTCTGTCTCTCTCTCCTTCGTTGTCTGAGCGTGAGATTGCTTATAGCCGCTCCATTTTAGCCGGCATTCTGTGCGCGTTTGCCCTGGAATCCGTAGACTCCCACCCACAGCGAATACTTGCCTCGGCGGTCGATGAGCGTAAAGACGTCAAAAAGCGCCGCCGAAGGGGGTTGTTGCTGTGGCTACCCATTCGAGGAGAACGAAACACTTGACCGCGCTTGGTCGAGCGCGCGAGCCTCCATGGAAGCTGGCGGCGCTGCTTTAAGAAGCAGCGCTATTTCGCGGTAGATTTAGCTCGTCGGCGCCTGTACGATTAATGGCGCAGATATCGTCCAAAACCACAACAGCGTACGGGATGGAGCGTTGGCTTCTACTTCACGGCGAGCTGCCGTGTTCCTCGAGTGGCACGCGAGCTGGGACATGCCTGTCGTACCTGTGTGCGTCACGTATTGCGTAACGAGTCGTGCCAGTGTGATAGGCTATAGACCTTGCCAAACCATCAGGCTTTCCCTTTCCCCTTTCTATCCTCCCGTCGCCTTCCCACAGTGCAGGGCAGCAAAGCGGCACCTTCTACCGGATAATCTCTTCGCTTTTCCTTATCTTTGTCTGTCCCTGTAGCTCGAATTTTTGAATTCATTTGTTCATGCCGCCTGATGACGTGCTTTGAAATTTCATGCGCAGACGACCGTTTGTAGAGAGGATAAGAATGCTGAAAAGATAGCGCTTGGTCGAAAGGGTTGCCCGAAGCGTGTTCGAATTGAAAATGTTCCATTCTGTCATGTTTAGGCGACCTTGAATGATTTTCCTGCGAAGGCAATGGCAGGGCGGAAGGTACAACTGTTTCTCAGTCGCAGTTACTCAGAATCGAGTGGTCCTGAACCCTTCCCACGATGTTCGAGATCGAAGGCAGGTCACGTAGGCTCCCGGAGACTTAGTAGAGCGTACACTGACATCTTTTAGAGAAGCGGAGCTGGTATTTGACAGGAGAAACTGGGCCAATGTACTGCGGTTCCAGCCGTAATTGCCGTGAGAGAACGTTGGTTGCGAACGAACTCCAGCGCTCACCTTTCACTTACTTTAATTATTTAATTTTAAATATCGCCACCCCAAATGTGGTTTTAGCATTGTGGAATACAATTTAAAGCACCTTTCTCGATTAGCGAACAACAACATAAAGTGCAAGTTATGTAAAAGGCAAAAAAGGCAACGACGTGAGCGCGAAATGCGCCAGAACGGAAAAGCGAGAAAAGATAATAATAAGAGCGTAAGAGAAGATAAGAACATGAGAGCAATAAAACACTTGTTTTATTGCATGTCTCATTTGTAGCGGGCAGTTTTTTAGCCCTCCTATTTGTAGTTTTTGCTCCCTTAGCTAAGAGCTTGCTTCAGTTCTGAAACATACGCAGCAGGTTTGTCATAACCATAACCCAAAAACCACCAAGCAAACAAGAATGGTTAAGCAGTGAATATTTCAAAGTCACTTAGTGAGAAATCTTTCTGCTGGTAGCATCTTCCCCTTCAGTCTCTAAGCTGACGCTGGCGTAAAAGTTCTAATTTCAGCAAGAATTAGAATCTAGATTCGGAATGATGAGTAGGATGTTTTCAGTGCTTCACACATGTGGGGACTTTGCCGCCTTCGTTACTAGAGTTAGTGTAGGCTTATATAATTTATTACTGGCAGGTTCATTACCTACAGGAGAGACCTTTGTCATGCAGGGGACGCAGTCATGCTGACGATGAGGAGGAGTTTCATAAAAAAACATTGGCCATGTTGAAGCCGTTCGATCGAATAAATGAACTTGTAAGCGTTCTCGCAATTAGCCCCTCAAGTAACTGCAGCTTATTGCTTAGCACCTGAACGAAGAAGTTACACTCAATAACCTTAGACGCCGTCAAAGAGTGGCAAACTGAAGAAAAAAAAACAGTGATGGAGAAGGTGAAAACCGGTAAGAGAGGGTGAAGTCACATAATATTGCATGCGGCCGAACTTCGAGCCATAATAAATTCCTCAATTCTAGAGGGTGTACATGCCAGCATCCTTAAGGTGCCACGATATGACAGCGTACTCTCCGTAGCGCATCCATTAGCACAACTTAGAGGCCCTTCGCGTTTACAGGAACCCCTCCCGCGGCTTGTTTAATAACCCAATCACAACTTCACTTCTCAATTCGGAGAACGCGCGGGGTCAGCAATCAGAGGAAATAACGATCGTTATCACCCCCCCCCCCCCCCCCTCCCCTTTTTTTTTGGTCTGCAAGCCTAGGCCTAGACAGGCAAAACGTTCAGACAACAACAGCTTATCGCGGCGCATCATCTCACACGTGTGGTTAATGAACCTTAACGTCACGCTCTACGTCACAGTGTGGTGCCGACAGGCATAATTATTTATTGCAAGAAGCCGGCCTCCAAGTAAAGGGATTGCACCGACGCCGCGGTCACGTTCGCCCTCTTCCGAACTGCAGCGCATTCTACCGGGTTAAAAGGGCAGCCTGTATTCGTACTGTGTGAGCTCTCGGCCGGTTACGACTTCTCAGGGGTTGTGGTTGCTTGACCGGAAAATGAAGACACGTGGCCCAGTGACACTGCTCTGCATTGGTCGGGTGCCGGAAGGCGGGGAATGATAAAATAACGTTGATTAAATCTTGCTTTCCTAGAGAATGACGCCTGGTTTAAGCATCGCAGCTCAATGTGAACCCGTCTCTTATCGTCGGAAAGGGAGTGACCCGTTCTGAGGGTGACAGACTTCGTTATACTTTAAAATGGCTTCACTTATCGCATCTCTGTGACTATGCATGCAGTGCAGTTCAGTGCTGCTGTCACCTTAATCGCCTGCTTTATTGATTTCATCATTTCATCTCTGGGCCATTTTTCTACTCTTCTGATAACGTCCAAAACGAGTTGGCAGAGTTGAGCGCAAAATCGCGTGTTTCCAGCCTGTGACAGGCCCTTCACTTGAGATACACATTGGTGAAACTTATGCATTGCGATCGTAATTATTTTTTTTTTCAGTACAGCGGATAGAGCCCCATGTTTCGATCTAGTAACCATGCTGGACACGTAGAGAAACTTATTATTTAGCTAACCGCCTGTGAACTTACCCCAAAAGTCGACGGTAGCACACCAACATCATTGTCACATCACTTTATTTCCTTAAAGACCCCCATTTAGGGGGTATTACATAAGGGGTGGGTACAGGTAGAATAAAACTTTATATACAAAGGTGTTATTCGTTAAATATGGCAGTTATACAATTCAAAAATGAGGATGGACAGGTGGTTGCAGCAACGTCGTGTGGAAGGCCGTTTCAGTCTTTGGCGGAGCGAGAAAAGAATGATGCACCAAACGTTGTGGTATGAGTCTGTGGACGGGAAACTTGCAGGGGATGACCAAGGCAGAGTGAAATGCGTGCTGGAGGGCTAATGTAGGGTGGAATACGCAGTGAGCTGTAAAAAAACTTATGAAATAAACACATACTGGCGATGCGACGACGACAGGCAAGGTTTGTTAGGCTCAACTCCGCTTTTAAAGATGATATGCTGATATCATATGAATAACATGAATGAATGAATCTAGTGGCTCGGTTCTGTAGCGATTCTAGTGATGTTAACAAATAGATTTTGTTAGGGCTCCAAATGGGGGATGCATATTCTAGTTTTGTTCGAACGAGGGACTTGTAGGCAAGAAGCTTAACGTTTGGCGGTGCATGGTGCAAATGAGCGTCATCTTGTGCGTCATCTGTCAATACGTCTTGGAATAGTCTTCGGGAGCGAACATCACGGATATCGGAATGCATTACAATTCTTCAGTAGACAGATGAGGTGTAACAGTAAAAAAAATATAAAAAATGTTGAAATGAAGGAAATAAGCATGATATTTATGCAGGGAACATATAACAGAGAGAGGTGCATTTTTGCTTCGTATGCCCTGTCAGGCTTAAAATCTTTTCCAAAGGATCTTCCAAAAAGCTTTCCAAAAACACTGTGCGGTGAATACTGTGCATGCGAGTGTCACTCGCAATAAATCTTAGCGGACGCGTTCGCGAATGTTAATATGATCTAAAACGTACAAATCGTCTGAAAATCTATAGCACATCTAAAATCAGAATCACTTGATGTCGAATGAAGACATGGAAAAAAAAATGCCAAGAAATACAACAAAATAAACGTAGGAACAATCGGCGATCGGAAGGACGTGAGAAAAAGCTGATCGCCGATGTGTGCTCGGGCTGAGAAGAGGGAAAAAGCCCGTGGCACATTGTCTCGTCGGAGAACCGCGCGTGACGGTCTTAGCCTCTCCTGTTGCATTCACTCAAGCGCTTGTGCGAGATAGCGGTTCCGTTGCGCCGCATACGAGCACTCACACTCCTCAGTATGCTAGGCACACTTTAGCGGAGGAAACCTTGATGCGTAATTTCTTTGTTATCCAAGAGCGTCAATGCTTGTTCGCTGTCATCCTGGAAAGTTTCCGTCTTCTTGACACAGGATGCCCCACTAAAAGAGCGACAGCGGTGAGGCGTGTGAAAACGACCCATCTTGTCGAAAGGCATTTCTCTGTTGAACTTGCGAAGGTTTCATTCATTTCGTTCCTGCTCTGATCATACAGGCCATCCTTAGGAGAATTAAAGAGCGGTTACGAAATCTCTGGCAGGTCTTTCACTGCGGGCGAAGAAATACAGCGTGCAGAACAAGGAAAGAATCAGCCGCAAGACATGGTGAAAGTTGCATCCTTGACAAACTGCGTAACACCCTTTGTTTTAAGTTAAATGAAACTTCGGTGCTACAGATATTCGTGAGACAAAGAACGTGAGAGAAATAATCTCGGCCTTTCTCGCTGACAATAGGAGTCACAAAGTCATCACCAATGCATTAATTAGATAAGATTACTGCTGCTTACGGAAGCGCTTGCATTCGCACGGAAGCGGTGCGCTCCGCCTTTTCCGTTTCGTGATTTTCCGTTCAAATGAAGCGGCGCAGGCGAAGCATGTCAGTTTAGCGCCAAAGCTGACCCAACGCACTTAATTCCTGCAAGGGTTCTCTGCGATGTGGTGCTGAGGTAAGGACCTTGTCAAGAAAGAGAAAAACACAGCAGATCCGAGAGATAACGACACAATGCGAGTGAATTTTGCAGGCTAGGCAACGCTAACCTAACAAGGAAACGAGGGCTTTCGTCACCTCTGTCATGAAGCCGGACAATGGAACGTGGCTTTGGCGCCGAAGTGACGACGGTGTCAGACGCATGCGGATGTCACAAGACATTGCAATGTCTAGGATTTGCTCGCTGTCAGGAAGCAGCTCACTGGACTCTACCGCAAATATACTCGAGTAAAACGTCGTGCTCCTTAGTTATGTCGGCCAGAGAGAAAATAAGATAAGCTAAAGCAAATTACAGGGGCGGGGGGCACGATGTCTTGCCGGGTGTACTTGAAACAACCTAGGTGCTGGTTGGAGTGTGGGAAAATATGTCAGAGGAAGATCCAATTTGCAGGAAAGCAGGGGAAAAAAAAAGAGGCACATAAAACTCCGAAGAAAAAAATAACTGCTGCTCTGAATTTCAGAGGTCGGAAATTTAGAACGGTGACGTAAAAATGCCCTTGCGGTCTTCAGGGAGGCCAGTTCTAACCAACGCACTTCTCAAATCGCGTGTTGAACGAGCCATCGTAGAGTAGATAACGTGGCCTTGTTCATATAGTGTACGAATTTGATTTCATTTCTATTTCTACGTGTGCCATACGAATAGCGAAACACTACCTAAACCACTAGCCGGATGCTAGCGTGGGGTTGATTTAAAAATAAAATACAAGAAGGCGAATACAAAGCTCTTGAGTCAAATGAAAATGCGTAAACACAGGCAATACAACACTGCTAAAAATCAAATACACAAGTGTGTGTATTATAGTACAGACAAGGGCAGTTAAATCTGACTAGAATTAATACTGCACAACAGCACAACCCAAAGTAACCGTCGCATTGGACAGACAAAGTTCACAAAATATGTATTTAATCTTTTACAAGTCTAGCGGCGCTTTTTATCACTGGCGGTAAACTATTCCAAATCTTGGTGCCTGCAAACTTTAACAAACCGTTCTCTATAAATAAAGGGTATTTCACCTAGGACTTGACGCAATTTTTTAAAAACCGGCCTTTTGAGTATAAAGAGTGCTTTTTTCGGAATAGCATTGTCAGCAGTGTACTACATCAGAAGACAGCTTAGACGAGCTAACCACCAGGATGGTTAACCAATATGCAATAGTTAACTTTTTAACTGTTGCTGTTAGGCTCCTTAATTATTGAGAGACGCCTAGCGCGCCGTGAGTAATATCGATACGAATCTTACGAATTTCGAAAGCGGGATTACTGTCGGCGCTGTGGCGCACCACTTTTTGGCTACATCGCGCCAAAATATACGAGGTTTGAAGACGCTTGCTGGCAAAACAACCCCTCCAGTGAACATAACTCGTCGAAATAGCCAAAATTTGCTGGGCCAAAGCGTCGTTTTCGAACTTCTAAAAAATGACATGGATATTACTTAGGGTGGGCTACAAGCCTCTCAATAATTAAAAAGTTAAATAGTTAACTATTAAAAGCTAGAAATAGTTAACTATTAAATATTTAAAAGTTAATTATTAACAGTTAAAAGTTAAGTGTTAAGTACTAGTCAACAAGCCTGCTAGTTAGTGCGTTTTAGCTTGCAACTAAAAAAGCTGATTGTTAAAAGTTATGTAAAGTCGTAGGTGAAACACACTGTATAATTATTCGTGGGCAGATTAATGTTACCGTATGTTAGGTTCCTAGTTGATCGAAAAGTGAAACAAAGAAGGACTGAAGGGATGAGTATATTTTACCACGATGTTTACGCAGGCCGCTATTTTTGTGTGCGCAAAAAGATTCAAAGGAAGAATACTTAATAACCGGAACAGTGGCCTACTTCACTAGTTACGCATACTTTGGGTTATAATTCAAACAATCTGTTCTTGTAAGCGTCGGATAAGATCGACATAAATGTAACACATCAAACCCCCGATTCTAAGCAGTATGATAAATGGCTGTTTATAGAGGACAAAGTAAAGGGTATGCAGTACAGTCGCGAGCAAAAAATATTAGCACAGATCATTGGGGATCAGAATTTGTATATCTCACCACGCGGCGCTGCGGTACGCAGACCTGCCTAACGGGCCGTTTCCATGTTTGCAGCGTAGGGGGGGACGGCATGAAATAAGCTTTATCAAGCGTGCACCGCCCGAGCGTTGAAGTGCCGACCCTACGTGACTGTGCTTGCGGCATTTATTTTGGCTCGGTTATCATAAGCAAAGATGGCCTCTTTTTATTACCTTTTTTTTATGTCCGCGATGGTTTGTCAAAAGGAACTCGCGGGAACAAAAGATGATAGCGCTGCTTTTAGCCAGTAATTTTGCTGTCCGTGGCAGTCCGCTGAACCCCCTAATACTGTAGAATGGGAACGGCCCGGCACTCTCGTTATCAGCCTCTTCGCCACCCGCAGCGCCACGCGTTGTCATTCCGGCGCTCCGGTGTTCCGTCGTGTGTGCTAATCTTTTTTACCCGTGACTGTACATGTCTGCAAAATAATCGCTTGTCTGTAATAAGGCATAACAGCCATGATCTTCGTCAGCGGATGAAATTTCAGGTCGCAATACTTTGCGCCCACTTTGCGGTGGTTTTTGATCCCTCTTTCTTTTTGCAAATAAGAAAAACATGACCTGGATCCTAACAAACACAGCGATATCAAAATACTCATTAGTAACCGAAATGGGAAAGGTGACCGGACAATCATAAATGAAGAGTTTTAGCATAGCGGAGACATATTAGCGTATGCATATACCGATTAAAGTATGCCAGCTGCTCATGGGCAGTTCGAAGCTGAGGGGCAAGGTGGGGTGTGCACTTTCCGTTGCGCATGCGCAGTAGGCATACGCTATTCCGTTGCACACCTACGCTGACACGTATCCGCTACTGCCACATATGCGTCTTAGTTAAGAAATAGTGTGCATCACGCAGTTAACAACAGCGCAAAACTGCGTTCAGTTGCGAGGTATTTCAGTTTTAACTAAATCATTTATTTAGCCATTATTTCTGTTTGGTAGTGAATGAGTACAATGTGGCTCCATTTGGCATGTTTACTGTAGCGGTTATGCAATATGTAAAGTATTACTTCGTTCCGGTGTCTGTAAGCTGCCAAAGAATTGCGATTTGCCCGACTGAGCGACGTTTTTTCGTCGTACGGAGGCTCTTAGATCGTCCTTCGCTCTTTGGTTGGTTGGTTTGGTTTATGGGGTTTAACGTCCCAAAGCGATTAAGGCTATGAGAGACGCCGTAGTGGAGGGCTCCGGAAACTTCGACCACCTGGGGTTCTTTAACGTGCACTGACATCGCACAGTACACGGGCCTCTAGAATTTCTCCTCCAAAGAAATTCCAGCCGCCGCGGCCGGGATCGAACCCGCGTCTTTCGGGTCAGCAGCCGAGCACCATAACCGCTGAGCCACCGCGGCGGCTTCGCTCTTTCAGGTGAAGAAATGTGTCACTAGAAAAATCAGAACGAGAACTGTTCGTAAGAACAGGCCTGACTGCTTTAAGTGGTGTTCATAATTCGGCCGTAATAAACCCGCTCATTTGTTGAAAATAAATTGCTCTTAAACTCTCACAGTTTTTTACTCGGTAAACTGGTAAACTATATGGGTGTTGCTTGCTATATCTAGAAAGCAGGTGAATGGCTGTACAACCTAACAAAAAACAGGTTGTACAGGTGAGGCCCCATTTTAATGTCGCGACCTGTGCGGGCAGCCAGAACCATGACGCCAGTTAGGAACAAAAGTAAAAGGGGTCTAAATACGGCGGTTTTTATTTTTGTTTGTGCAGACCTACAAACGAAAACCATAAAAAGCAACACGGGCTGTAATTGGCGAAAGACAACAAAAACAGTGTATCGGTGCAAGGCAGAACTAAATAAAAGTTATTTATAGAGACTGATCCAGTCGCAGTAGCTGTTTCGGACTTCTACGCTTGGCCTTGACAATAAAAGGATCTAGGACAGAATATTGAGAAGCGTAGGATCCATTATCGTTAACGGTGCCTATCAAGGGTAAGTCCTTGAAATTCATACATCAAACGAACCGGCCTCAACAACACAACACCTAAGGCCCAGGGCGACCTGTGTGTGGCATGTATTTCTGCAGCTGGGCGAATCATGCGCAGAGCTCTTTTAATCTTCTAAGTCTGATACAATCGGCGCAGTGGAAACATAAGTAATGTACTCAGTATTCGCGGTCCTTAACAAAGTTATTAACTAGAAACGGAGGGAGGATAGGAACTTGAAGGACGCCTAAGGCTCACACCTAAGGCGAGAAATGTACAGTACTTCAAGAAATATTATTGATAATCGGTGCACATGGCCCTGGAATAGCGACAGTTGGCAGCTACCGTGTAAGTAAAAGTAATAGATTCAAGGTAAATACCTCTGAGAGAAAAAAAAGTTATAAAAAAGTGACGGTAGTAAGAGGTAAAGCCGGCGTGTTAAGGGGATACAAAGTGTGAAAAAATGACAGCTGGTTACAGATCACGAAGCACAGAAATTATTTATGGAAGGTGATAATCGTTAGACTCCTTGCTGGCATGTTTAGATTTATGATTGTGGAGGATAAATGTGTGATAATAGAGTTCGGAAGAGTGTTTAATTGCGTTTTTAAAGATATTTGAAGTGTTTTAAGAAGCAGAACTGGATTTAATATGAAAAGTGCACCTGTGATGTTATAAAACTTGACATTTGATAATGAAAAAAATGTGCAGTGCTTCACATCTCACTTGCCCAACGTTCTTCACCTGATCGCAGAATTGTGACGCCATTGATTTCTCTGTGACGGTTTATATGCTATCGTGTTGCTGCTGCTACATGTCATTAACACTGCAATATCCGCTTAATGCAGCTTTAACCGTAGAAAAACTAGTCAGGAAATTAGTACACTTAGTGCTCATTGCAGCTGGGGCATAAACCACAATCTGGCTTTTTAGATAAACAAGAAATTGCAAGAATAAAACACGGCCAGCGAATTTGAGTCACTTCCTCATCTTTCTGCCAGATAACGCAGCTGTCATCTTCCGCGAATTGCTATAACTACTACTAATTTCTTACTAATTCTTAAAAAATGACAAAACTTCGTGCACAAGTCATGCGCCTGATGCGTCAGAGCTTAAGCAGTGCAACGTCAGACTGCGCCGACACCAGCTCTCTCACTTACCCTGGACGTTGGGGTATACGCAAAGCGGCTGACGCCTCTGTTGAAGTGCGTTGCTGACAAGTCACGAACCCAAATGGACGTCTCAGCGTTTTTTGCTTGCTGCGGTATAGACTGCCTTCTTGTAACCACGCAATTCTAATCACGTTCCGCCTGCCGTAACTGCGCTAAAACAGACAGGCGCCAAGCATTGAGAGTTATTATTAACAAACAACCACGCTAAACAACCACGAAACAAAATAAATGAAGTGCCATCTAGTTCACTTGTGCAGAAATTGACCAGCCCAAGCAAACTGAATGAAGCATGCTATGATCCTAAACATGTTTTTAATACAGCTGATCACGTAAGCTATGCTGACAGTGCTGGTACCATGAATAAAAGCAAGCCCCAGTGAAGTGGTTTGAGCATCCGCCTCGTATGCAGAAGGTGGGGGGGGTTCCATCCCCGGTGCTACCGAGTGCCAACTGGTTTCCTCACTGGCCTGTTCCTCGGCTTCTGTTGGGTAAATGCTTGGAAAGCGGATCATTGGCCCCCACTTGTGCAGAAGGAAACACATGGTGCAATGCTACTCTTTGGCCACTTTCAGTCGTCGACTATGGGACCTCCTGTCTGTATTCATCAACCAAATGACTAATAAAAATTCTGATTCTTGTTCTGATTCTGGCCAAAGCTGCTCTCGCGTAGTTAAAATTCATCACTATCAAGAATAAATGCATTACTAATAAGTAGGGCCCGGAACTTTAGCCATTTGCCTAAACATGCCTATAAATGCCTAAATGGGGGATTTTTGCACTTGCCTGCCTTTTTGTCATTTTATAGGAATACTACCTATTTAACCGCACTTGTTGCCTATAAATGCCTAAATCCAGCATTTCTGTCCTCGGTGCAGTTTTTCATTTTTGAGACATCTGTCTAAGTATGGTGAAAGGCACGCGCCAATGCACGCACAAAAGGCGAGGGTTTCGCCAAACGTTTTTCTCGAAGTGTAGCTGGCGCAACCAAAGGGGTTATATAACCTCCATGAGTGTAACCCGACAAAAGCACCGGCGCCGTCCAGCCGGGGACCATCACCTAAGCGCGCTCCGTCCAGCCGGGGACCGTAGCCTCAACGCGCGCAAGACTCGTACACTCGTGTGCTCACTGCTCGCTGATCGCTCGGTCGACTTTCGGCCGCCTAGCCCTCCGCAGAGAATAGCCACTTCTTTGCCTGCCGGTTACAGAACACAGGATACTGACTTGAGCGGGCTCACAACCTTTGCTTCGTCAGCGCTGTACATTTCATTTCGTATTGACATGCCGAAATAAAGGGCATCTAGAGACGCTCGTTGGACGCAGTGGGTTTCGCAGTTTGGAGATTTTTTTTTCAACTGATGGAACTGTGCTTTTCTGCAAAGCGTGCGAAACTTCAGTATCAAGTGAGAAGCGATGCCATGTAGCGCAACACGTCGTTACCAACAAGCATATTGCAAACATGAAGCGAACGAAAGAGGGGACATCGCAGCTCCTACTGGCATAGGCTTTCAGCGATAGTTCGACAGCGAGGGTATAGTCATTTGTCAAAGAGTTCTGTCAAACATTTTTCAAGTTCGAAAACCTGAGGATGTGCTTTATTGTGGCGTGCTTCAATTGAGGACTGCGTACGCTCCGTGCTTGACTGACAAATCTTGTACTAATAAATAAAGAGTATTATTCAAAGCGGCTATTTTTGCTTTATAGCGCCTATTTCCATATTTTTTAGAGCCTAGATGCCTGCCTATTCCAGGGTTCTTTAGTGCCTAAATTTCCGGGCCCTACTAATAAGACAACAAATAGGGATTATTGATGGGACAGAAGCAAGCTACAATGCGCGAGGAAAACCGACGGCAACAGAGCAGACGAGACAGATACTAGTGCACATCAGCTCCCAGATTTTGCTCGTTTTCTGCGCGTCCGTCGCCTTTTCAGCATTGTATAAATCAGCTAATTACTGCATTGTTTGCGAATGTTGTCTGAGAGAAAAAATCGCAGCTTAGGCGTTCAAATTCCCTCCATCGCGTTGTCACTGTAATTTGTCAAAAAGTACACTCTAAATACAAATTAGCGTATATAGGAGTAAAAAGGGATTCACCTGTCCTCTAACGCACTCCCTTTTAGGGGCAGGGTATGCTTCCGAAGTACTGGAGTAGATTTCCATATCTAAAAATACGAATGCTTAGGGTTGGCCCCAGAAACAAGTTCCGTTTTCAATACATGCGAAGTCTAGTAGTTACGATGATTTTAACCGAGGTTTCAGCCTCCTTTAACTGCTATCCTCATGACCTCCGGTGCCCCTTTTAAATGGCCCCTCCACTAGTTAACTGCATCAAAATACTATGTTTTGCAATGGAAATATGCCTCCGTGGCCAAGGGTAAGCGTTCCGTATATTTAATGGCCGAAATCTACTCTGGGACTTGGACAGCCTACACTGCCCCTAGAAAGGAGCGCGTTAGAGGACAGGTGAATCCGTTTTTACTCATATATACGCTAATATGCATTTGTGTAGGCTTATTCATGTTTAGCGTGTACTGTTCAGTGCGCTTAGTGTAAGGTCTTTCAGTTTTTCTTATCATCAGCCGCTGCATTTCTAATTTCACGCTTAATACGCTGGAAGCGCACGTTAGAATGCTTACTGCATATCAAAATACATACGAGTACGAAAGCAACAAGGAATAGAATGTGTATGTCGATATCACTACAGCATCAAACGATGTAGAAATTTTCTGGCTTTTATTTTCATTGATAATATTCGTGTTGTGTGCAAAAACACTCGCGAGCAACAAATAAATTTCTCGCGTAATTTCAGCTCGGAGAACTGAAGCCCTCCTGTGAGCACGTTTGTATGCTTACAAGACACATGTGGTCTCGTGTATCGAAGGCGAGCGTCGGGTCATGGCACTTCCCGCCGAAGTTTTCCCACGCGGATTACGTAACAGTGGATGCCAAGCTACGGCGCTTACGTCATCTCGCGTACGCAGCTGGCATCAACAGCAGCTGGTGCGAAAACGCCGAGTTACTGCTTCGAAAGGCAATCAGAAAAACGAGCCGACGCACATCGAATGTGTGCCAGGATGGGTAAGGAGAAAAAAAAATTGGGTGTCGGGTAACCATCGAGTTGGCAGCAAATTATCAGTGAAGTATATCGAAATAACTCGAGACATACTCGAAAGATAGCGGCTGTCTCGGCAGCCGACATAAAAAGATGTACGTGATGTGCAACTGAACTTGGCTGAAGCTGTGTGCGGAAGCCAGGTTTCTACCGTAACGCACTCCACGTCGTAAGGATGGGTCAATTGCCTCATAACGGTACAACTCGCTTTAGTTGGCAGGAATATACGCAGGACGAGGCAAAAATATCCACACGGAATACGTAATTTATTGCCTATATATCTGGTCACACTAGCACGTACCTTCTCTTTTAATTTATTCCAAAAGGCAAAGTTGCGCACTATATAAAAAGCCTCCACACACTGAAGTGTAAGCCCGTTTAAAGATCCCGCCGCACCTTCTAATTCACAAAACTGGTCGATGCATCTCTTTTGCAGTTGCAAGCGTATTTAAAATTAGTCCGTTTTGATGTCTGTTCCCATTCCTCACGTATTTTGACTGGCCTCGTTCACTCCAGCAAACCTTTGCCCTGTGAAGTCAATCTTCAGTTACGCGAGTGAAAGAACGTCGCATGGGACGATGTCGGATTTGTATGAAGGGTTGTGTATATGAACCAGTCTGTCTGTGGCTAGAACGCGCTGAACACTACGCGAGGTGAAAGCAGGCGAAAGGCTCAGTCAACTCACTTCAACTGTCGAGAATTTACTTTTCTGCAGATCACAGCGCTACATTTTAAAAACTTTTAATTGAAAACTTTGGTTTGGTTTATGGTTTATGGGCTTTAACGTCCCAAAGCGACTCAGGCTAAAAGAGACGCCGTAGTGAAGGGCTCCGGAAATTTCGACCACCTGGGGTTCTTTAACGTGCACTGACATCGGGTACACGGGCCTCTAGAATTTCGCCTCCGTCAAAATTCGACAGGCACGGCCGAGATCAGACCCGCGTCTATCGGGTAACTGAGAACTTTGGTTGCGCTTCTGACCAGGAGAAAAGATTTTGGGTGCACAAGTTCTCCGTCAGGAAAAGGGATGAAAGGAAACAGCTGCTTTTTTCACCTTCAAGTTTTACTTAACCAGCCAAACATTTTGTTCAGGAAAACCGGAGAACCGTTCCCGGCCCAGATCGCTCCTTTGGTCTCGCGCCTTGATTATGACAGCAAGGTAAACATAAATCGTCATCAGCCTAGGAATTTTTCTGCAAAGTGCGGCAGGAAGCTGAGCGATTGCTACTTCGGTCCCGCATTAGCGGGCAGCGCATGAATATCACCACAAAGTGCTTCAAACCGAAATCATCTGACAAAGTTACAGACAGGTCTAGGTTCAACACCACTCATGACAACTAGAGATATTCATACATGGCCTCACGGCAGCCCTGCAAGACGGCTTGGCACATAACCACCATACTTTGCTCACGTTGACTGGTCGAAGGCAGCCAGTAACAAAGCGTGTCGCCGATCCATGTTTCAACTTGTTTAAAGCGAGAAAACCCTCCGCAAGTTTCGGCTCTGCCCATAGCAGCTTCCTTGTAAACTCTTCGTAGCATAGGAACTTTTTTCATAGAATTCATCAGTAATAGCAAGAGGTTCACATCTACACGTGTTCTTCGTGTCAGTCAGCCACCCCGAGATAGACCGAGATCTCATATTGGCTCACCGGTTATGGCGCTCGGCTGCTGACCCGAAAGGCGCGAGTTCGATCCCGGCCGGGGCGGTTGCATTTCAATGGAGGCGAAATATTAGAGGCCCGAGTACTGTGCGATGTCAGTGCACTTGAAAAGAGCCCCAGGTGGGGAAAATTTCTGGAGCCCTTTACTACGGCATCCCTCATAGCCTCAATCACTCTGGGACGTTAAACCCCCATAAACGAAACCAAGAAGACAGGCTCTGTAAGTCCTGAAAAAAAAAAAAAAATCCCTGTAAGCAAACGATGCCTTTCACAACAAGGCAAGCCACGATATAAAACGCAAATCGTTACTTATACACGTATCTCTAAGATTCTCTCTTTCGCCATGTGTTCGCACTTATTTTGGATTTTTCTTAATAATTCATGCGTAGTTGAGGACGACGAACAGTTCGGCGTCACTATAAAATGAAAATATTCAAAGCCTGCAGCCTCCCTAGTTATGCCAACAATATGAAACGATTTTTGTTTCTTTAGAATTAATTTTCACCATCGCGTGCTTAAAATAGCAAAAATATTCGCATTTGTTTTCAATAACCAATCCCGCAAGAAAAAAATATCCATAAACCAAGTGTTGGGGTCAGTATTTGGCGCAGAAAGGCGAAGACATTAGCTGACTCTTCGCATTAATTCCCATCATCAGCCCGCCGCTTTTGGCACGGGTGGATTTTTTAAAATGTGGCCCGTATCGTTCCAGCTCAAGAAAATTAATTACGCAAGTGGGAAACAGTTCACGTTTCTCCAACGCCCCGAAATAAAGTAACGGGTCCGCGTACGGCTCCTGAGATAACCTTGTGCGGCCGACATCCAATGAGTGTACAGGAACGGAGCCTCGTTTCGTGACGTCGATATCGAATCATGATACGCGATAGAAGAAGCAGGAAACAAAATACACACAAAGATTATCGGTGGCGGCGCTCTTGCCGGTCGCTCCTCGTACCTATCGAAAACAGCGATCAGCAAGACCCAATCTCAAGGTTTGAGCGGCGGCGCGTGCCTACTAGTTCACGCTCACAGAGTCCTTGGCGAACCCACAACTTGACGGACGAAGGAAAACATGGAGCCGCTTTTTTAACTGCACTCAGACAGAAAGGTTTCTGGTGATTGTTTTCACCAAAAAGCACAAATATCTTCTTTGAGTATCATCCTTAGATTCGAAGCATGCCATATCTGTGCAAAAATGATAGTATCAAATAATGCAGTGATCCATTCGATTAGCCCTTACTATTAGACAGATACTGCATAAGTCTTGATCTTCAATGAGGATCAGTGGTAAAAAGTGCGAGGGAAGAAAGACCCAACTATCCCCCTTCACATCACACTGGTTGTACTTCAGAATGAAATGGGAGGAAAAACCAGGAAACAGTGTTAACTCAGTTTGTAACTTAAAACCGATAAAAGGTGCGCAGCGAACACAGTCAGACAGGCAAGAGGGTAAAAAATCTCCGATGTCGCTTTTGCGAAACAGCAGGAAAACTGCACTATAATGTAGAAACAAACGTTCTTCCGTTGTGCGTCCACTGCCAGCTCATAAAATGCTAGCAGGAGGGCTGACAGAGAAAGTCAGTGCTATTAAAGAATAATATGAGCTCGAATGCTTACACGAGAGATGTTTGTTTGCCCTAAGCATTGCTTGTGAGGACAGTGGTCAGGTATCATTGTATGAAGACCTGTAAATATTGAACGCACGGTACATATTTATTTCATACCGATGAGCATGAAGCCCGAATACAAAATGTAAGCTAATTAACGCTTAACCGAAAGTAGCAACTTAATTTCAAGTTGCAGAATTTCATTCATATTTCAGGGAAGAATCAAAACAGTAGCATATCACGCGGTTTTGTAACAAGGAACCAGCAGAATGAATACGAAAACATCTGGAAACATTGTGCACTGTTTGAATAAAAAAAATTGAACAACTAGTGTTTAAAACACATTTAATGAACAGAATAAATCGCGCTTAGTTGGGTCAGCCGTCGTTAATGGAGCCCATTGGGTTCTGCCTAAGCTCTTGCCCGGTTGATCAGCCGAAGGTGATATTGCGGGTGTGAGTGGGACAGCACCGCCTACCAGTCGCAGTTTGGTCGTTGATTTTCGCAATATCTTGGATTTTTGTGGTATGTCCGTACCATGTGATATACGTTCCGACATGCAGTCTACGAGTTTGTAATAACATACGAGAGCTTCCGGGAAACACTCGCCAAAGAAACCACTGCCTCTTCCGCCTGGACGATTCCCTGGCATCGAATTCACACCCTATTAACGAATTTACTTTCGCGTTCTTGCATGCTAAGGTTGTTATTCCGTTGACCGATGCCGCCGAAGAAGGAGTGTCGGATAATTTAATCCGATTACTACACAACGATCAGTGGAAACACAAAAATTCTCGGCCGCAACGGGTAACACGTCATGACTCCTAAGCGTGCTACGGGCTGGAATCTATTATATGTTGATTTCAAGCGAATCGCTAACATGCCACAAAATTCAGAACAGCGCCCAGTTAGTGCCAGCAAGCCTAGCAGTCTATCACGCTGTGGTCTGCAGCCGCTCGGTCACTCTCTTCTTTCTTATGTCACAAATGATGTCAACGCGCAATTTTTGAATGCTCAAAGCGATGAGCCACGTGATGGCAGCCTAGAGATTTAGAAGTGCTGGTCCAGAATTCGTGGTCATGTTTGCGAAATAGTAAAAAAATGTGCACATAAATTGCAGGGAATCAAATTTGGTTGATGTCAGTTGTAGTCCACAAGCCGCTGACAAGGCTGTTGTCCGGGGTGCAGTCTGTAGGTGTAGCTGCAAGAAAGACGGCCCTCCGCGATTTACAAGACCGATGGCGCCAGGGGACGGTGTTTTGCGCGGACTTCTGCACTGCACCCATACTTTACTGCAATATAGAGCCGACGCCCTTAATGTCGAACATCCTCGGGCCAAGGAAAATCCCCATCAGCGGAGGGCATCGCGCCGGCTTTATAAAAGCCACACCTTTCACGTACGAGGCTATAAGGGAACGGCAAGGCGACAAGCACTGGCCTTATCAGCTGATACTGCTCTTTTGTCTCACCCCTTACTGCGTGAATTGCTTGATATGCATTTAAATCCTACCACCATAACCGTCTCTCTCATAGACGCTGTTACGTGATCTTTCGTTCTAACCAACCTCCACCATTAAAACCAAAATGCCAGCCGGAAAACACTGCGTAGAACGGACTAGCAGGGTCGTATTATACTCGACTCGTGAAAAAGAATGCAGATCAATGCATGCCGATTATCTCGCGTTAATGCTGATCAGAAGCTGGAACGGAATGCAGAACCCCGGACTCGAGGGAGAGCGAGTGAGAGAAAAGTTAGCTTGGGTGTACGATAGCATAGTCGGACCTGCTCACTTGAGCATGCCTTCTCATGAAATAAAAACCATACATACGCACGTTTGATTTGTTTTGTTGAAGTGATTTGTATGGAAAGCCGATTACGATTTAAGATGCAAACCGCGCGATTACAAACTGAGCTCCTGCATTGCGCCGAAGGCCGTTGTGTCTGTTGTCCATAATAATTCGTGGCCTTGTAGAAAGTGTCAAGCTTTGACCGAGTTTCGCCTATTAAGTGGAACCATATGAAGGCCTCCGCTCATAACCTTCCTCGCGATTGCTTGATGCTCCTTTGGGGATTAAAGTCGTGCTGATTGAGTGCGTCTGATAGGGTTACATAGGCCTGCACTGTCTAGTGCAAAGAAGGCCGCAAGTGATAGTAAGAGCGTTCGGTTCTCTCCACACATCTAAGGCCGAACGAGCCAAGGAAAAGAAAAGCCCTTGCAGGCCAAACACTGAAGCAAACAGTGCAGTGCACGGCAACCTTTAGACTGCATCCCTGGAGACAGGTGACACTAAGGCCTCCCTGTTGTATAACGGGTCTAGGCTGGTGATAGCGATCGGTGTTTACGTAATATCTACTTTCGCTTCTGGGATAAGGATCGATTTGCGCTTTCTATATGTGGAGGTCAACTGCCTGACCAAGGTATGCAGATTAGAGCGCTCGAGATCGCCCTATTGATGGCGCTAGTTGCCCAAGAAGAAATATGCGTCTGTTGATTGTAGTCAGGGGCTCGTTGGCAGTTACAGTGCGATACGAAATGGAATCTGGAGGATCGTTTACACTCCATCGGAACGGAGTATCCTTCTGGATAGATCGAACAATGCAGTATCTACACGGCTCGTCGTCTTTCACATTGAGAAACGAGAAAAAACCCTGACGAATGAAGCGCACAAGGCTCTTCAGTTTCTTGATACGATTGAGACTTTTAAGCCTTGACTGTTACGCAATATCAGGGGCTCATCACCTTTATTCTTCAGTTGAGGCAAGTGTGAAACCTTCTGAACCGGAGAGCTCTCGCTTCCTTGAAAACGGCACAGGCTTAATTAAAAAGCAAATGTGTTTTTCTTCAACGACTGGAGCTTATCACGGAAATATCTTCTAGTCAATGAGAGGCGAGGGGGTGGGGAGGGAGGGGTGCGTTCTATTCGCGTTTGTAGTGGTAGTTTCACGACTCTACGGACACAAAATTCCTGGACTCTGCCAGCCGCGTGTGTGGAGTCTCATGCGTGCACCATTATCTTTTTACGAGCGTGTATACCTCCGGAATTTTAGTATCCAACATAGTATCTACCGCCGCACTGTTTTTAACTCGTTCCTTGAGACCTAATGAAGAAATAAGGCATCCGCTTTTCCCTCTTACCTTCTTCGGTCACAGAGAGCTTTGCACAGGTTTTAGGCATGATATATATGCTCGCGAACTTCGAAGAGACAGTATATTGTTAAATAATAAAAAACAGTGTAATAGCGCAGGTTCGAAAAACGCAATCGAGTTGCACAAGCGACTATAAAAGAGCTGAACTAAAAGGAAGACAAGCATTAAAGCCTGAATAGAATGCTCCCTGGATTCCGCGCGTTCTATCGGCATCTGTGGGGGCTGATGAGTGCACAGTAGTGACGGCGGACACGGCAGGTATTTTATCCGTCGTCTTCGAATATCGTAGAGCCCCGCGCTCCGCCTGCTTTGTTCAAAATGTGTAAACTGTTTTAGCGCACGTTTATGCGTTCTTTTTTTTTTTCCGGTGAACAGTTGGTACACAAAAAAAAAAGAGGCAGCTTTTTAATACGGGAGCGAAAACATGTCGTTGTACTAGTGTTGTACAGGCGCGGCCATAAGTAAACGGAGCGCGCTATTGGGTTCGAAGTGCAATCACGCTTTCTCCATTGGTAATGCAGAAGCATTGTTTGTCTACAAGAAAGCCCACCAACCTCCGCTACCAGCATGCGTGCCCCACTGCTGGAAATTTCAGTTAGGTGACGCGTGAAAAATATTCGAACACAGTTGCGTGCTTCCTTTATTTTTGTCCGCGCCTGTACATGGGTTCCACACTGGACATTTTTGAGGTGAAGACACAAACCGGTGTTTTCAACCAATTAAATTGTCCACTTTCTGGACAGTCCCCTTTGTCGCTTTAACCTTTCTTTTACTGTCCTCTTCTCATGCAGACGAGAATTGGGGATGCGAACATTGTGAGGGTTTTGGGCCTAAACAGCATGCCCCAGTGCAGAGCATTAAGAGACAGGCCTTAGCATTGGTACGACCCTGTGAGCACATCGGTTATTCCTGAAAAACATCTGCCATGAAAAACTCAAATATATTTGTGTACTGTGAGCTTGATATATTCAGTGATCACTTTACATAATCCTTCAGAGTTGCCATAATCGCATCCTCCAGGAGAAACACACCATTACTTTTGGGCCCCTCCGTGATGAGAAATGCGGCTGCAACAGCCTCGAATTTCACGTATGGGCGCAAGACATGCAGGAGACGACGTTCAAGATGCTCAGAAACATGGATGCCGCATTAGGCTAACTCTCGAGCGCACCTCACCCGACCACTATAGCTGCTACTCCCGAGGGAACGACCGGAGTGGCCTCAATGACATATGCCCATCGCATTCGTAAAACGTACATTACGCATCGCTCTTGAATGCGTTTGTCGGAGGCACTTCGGCATCTGTAACCTACACGTAACTAGTTCAGCCAGAGCTTCAACAGGTTCGTCACATCGCTAGTAATAAAGCTTCGCAAGAGAAAGGGCGTATAAAAAAAACATAAAAGCACCCCGCCGCCATGCTGACCTGGTCTTCCTGACCTACAGCAGTGTGCCACCGATGACCTGGTGGGACTCGTCAGCACCGGCGGCCTGAATATCTCCGCAGAGCTTATCGTAATCGACCATTGTTATTCAGCGGCCTGGGTATATACAATGCGTCGGCATAAGCCTGCACCTGGGGCGCTTGTTTACGCCCATCCCTGATGTGGTCCGACCGGCCGGTTCGGATCCGTTGCCGTGCAGCCTGTGTCGGAAGGGGTGAAGGTCAAGGCCGCGCGCTGCCGTACTCGGCGGGGAGACAGAAGCTGCGGAGCACCTATTCTGTTGAGCGCCTTCGAGCACTCAACAGAGGAGGAGAGGAGGTTTGTTTCGCTCGAAAAGGAAGCAGAAAAGAGGTAACAACAAAGACAACAAACAGGAATGACGTAGGATCAGCGCGAAGTACGAGTGAGGCCCGTAATTGCACGTCACCGAGGATTAGGGACGCTCTCTGACGGCCCCCTTTTAGCCCTCCGCCTGCCTTGCGCGAAGCCTCCGCTCTGCGAGTGGCGTTGTGGCCATGGCATCTCCGCGGGAAGCCGCTGACCTCACCGGTAATGTGACGAAGTGCAGGACCAAGGGGGTGGGGCAGCCATTAAGCGCGTCGAGCGAAAGTGTCTGACGTGACAGATGAAGCCTGGCGGCCGTGGCCGGTTCCTCGGAATGCAAGACAATAATCGAGACATAAAGCTGGAGGGTTTAGCCACAGCCTTGTCGCTGACAGACGGGACGTTCCCTTTGCCCTTTATAGTCACATGTATTTGCGCTGCAAAGACTGCATAGCACTGATTGTAGACAAAGAGGGGTTAACCAAAATAAGACGACAGCCTCGATGACCAAGAGAACAAGGCTCGACTCAATGCAGGCCTAAGCGACGCCTGCTCTAGCTACGCATAGTTGGCGGCGTTGGAGGCACTTCTGCATTTGGAGGCACGAGCCTTGAAAGTCCACACAAAAACAGAATGGTCCATGGATGCTTTGTCGGCAAGCGCTTTTTGTGTGATGTTTGTGACGCAGCTGAGCAAATGGGCAGGCCCCTTCCGAGAAAAAAAGGCGCCGCAGACGAATATACGACCGGATAAGGGAGCCGTAAGGGTCTCATTGTCAAAAGCTCTGCTCTTCGCTTGCAGACGAAGTCACGCGGATGCACTCTTTTCGCGCTGACATGAAACAAAAGGGAAAATAATTTACCGGTGCATACTAATAAAGCGTGGCATAACTATCACAAAAACACTTTTGGTGTTTGCCTTGCCAGCGGCTCTCGTGTTAAGATGTTTGCCGACCCCCTTCACCTACCGGAGAGAGCACTTGGGAACGCAATCTTCGTGTCCGCGAAGCGACAACACGGCGCCGCTTCTCCTTATGCAAACTTCCGAAGACACTGACCCCTCTGACATCCTAGTTGAGAGAGCGGCGTAAGCTCAAAAGCCGCGAGAACCATGGGCGTGGGCTGCGAAGGTTTCAAGGGCGTTTACTCCAAGCGGCTCTTGAAAGCGTGCCCGTAAAAAGTCAAAGAGCGAAAAATGTCTAGAAGACTGAATGCAGGAGATGCCAAGGCATTTGCGAATGCCAAACTATAATGTTTCGGAAGCAGTTGCGCTCCATGTGGTATGAATGGAATGGAAAAAAAAGGCCGCAAAGTAAGAAGATCAGACCGAAAGAAACAAAAATGGGGACTCTCAAGCGAAAAAAAAACAAACAAACTGAGGACCCCCAAATGATTAATGATATTTCTTTTCTTCTTGTTTTTGTAGCGTTGTTCTGGGCATCAGCATTTAAGTTTACCTTTTCCAGTGTTGGTTTATTATTTTCTGTTCTTGTTCTATTCCGTCCATACCCCATAGAAAGAGGTGCGCTAATGCGAAAATTTCGAGTTTCCTAGCATCTCACTCTACAATCCGGACACCTTCTGCGTGATGGTAATCCATGCCCAAGATTTTATGAACGCTTGAAAACAGGGTAATTTTCTCCGCATTTTTCTCAATCGTTCGAGCTACAGTTCCTTCCTATTAAACGCTACCCATCTCCCAGCATTGCTAGTGCTAACTGAACTAGGGTCAGGACCTGATCACCACGCGCAACGTGCGTAATCATAACAGAACCGTGTCCATCCATGCGCTCTGCCTTTTCTGCCTTGTATATTGACAAACGCAGTAAACCTAGAGCAACGTAATCCACACGATATCGCGAGCAATATCAACCTAAGGAAGACTACTCAGGGGGTCCATCGAAATGCATTATAAACTAGACTGAGCGGAGCGATACGAACGAGGCGGCTCGTTCCGAATATCTGCTGCAGAAGCTATTAACTAAGGATTCCCATTAAACAATTTTTTTTTTTGGCACAGAAGTAGTAATGATTACTGCGCCGCGACTCGTACTGAACAAGGTCGCCCTCCGGCGGCGACGTAACCTTGCTTTCCTTCATGCTGCCTTCCAAATCATAGCCACCGTATTCAATCAGGAGATCTCCGTTTGGCGATAATGGCAAATAGTGCCGCGCAAAAACCGCCAGCGATGAAGAAAACAACCCGCGGGCAGAGAACTCCGTCGTCGCTACGAACGCTGTAGGTCGCTACGCGCGTGTACTGTCATTTGAATGCGTGTTCAAGTGCAGCACGTCGAGCGCGGAAACAGCAAAGCTCACGACGGCTTGGTTGAAAACAACCTCTCGCCGCATTAGAAAACAAAACAAGAGGCTAGAGAAAACATTTTTTTTTTGTATTTATGGCCAGGAGTGAGCGGAAGGAATGTTTACTCATTATGTTTGGTTTACCGGCCTGACTTTCTCGCGGTTCTTTTACCTTCTTGCTGAGGCTCGTCATGCTTTTTTTTTAGTTCTTGTTTTTGTGGCGACATGTAAACACCCGCTCTCGCGGCCAAGAGCCCGAAATTGATGTTCTGAAAACTTCGTAAATCAGGATCGCTTTTATATTGGGTATCTTGCGGCCGAGCTCAAGGGTGCTCAGATGCGAGGATACATTTCTATTACGTAACGGCTGACAGCGCTCTCATGTGATTACGGCGCTTTCGTGGAGCCTGAGTGTGGCGCCCTGACTTGGCAACCGAAAGGCAAAAAGTGCACGCGAGAGGAGGGGTTGAAAAAGTTCCAGGAGACCGTCAATTCAGACCGTTAATTCAGAAATGTCGTTGACGCCACACCTGGCTGGTCTAGTAAATAAAGACGCGCGTCGTCAGAAGTAACTGCGACGTTACAAACACCTGCCACAGTAATCAGGGTGCTGCTAGTTCATGCTTTCACGCTAAGCGTTTATGCTTACCAAAAATAACTTTCCCGCTCTTTTTGCATCGATGCTACTGAGGCCCGCGTCCTGACAAAATGAGCATTCTGCACCATTCTAAAGCGGTCTGTGAAACCGAGTCAATGTCTTTCTCAGCACAGAAGTTCAGAAGGTAAGCTGTGTAAAAATAACCGCCGTATGAATCATCATTGCACATGATTGGGTTGCACGGCTCTATTATGCAGCCTGGAATCGAAGAAGGAAAAAAAAAAAAACCTCTATACCCCGAAAAAAAAAATGCGATTGTCGATCTAGCACCGTGCAGGTGTCGCGCGAGGAATTCACGAACTCAGAAATATGGCTTCCTATAAGATATCTTCTAACAGATGCGCGCTCAGGTATACGTTTTGAAGAGCGAAATGTCTGGTTGGTTACATGATGTCATGAGGTCAGAGGAAATGCTCTTTGAATGGAGAAAAAATTATTGTCGCTCGAGAGGTAACGGTCACATTATGTTTACACGTCACAGAGTTTTCGGTTGCTGACAACTTCGCTGCAGCAGCAGAAACCCCAAAGGTGTTTCCCATTACAGCTATTCCTACAACAACGCTGTCAAACTACCTATATCTAATCGACCCGACAGAGGTTACCGGATCGAGCCTCGAGCCCTGCACCAGGCCATGACTTTTGGGTCATGGTACAATGATGCTGAGACCCTTTATGTCACCCAGATCATGAAACCTTGGATGCGCTATCTCACCCTGTTAGTCAGCCCCTGAGTTACTTTGGCAGAGCATAGTCATCACCAAGCAAGGTGCGGCTGATGTGTTTGGCAATAACCCCCACAGCTAATTCTTTCTAACACAGACTTCAAAATGGTGCTAGAACCTTGCAGTAAATAATGACGGGGAGACCGTGTCTCTATCGGACACCATTTCTAATCATCATTTTCTTGCTGCTTTTGTGAAGGATTACATGCCGTGCACAGCCCCTCTTAGATATTTCTGGTTCAACTTGGTTTATGGGCGTTTAACGTCCCAAAGCGACTCAGGCTATGAGGGACGCCGTAGTTGAGGGCTCCGGAAATTTCGACCACCTGGGGTTCTTTAATGTGCACTGACATCGCACAGTACAAGGGCCTCTAGAATTTCGACCCCATCGAAATTCGAACGCAGCGACCGGGATCGAACCCATGTCTTTCGGGACAGAAGCCGAGCGCCGAAACCCCTGAGCCACCGCGGCGGCTCTTGGATATCTTCTGTCCTATTTCACGCATCCTTTTTGGCTACCTTGGCTATAGAATACCTGCATGATTGCTGATGTTTCCACTGTATAAGATGCGTTTCCGAAATCTCTGGGGCGCCCATCTTGGGATTAATTTACCTTGCAGATTTTTCTACGCCTTAACTGATGCCAATTATCGCCGTTCTGAAAACAAGCCTTTCAGTTGAAGCCTAACATTCTTATTTTATTAGAAATTCCATGATAAGTGTCCCGTGGCAACTGGACTGAAAAAATAACCACTCTATAATATTTGAGTTTATGACGGAATCTTTTTCAAGGATAAAAATCACGTTAGCATTACTATATACTTATATCTGTTTCAACTGCGATCACGAGGCACTGGACACACTGAGCCTTAAGCCTTTAGGCGCCTCCATTAATTTTAGGTGTAGCATTACGTTTACTTTTGTGACTAAAAATCAGCATAGAATTCCTTTCCTGCCTTAACTCCTTCCTTCAGCTGATCCCAGTTCTGCATGTGGGGTTACTGTTTTTAATGAGCGTCCTCCACTATTTACTGTTTTGGGCTGTTCCACGATACAGATTCTTCTTCTAAAGATCTTTCTTCAGCATTTCTCTTCGGCCCTCCCCGTGCCCTTTTCCCTTCGATGTCCATCTACAGCACTGTCCTTCCGAACTGTTCATCCCACTTCATCTCATGACCAAACCAACGAGGCCTTAACTCCTGTAGGTTTACTGCAATGCTCGCCACCTGAACCGCGCCCCTTAAATGGCCCTACTTTCAGTCTCTCATGAAATAAGGCAGTACTTAGTGCATTTATATTTACGCGTTTAGCAGAGTGGAGATGTCAAAGACCCAAAGAACTTCTCACGTCACCCGCGCCCAGTTCCTTAGCCTTTGTGCAATCTAAAGCAAACAGAAATAATACAAAACAAACATTGCATAAGGCAGTGTGTCTCCGCCAGCAGGTCTTTGAAATACCGCGACGGCAACTTCGTTGCCAAAACTGCTACTTCTTAAACAGGTCCGACAGCGTAAGTACAGCTTGCTTATATATTTGGAATCGCGATATGACGATATGAGGGCCGAACCTTCTTTGCTGTTTACTTGTTCCTGTTCCACTCCCCTCCGATCATTGTAAATGCGGCGCTCCCGGAATACTCGAGCATCCTTGAGAGTGCGCCGCCTTGGACGGAGAGTGTATAGACTGTATGGTTGCCAACCAGTCGGTTACACAGATAAAGAAAAAAGAGACGCCCTAAAGTGGTCGTACTTGAACCAGTTTCTTTTTTCACTTGGGACCGGTAAATGAGTCGAGAACATTCTGACCAAAAAAGAAGACCTGAGGAACAACAGTGCCTGGTTATTCTCTCACCAGCCGCCCTTGGAAGCGGAACACAGAGAAGAGGACATCGAATACAGAATGTGTTGTAGGAAAGACTGCGGTGAGTGGCAGCACTATGTAACAATATTAGATATTTTCGTAACGCTTGTCTTCGCAATCAGGAGGAGAGAAAGAATAACGCTCTCGTATTCCTTTAGTCCTCTGTCGCAGTCAGGTATTTGAGCGAACTCCAGATCTGAAATTCATTTCGAAGTTCGGCCGAATATCGAGTCTCAGAGTACCGAGCATTCTTCGCCGCACCTTCATACGACATAGGAATCGCTTAAAGTGGTACAGTTGTTTCCGAACTTGTTGTGTGTGCCAGTTGCAGCATAGCCGTGCAAACCAACCAGGACTATGCATGTGCCTTTATCCGACAACTAGTCCCTCCCCGAAAAGCACACTATGCTTAGCTCACAACATTTAGAGCTGAGGGTGCTCCTACGCCATTATTAAGGCGAAAGCCTTTAATGCCTCATCGTAGACGACAAAGGTTGTCGACAGAAGGTTGTCAGCAGAGGTGTCACGCTTTTTCTAGTCCAACCAGAAAAAAAATCTTCGTGCTCGATGGGATTCGAACCACCACCCTTCCGTTCCGCAGCCGAGCGTGCTAATGGCTACGCTACTCCCTGTCAACGCGTAAGTTGGTTTCCTTGTCTAGGACGATGGAGAGTGTTTGCAGAAAGGCGTCGGATCAGACGGATGCCTGCCAAACGCCCTCCAGTGTCTCCAGCATTTAAGATTCACAAAAAATTGTGTACTTAATTAACATCTTAGCCACACATCAGTGACACAAGCAGCAACAACGCGCTAAAGGCTTTCGCCTAACCGCACTTTAGGTCAACAAAGTACCCCCCTGAATTTTTTTGACGTCACAGAACGTGTCATTCCAGGCCAAATCTTCCTCATCCTTCGCCGGGCGTCTTGCTGCAGTCGCGCACTTGTAGGCTGATTCGTTCCCCCCCCTCCCCCCCTCTTCGTCTTACTCTCCTTTGTTGCCACTTGTTCACGAACCGAGGCACATGCTGTGCGCCTGTTTGACTATGGGTACCGCGCATCTCGAGCACTAAGGTCGAGTACAAATGAGAAAAAAAAGGTTTCTTTGGTGGCTCGGCTGACATTCATATACGCCCTTAATGCATTCTCTTTCCCAGTGGCCTTGATTATATAACCGAAAGACATAGCCAAAAATTCGCTGCAACAGAGGTTGAGCACTGCCCAGAGAAGACCTCCAGTGTCTTCTAGAAGAGTTATAGCGCCTTCCAGAAAACCTGCAGCTTGTCCACAGCTCGCGCATCGCACAAGTACTCCAACGTCGAGTGTTGACACAACTCTCGGCACACTAAGGCTGTTCGCGTCAGCGGCGGACTGCAACGCGTGCGCCGTAAAATCGGAAGGCGCACCGGACGCCGACGCGGCAGCTACCGTAGGCGTTGCCGCCGGAGTCTGAAAAGCGACAAGACGAGAACCTTGGCCTTTGTGAACTCGGCTAAGTGATGTTTACGGTTAGATCGCCGTGACTGACGGCTTCGAGGAAACGTTAACAACCACATATTTTTCACCTCGCATCTCCTCAACCCGACTATGGCTCCCAACATTTCATTCGCGGCATTCTTCTTTGCTCCCTCATGGGCCTGGACGGCAACTTGCTGTAAACATTTCTGCCGGTTCCTTCTCCTGCTTGCCCGCTTACTCGCCTGTCATCGCACTCTGCGCTTGTATGAGTGCCGCTGGTTTCGGTCTCAAACAGCGGATTGTAGTTTTTCCAGTTTATTTCCCGCCTCCAATCTTCCCTTGAACTTTTGGTGCGGACCCATGACTGAGGTCGTTTAAGAGTCCGAAACTTTTCCGCGCTCACAAATGCATCACCATTTGCCACTTGACCATGAGTTGCTTAAGGGGAATACTAGCAGGAGAGGAAGCACATGAACAATGTATAGAGTAGTTTTTGCTTTTCCTTGTACATGTGGCATGAAAAACCAATATCATATCCTGATACCTGCGCACGCAATGATTACCTACAAATATAACTCTTACTATTAAAGTGTAGTTTGCTGTTGTTTTCTTGTGACCTTCACAGACGCAGAACCTTAGGTTTATGGTTTAATGTTTTAGGGTTTAACGTCCCATAGCGACTCAGGGTATCAGGCACGCCGTAGTGGAGGGCTCCGGATAATTGCGACCACATGAGGTTCTTTAACGTGCACGGACATCGAACAATACACACGATTCTAGCATTTCTTCTCCATCGAAATTCGACCGCCGGTGGCTGGGATCGAACTCGCGTCTTTCGTGTCAGTAGCCGAGCCCGATAACAACTGAGCCACCGCGGCGGAGAAACTTTGGGTACGGCCTGAATGTTCCGATGCAGGTATAGAAAGAGCAATGAAAGAACAACGTCCCTTTCGAACCTTTGTCTCTTGTTTTGCACCAAAGCCGTCTATTAGGCCTATCCCTTATTGAAATACTAAAAGGAATCTTGTGCAATAGGAAGCACGTACGCGGTTGTTTTTATCTAGCGCAGGAGCGTGATTTTATTCTTTAGAAAATTGTTACAAGACTTTATTTGACAGCCGTCCTACCGAACTGTGGGTGGCTGCTGTAACAGTGGCGTAAGTAGTGGGGGTGATTTCAGAACTGGAACTGATAATTAATTTCACTAATGATTTAGATGGAACTCAGTCTGATCATTGTAATAAGCATCCATTAGTCAGTTTTCATAAAATGCATTATTAACATCTTTATACTACTGTTGTACAGACAGATTCGCGAACACTTCAAAGAAGAGCCGATGATCAAGTTTCATAAAATAAAAAAAACGCGAGGGGGGGGGGGGGGGGTGGACTGATTCCCAGCGGCGCTTAGCTCATAAATATGGACAGCCATGTTGAAAATCAGCCTTACACTTAGCAAGATATTCAGGCCAATGGGAGAGCGCGCAACAACAGAAGCACTGAAGGCCGACTCGTGTTCGCACAGCACTAGAAAGCGGATCGAAACAAGTGCCAGGCAACGACCGTATGTGCCCGGTAAAAAGCAGGCACTTCAACATGCGTGTGCGCGTACAACACCGTCAGCGTGCGTGTGTTCTTTGCACACGACAGGATACCCTAGACTTTTTTTTTCGCTGTCTTTATTCAAGACCTTGCTCCAATTTCGCATTATTTACACTAATTATGGGTCGACGTCGACCCGCAGTGTTGAATAGGCGGGCGCTACTGAGACAGACGAACGTTTCTCGCACTCACGGTCCGCTCTTCTAAATTCTCCGCGCGACCGCAGCTAAGTAAGAATGACGCAGGCGAGTGGTGTGAGGTTTGCTTGTATTTACGTAAGCCAATCTGTAGCAGCTCAGCTCGCCGCTTCTCATTAGGGTCAAGCTCAGCTGCGGAGAAGCCCGCGCCGAGTCCCGGGGCGGAGTCGTTATTGTGAGCCGGCCGCAGCGACCGGCGACTCGGTGAACTAAAAGCTGGCAAGTGCTAACAGCAGCAGGGCACGCAACCGCGACGAGCGCGCGACGCTGCCGGCGCCCGCGTAACTCCCGGCATTACGATTCAAAAGAGAGCGCGCGGTTACACGGGTGTACAGCCATTAGCGAGCAGGGCGCGAACGAAGCCGGATCTCATTGTGAGCGGCGTCGCCGAAGTGCGCCGAAGGAAAAGGTCGGCCGGGGTCGAAGAACGCAGAGTCGCTGTCTCCCTGTTGAGAGCGACTGAGCGGCTCGTAACGCAGTCGCGAAACTGGGCGCCAAGAGACTCCTCGTGGGACTCCCAGGGCCTACCACGGCGAAACCAACGCCTGTGTGACCGAGTTTGCGCTCTAAGAGCTGCTATTGATTCTCGGGGCAAAATACGCGGTTAAATGATTTACACCGCCAACCAACGAATCTGTTAAAATGTAGACGTCAGCTGTATATTCATTTGTGCTCAGCTTCGATCAGTCTTTTCTTGTTCTTCACTCTCAGCGGGCATTTTCTTTGTGTATGCCCGGTTCTTCTCTTTCTTTTGCTTTTATGCTCTCCTCAAAAGAAAGATTGACACGAGCTGTTTAGCTGGCGGCGATGCATACCTTAACTACCTTTTTTCTTCTGCGGTTGTTTTCCTATCTTGGAGCGCTTTCATTTCGTAACTTCTCAAGTGAACGTTGGCAGTGTTTGTTTAGCTTATTGTTTTGAAACCAGTCGTCCCTTGGCTACAAAAGGCGAGCCAACATTGTTTGCTAAATAGAAAATAAAAGAGCATATACGCGCTCAAGAAGCCACTACTCAAAGGAACTACTAGCACTGCAGTTTACTGCAATTCTTGTGCACTACAGTGGCAGCAACAACCGCGAAGGTCCCCTCCCCCCCTCTCCGACTTCCTCTCCGCCATCCTCTCGGTCACCGAAAAAAGTTTGACTGCTGGCTTTATTGCTCCAGCGGCAGCAGAAATGAGACGCGGCGCTCCTTGAAGACTGGAATTACAAAATTTCCGGTACATTTATTTCTTTTTGCGGGATACACTCGTGCAGTGAAAGCAGCGTCGAAAGTGTATTTCTGATGTGACGGTGACGACGATTGTTCTTAACTTTCCTGATGTCGCTCTTCCTTGTCTTGCTCGCTCGATGATTGCGCTCTAAGCGGCCAACTGCTTCCAGGCCTCTTGCCACCCGTAGCCTTCGATATCTAAAAGTACACACGTGCGAGGAAAACTTCAATTGTACTGTGAGAAAAGCGGTTCAAAAAAGATCATAGCTGCAAGGAAACGCCCGGCAACCTTGGCCAGACACAGCAAAGCATTGACATCGGCATCAATACAAAGGAGAAGGATAACATCAACCATGGATTTCTAGTGGCGTGTATTCTCCATAATGACATTGGTCATTTCTCGTCCCTAAAACAACGCGTTTCACGTTCTGCTGGGATCAAGTACATTTAAATGGTTTTTGAAGAGGCAGTCGCGGCGATTAGCTGCTCTGGCCGCTTACGCTGCTACCACGGATGCTGTGGCGGATGTACATTGACCGTCTTGCCTTCGTTAGTCTAGCAGTCGGGCACGCAGCAACTCTTCTGAGTAAAGATTATTGCAATGTATCCACGAAATCGGCAGAGAACGACTTTGACGACTTGAAGCTTGGGAAGACGACGACCTGCATACGCCTGAGGCGTGTAAATAGTAATGTGCTGTGTGGAGCTCACAGCAGATAGGGTGGAGGCGATCGTCCGCTCGCCTGCATCCCGCTAGCCGCTTTGTGTAATGACGAGGAAAACGCGCACAAAAAAAAAAGAAACGGATGAAGACAAAAAGAAGATCAGCTGGGCACAGCGTTCAAGTCTCTTACAACTTTGACATGTCTCGAGCACTTCGCGTTTAAAACGGCCTTGGATATTGCGTGCACTTTCCTTTTCAGCATGAAAATCCTTTGTCAGAAACGTGAGGAGCCCAGTAACGAGGCGGCCCCCCCTTCCTCGCCCCCCCCGCCCCTTTTTTTTTTTCAAACTGCTTTCTGTGCCACTCATCGAGTGCTTTTGCTAGCCATTTTATGGTGGCGTTTACTTGTTTCCCGGTCACTGCCGCAGCTGCTTCTCCATGGTTGCAAATATTCGTTCGATGCAAGTAATCGCTACAAATTTTCTGGTGCACGAACTTTTGTGCCGAAGACAATGCTCATTGTAATAAAGAGAGCGGAAAGGAAGGCTTATGCTTTCACCGCGCTGTGCTTAGGCGGAAAGGAAATAGCAACACGCTGACAATTCCTTGAGAGAACTCAGCACTTGGAAATCCCTAAGTATAGAGTATTTGCAAGCTTGTTCCTATACCACTCATTTCATAACAAGTGACGTAAATGGTAGAGCAGGTCCGACGCTAGTCGTCGATGTGCATTTATTAAATAAAATTAAAAAACAACAGCCGCAGGAGCTTAAGCGGAAGACGGAAAATGGATGAAAGATCGCACGCATTAATATTTGTGATTTATTTCCTGAAGAGATTGTTATAAATATTTACCCCAAAATTTCTGGCCAGTAAGGCAGCAGAATGAGTAGATTTGCTGCTGCAGGGGTCAAACGGTGTGGGGTTGGTACTTACTGATTTCACGATCTGAAACCGCCGACTAAGGCCTGTAACCGTTGTTCAGTGAAAGCGGTGGCACTCTTGTGGCACCATATAATGTCAGAATCATTTGGAAATATATGTTCTACGTGACCTCAAGTTCGCATTGCCTGGCTTTGTTTTTCTTCGTTGCTTTGAGATAAGTCTACAACGCTGGAAACACATTTTTGATTCCCCTCTGCCTGTGCTCTTTCAAGGTACTCTTGAATTGAAAGACGCTCCGTGCACTTAATTTTTTCTAAGCACTGACGTCAAGAATAAGTTTCGACATTTTAGGATAGAGCTGTCTTACCCTTCATAGAAGTAGAAAGGAAGATAAGAAGATTAAATGTGTTTTGTAATACTAGGAATACCGAAATACTTATAGACAAACGCAAACGCATCAGGGAAGCAATGTCCCATGAAACACAATATACCCGTTCTAGGAATACGAAAGAGCAGAATTTTTGATCGATTGCTTTAAATACTATAGTTTGGAACAAGCTACCAGAACAAGTAGTAAAGGCTGAAAACCGTGAAGTGTTCTGATCATTGATATTAGTTGTTTTTAAAAAGCGATCTCGATATGTTGGGTCTCAATGTATTTTTGCACTGTGCTCTTCTGTTTTCAGTTCTTTTACTAGGTTGTACAACACTGCTCATATATGGGCCTTTATCGTGCTGATAGTGCCTCTAAACAAGGAAATAATAAATAAATTGCATCGATTAGCGTCCATTGTACGAAATCTAAATGAAAGGTATGTAACTCTAATCACAGCGCCTAAGCGCCAGCACATAGACTGACTGGTTACATACAGCATCGTAAGCCAGACCTATCTGGTGCTCGAGCTAAGAGGCTGAAACAGATAAGCGGACTTGCACACTTTTCCTCATTACGGGACGATTTCACAAACGCGGAGGCTTCACGAGGAGAATGGATAGAAGAGGTCTTTATTCGTCCATTCTAATTGCCCGAATCATTGTGCGCAGCAGCGCAGAGTCGGCTGTCCCATAGCCCTTAATGTAATGTCCAGGCAGGTGCCAGCTTGATTTCCACCTGTATAAAACAAAATAAAAAAGTGAAATTTTATTTCTGGCGAGGGTACTACACGAGCGCGTAAGGTTCCTGCAAGAAAATAAGGGGCAGCATTACGGAGGCCGCGTGTAGCGCACATGGTCATAAGCGGCCGCTCAGTTTTCAGCGGCTCATTCTCTGGACATTAAGGCTCTTTAGGCGCAGGGCGACGTACCCTGCAGATTTGTTAGGAATTGCGGATTCCATCCAGCGAGCAATGACACCTCGACGCAGAGCCACGCAACAGAAGCGGCCATGACGCGTTTACCGGGTGCGTCTTGGAGGGAAAGGCTGCGAACCTGAATGAAGTGTTTTGACCCCTCGTTAACGGACAACGGAACGCGTCTCCCTGATCGCAAGCGGCCGCGCAACTCACAGCTGTAGGTCGCAGCTTCAGCGCATCCATCCAAATTCGCTTCACTGTGAGGGCGCCGCAAACACAAACACAGAAACACCCACGCACGAAGTGAACACCCCACGCAGACACTGGCGAACGTATATTACGTTATACACGAACTATGCGGGCGAAAACAAAGTCGATTGTTAGACGGCCTGTTTTTGCCCCTGCGCCCAGAAAGCGCGCGCTCGATTCCGTCAGCGCGCAAAATTCGATTATGCGCCGCTCACGAGGAAAAGGAGGAGGCACGAGTGAACGGACAAGCGGTCGTCCAGCTTGTCCGAGAGAGATACCGCGCTTAATAGGCCCGGAGGGGGTGGGGGAGAGAATTGCGCGGCCGCGCGCCGCTTGCGGGTTAGAGCAGCGGACAGACTGTGTTGGGGCCCGCCGTGGTGACCCATTGCTAACTCGTCGTCTTGACGTAAGCCGCCACCCCCTGCGCGTCTCCTCTCGCAGGTAGCCCTCGCCGCTCGCCGAGCGCGTAATCGCCGCGCAAGAGAGACCGAGTGGAGAGAGAGCCCGTGCCCTTCCAGAGTGCTCCGCTTCGATCTCCTCTCCCGTGCCGGCTTCTTCCCTGCGCACGGCGGCGGCGGCCGTGTACCCCTTTCGGCTGTATTCAAGGCCCGGCCGAAGAAGAAGAGGGGGGCGCGACTCGCGCGTCAAAAGGTGGCCCCCGTATGGACGTGGAATCACTACGCTCTGCAGCTTCCGCGGAGAGGGCGTGTGAAGGATGCTGATCTTGACCGCGGGCCCAGGATAGCCACTCGACAAGGTGGGTACGCCACGCTCCCCGGTCACGTGCGAGCCGCTATACATTGTCCCGCCGGCGCCGGTGTTCGCTCAGTCGTGTCCGACGCCTCCGGCGGAGCTCATCTGGCCTGGTTCCCTATCGTGGTTCACTAGTCGTGCCCGGGGCCCGCTGGCGGGAGTCTAGCGTCTGATCGTGCCTTAGCCAAAGTCTGAGCGCAGGGCGCATTCTCTGGAGCCAAGCTTAAGCATCCACCGTACCTACAGTCTTCCGTGTACGGACGTTGCTCGAATCCCCGTATTAGCTTTTCAGTGGCCAGAGAACTTTTTGCTGCTTTTAGAGGTCTTTCAGCGTCGCGTTAGATTAGGGCAGAGTTTGTTTTGCTCTGGCGACAGTGCGCTATTTTTGGGCGATTGCGTTTCTCTGTATCTTACACGGTAAGTTCTGCGAGTGGAGCCTTGCCTTTTGTCATACTGCTTGCTCGTGGTAAAATTACCAGGCATGACGAGCACCGGTCAAACAGTGAATATATGTATACGGAATATGTGGATCAATTGATAAGGTTGCAGGCTGTACAAAAATATTTCCTCTCCGACAAAGGCCGATCCGACAAGAGAGCGGAGTTTTATGTCGATGGCGCTCGCTGGGTTGCAAGCGTTTTAGGAGTAAGGAGGGATTGTGAGAAAAGAGGCTCGTTGTGTGCATGATTATCTAATCAGAACAAAGAGGTTAACTTGGATACAGAGGAGGGAGAAGATTCGTTGACCGCTTGCGTTCCTGTTTGTCAAGTGCATGCCAGGAAATAGTCTGCGAAGGCTGCGCGGATGGGACGAGGGAGTTCGGTTCGGGGGTTTGACGTCCCAAAGCGACTCAGGCTATGAGGGACGCCGTCGTGGAGGGCTCCGGACATTTCGACCACCTCGGGTTCTTTAACGTGCACTGACATCGCACAGCACACGGGCCTCTAGAATTTCGCCTCCATAGAAATTCGGCCGCTGTGGCCGGGATTGAACCCACCTCTTTCGGGTCATCAGCCGAGCGCCGTAACCGCGGAGTCACAGCGGCGGCTGTGGGACGATGGAGTGTGCGCCATTAATAATGAGTTCCACCAAAATTGCCAGATCGAACTAAAGCTCAGTTTAGTTCTATTCCGCGTTAAGTGCTTGGAAGCGCTTGACGCGCCAGGTATTTCATGCAGTGTATGTGATGCAGGCTGCCACAAGCGACTGTTTTTTTAAAAAAGATACATAGACAACATCCGTTCACGTTTGCATTTTTTTTCATGAACGAGGCACAAATTGCGCTCCTGCATGTGGAAACAACTTGCATATTCTGTTGTATGCTTTGGATTCATGAGGTATAGTCGTGCTGACCTTATTGTTGATTTAAAGAATTTAGACTAACTGTCACCTTTGTGTCCTTTCACGCAGTCGCATCGCAATGCTCGCCTCGTTTGTTCTGGCTGTTGTGGCGCTCAGCGCCCTCCATGTGCACGGCCGAAGCCTGCCCTCCGAGAACGACATCTTTTCCGACTCGCCGGTGGTGTGCTTTAGGACAGGCTGTGCCCGTGGCGTGCGACGTACGGTGAACGACCGGCATGTGGACGAGTTCTATGGCATTCCTTACGCCATGGCGCCCGTGGGAGACCTGCGTTTTAAGAAACCAGTGCCCCACTACGACTGGGGCACGGGCATCTACAACGCCACAATCAAGCCGCCTTCGTGCCCACAGACTTACTTCTACGCCGACGAGAACTGGAACAATTATGACCTGAGCGTCAACGAAGACTGCCTCTTCTTGAACGTGTGGGCCCCGGAGACCTGCGGCGAGGATGTCAAATGCTCGCGGCGTCCTGTCGTCGTGTTCATCCACGGGGGCGCCTTCACGCATGGCGGCTCCGAGCGGGCATCCGCAGATATGTCCCATCTCGCATCGGTGGGCGACGTGGTCGCCGTGTCGTTCAACTACCGCCTCAACGCCTTCGGCTTCATGTACGGCCGCAACAAGGAGATGCCAGGCAACTTGGGACTCATGGACCAGAGGCTGGCGATGAATTGGGTACGCGACAACGTGGAGTACTTCGGCGGGGACCCGGACATGGTCACCCTCATGGGTCATGACGCCGGCGCCCAGAGCGTGGGGTACCACATGCTGTCGCCTAAAAGCCGCGGCCTATTCAAGCGCGCCATACTGCTGGGAGGCAACCCGTACACCACCACGCCCCTTAACAAGCCGGACGTGGCGTACAACCGGGCGTTGACCGTGACCCGCAAGCTGGGCTGCCTGGACAGCGAGCAAGACTGGAGGCGAAACCCGGCAGGCGTGATGCAGTGCCTCAAGTCCAAGGACGTCCACGAGATCGCCAACAGCGCCCAGTACGAGTTCAGCCGCGGTCGCATCTCCTTGTTCCCCGTGTTCGGCGACGAGTTCCTGCCCAAGAGTCCGCAGGACATGATGGAGGACTCCGCGAGCTTTAAGGGCATGGACGTGCTCATGGGCCTCACTGAGGAAGAGGCCGCGGCGCTCGTCTACTACGGCGGCTACTTCGACGGGGCTCCCCCGGACGACATCACCATGGGCGACGTCCGGTACGTAGTGGGCCTCTTCTACGGCATGATGTACAAGCGTAACGCGGCTCCCATCACCAACTACTATCTTAACGAGACGGAGGACAGCCCGAGCGACATGCTCAAGGCTGGTGGCCGTGCGATCGGGGACGGCGTCACCCTCTGCCCCGGAAACCAATTCGGCGAGGACCTCGCACGGCGCGGCGCCAACGTCTACTACTTCATGCTGACGCAAGAGTCGTCGTTCGGCTCCCAGCTGTTCGGCCCGACGTACGGTGAGGAAACGCTCTACATGCTCGGCTCCATGAGCGACATGAGCAAGAGTGAAGAGGAGAAACTGCTCTCCGAGAAGATCATGAAGATGCTCGGGAGGTTCACACGCACGGGGTGAGTGCGGCCATCGATTCCTATCGGCCGGTTTTTTTCCTTTCTGCTTTCGAACATCTCGGCAGCATCTAGAAAGTGGGCGGGAAGAGAAAGAAAGGGGGTTCTTCGAGGAGATGATCGCGATCCACTTTGTAAATACGCCCCCGGGATATCTCCTCCCTGGATACGTGAACGGGGCGCTAAGATCGCGACCCCAGAGCAGACTCATTTGGTCTCTTGCGAACGTTTTTTCAATTAACTCCCGTTTCCGCCCCCATGCGAGTCTGCAGGCGCCCGAAAGGGTCTCGGAACATGCGTACCTCCTGACCTTTCGCTTTAAACGAGGCAGCAGACGTCGGCGGCCGCGATTTAATGCCGGATGCGAGATCAGAGTGTTTTTCATTTCCGTGCCGTATCACGCAGGGTATCGATGAGGCCGGCGAAATGCGCACTCGTACGAGAAATGAACTAGTTGGCAAGAGCGTAAGTAGGGCAGAATTTGAAACGATGAACCTTCAAGCTGCGGGTACCAGTCTTGAAGCCGTCCCTGAACTTAGCGAAGTGTTGTACATAGCGCAGCACGCAGACGGAAGCGCCCACAAACGCGACGAGCGGAAAGAAGGGGCGAAAAACAGGGGCAGAACGAATGCCGCGTTCCGCGTTCCGACCTCTCTGCCCGCGCGTGACTCCGGGTAGACAGCAAGGACATCGTCTTAACACGAGATAGCCTACTTCTTGCGGTAGTGCGCGCGAAACACGGGAACGGGTCCCTCTGCATCACGCGGCCCGTTTCGTTGGCACTTGGCTCATCTGCGGAAGACCTAAACAAGCACCATAGCTCCATCGCTCCCCACGGAACGGCATGAGCCGCTGTTATCATGCAGCGAAAAAATAAGACCCGAGCAAACAAGTGTACGGTCCTTTCTAGATACTTCCAAATATTGTGGGCATCTCAAGTATGTGGTAACTATACCACACACCAAAGAAATGCTTGCAAAAATAAGACCTTGGCACCTTCAAGTGATGCCGTAAACTCAGTAGACTGCATATAAAGTGCTAAGTAAAATCTGAAATTTTCTTAAATATCTGCCGCCGAGAAATTTTTTCCGAAAAGACATTATATTTCAATGCTTGGGCATGTTGCAAATTTTTATTTCTCATTTGTGAGATGCGGGATTAAGTTGCTTCAGAAGGGCTGACCGTGAGAACATCCTGTAACTGCGGTTCAAGCTCGGATTTCGGGATGAGTATTCAAGTGCTCCTTTTTTGTAGTGGATATTCACGCATTTCACCGCTGAGATCATCTTGAACAAACGTCTGGACACTAGATAGGCGTCCGGGCACTCTGGCTGTCTTTATGAACAGCTATTTAGTTAAGAAAGATGCTTCTACAACGGTGTCGTGAGAGTTGGACAGAACCGTCTCAAAGGCTACCCGAGATGCGCTATACCGCTTAATAACAACAAAAATTATAATAATACCGCATATGCTCATGGTAAGAACAATTGAAATTGTGCATCATTAAAAAACCACACAACCAACTCACTTTAAAAGTTATCAGTTAACATGCCGCAGGCTAATATGCATAGCGTGTCTAACGTCTCTCCTCTTACTTGTGACTGTATAGGCATATTAATTGATAAAAAGTCGCGCCGTAGCAGTCGCTAACGGCTGAAGTGTCCTTCCGACGTACTTGAGTATCGATTTTGCCGATTTCACTAATATCTTAGAAGGGTGATTGTTCGGGCTAGTGGGTAATTCACATGCTGTTCCATAGTGCAAAGAGCAGAGGCACGACAGAACACAAAGCACTAAACACATAGCTAAACACATAGTCTTGTCCTTGCTTTTTACGTTATGGTACCTCATTTCACTGACATCGCTCAACTTCTGATGTTACAAAAGCAAAAAATATCATATTTCTTCTTGACGTTTGGCGGAGCTCCTGCTGTTCACAATTAGCAAGGCGTCACGCCCATCAAGAGAGAGAAACAGAAAATTTGGCGCGCAGGAAAGGCGCCACTAACGTCTCGTTCAAGCAACTCGAGACGGAAGGCCAGCTGCATTGCGGTACGGAAGGGCTTTAGGCAACTTGGCACGTGACCCGAGTTTCGTTCCATTATCCCATTATGCTGTCCGTGGTCACTTTATACAGTAAATTAGGCCGCCCTTCCTAACTATCTAAGGCTTATAGAGGGCGGCAACAGGTGCCCTAGGCACTGCATGGCTCGAAGACAGTTCAGCTCAAACGCTAAAGACGCGGGGACATTGGCAAAAAATAAATAAATTAAGGAATCGGCTTTGCGAATGCTGCTAGAACATTAAGGCAGTACGAAATGTCCCGGACAGTAGCAATGCGGTCTGCTTCCGCGCGGTGGTCTGCTGGGGCCGTTCTCGAAGAGGCTGTACCCGGAAGCGAAACGAACGACGGCGGCGCCAAATGTCACTTGGCCGTGCGGGTGCAGTTTCATTGTTTTCCGCGTGCGATGAGAGCAATAATCGCGCCGCTCACCGCCGCCTCCTTCTTCTTTGCCAGCGAGCAGGCTAATCAACAAGGACGCGTTTTTAAAACAATCGATCTGTCCGGCATGCGCTTGCATAACACAGCCAGGGAAATAAAACACAGGGGAATCGCCGAGCTGTCTTCCCCCCCTGGGCTTTGTAGATAACAGATACTGAACAAAAGCTAGGGCGGTTTACACTCTGGGCAAAGTTCCAAGTCGAGCAGCTTCTTTCCGCTAACGCTTCAAGGCGATGTCAGTTCTTTGCCCGCAACGCAAATGATTGCTTTGATGCTTGGTTTCTGTGAGCTAAGTTATGTATAGCGCCACCCTCCTGACCCCCAAACTGCAAGCGATTTTTAGTTTTGTGACGTTTCCGAAAAAAAAAAAAAGAAATCTGTGGTAAGTTGTTTGTTCGGAAAAGACGACACATCGTATATATCGATAGTATTAGCTCTTAAAAATCTAAGCCCCGCAGATAGCCCATGCAGGGACTTTCGCTGTGCCTGCCATAGCATAAAGTAAAGGAAAACGAGCTCCTGCTGGCTCACAAACGCGCGTGCCAAGTTTAAGTTGGCCTCGACCCCCCTTCCCCTTTACTTCTAACGTCCTCTATCACCATCAAAAGTTCAGCATCTGACGACACTGCAAGCGTAATCGGTCCTTGCCGCCCGACTGCGCAATCCGGTTAGCAGTTGATGTTACTTACGCCGCGAGCTTTCTGTTGCTCTGACGCACAAGGTCGCTGGGCTGGGAGAAGAGTGCTCGCGCAGCTTTTCAGCGATCCCCGTATCGTGCAGTAGGCTGCATGCAGTGCCGTCAGCGCTGGTTCCTTGATTCTTTTTTTCTTTTGGCGAGCGTACAATCACCTTGATTGTATGACTTAGTGTTATCTTAGCCAAGCACTCTGTGTTACCACCGCTTCCTCTCGCAGCCGATTATTACTCTTTTACAAAGAGCGCCAACACACGCGATGCCTTTCTGCGAAAACGGAAGATGTGGAAACTGGCTCTTTAAACTTATCTCGATGACCTGGTTTTGACTGGAGCTTCTTAGAGCAGATTAGCGAATAAGACTACCGCGGAGCGCTAAAGAAAGCAATCGAGTGACTACACGCGATGCTATTACCCTATATGTAAGCTTCGAATCGTGTTATGGTGCGCGCACAAAATCTCTACCAAGCAAGTCCCAACCTGCCAACTATAAACAAATTAGGCCATCGGCATTATATATTAATTCAGGCGCAGGTGTGTAGTTATGGGATTTATGTCCTTGGAAGCAGAAGGGCTGCACAGAACAAGACAATAGCCGTGTGCGCAAGACTAACCACATCATAGATCCGGGGAAAAAAGAAAAAAAATCTTTGGGTATGCAGATTTAGAGAAAAGATGGAACGGAAACAAAATATATTTTTTGAGTTTTGGCGTCAAGCGAGAGGGTGAGGAGGAACCATTAGTAACTGCCATCTTATGTAACAATCTGAGTGGACCGCAGCGTATTTAGAGCGGCAGCTTCAATCATTTGAGAATCGCAAAACTAAATCGACATTGTGTCGCCGCATATTCTGCCGCCTCGCTCACCGCCGGCGCTTAGGGATCAAAAGGCTTATGAACCCGACCGCACGATTCGCCTGACTGATTATACGCCGCTCAGCGAGCATAGTATTACAGCAGCCATGAAAGATCCGTCACGCTCAAGTCACTACTTGCACAAAGGAGCGATGTCAGTAGGCCGTGTACATAAAATACGTGTAACAGTTCCCACGGTAACACAGTGGTTCATTCTCCCCAGCTGTCCTGTGCCTGTGCCTGCGCTAGCCTGTGCCTGCGAAAAGTATTAGCGTAAGTTCCTTGTGCACAGCTTACTCATGGAAGCCTTCAGTTTAAGTGCTAGACTTTGTGGACTAGTCACAGGTGTGATCTCCTGTAGAAAATTTTCTCAAACTCTGCACTGAGAAACTCGCTCTGTGCGCCAGTTTCAGATGTGCGACATGCTTTCAGAAACGTCGATCGCTAGGCCGTGCGTTCTTTTTAAAGTGCCAATTCGGTGCAAGAAGCATTTTGTCGTTAATTGAAAACTAAACCCGTGGTAACATTATAAGTACGCACCTTTCATTCTCACTTCAATGAGGAAACTGAGTCTACGCTTAGATGCCCGAAAAATATTGTCCTACATGTTAAATGCTACTTTTTGCTGGAAATACTTATAGAAACATCTTGCTCTTGGTTCTCCAACAAACTAACCGCGACCGCAAGGTAACTGAAGCCAACCTTGAATGTTCCCTCAAAGCGTTTCTATAATACAGATTCGAACTCTGCTTCAGAAATACCAGGACAGGTTGTTGCTGAACAAATTACAGTGAGTGATCTCTTCATTGCATCCCCGGAGCTGCAGTTCTGGCAGGGAAGTATATTGAAGAGCAATACTCTCTTAGCGTGAAAACTTACTTTGAATAGAGGTAAATCTATATCACTACTAGTCTAACGTACTTGGCTTCTGTCAAAGCAGCATTTAATATGAGCCATTTCCGGTGTTTTGAGAGAAAAACGGATGCCAATAGACAGAATGACATCTGGTGGGCAGAAAAGCGTAGTTAAAGGTATAAAATAAACTGCGCTTTTGCAGCTGCCATAGAAAATTTTTACACAGGGCTCCGAGGCCAGTCAGTCAAGCTCATCGTATTTTTTCTTCTGCCTTTTTTTCAACGTGGAATAAAGACTGATTGATTTATAAAAGGACGTAGCTGGATACGATGTGCACGTGTATTAAACGCAGCGAGCTATGGAAAGAAAAATGATAGGTGTAACGTTAAGAGATCGGAAGTGGGCGGAGTGGGTGAGAGAACAAACGCGGGTTAATGACATCCCAGTCGAAATAAAGCGGAAGAAATGGGCTTGTACAGGGCCTGTAATGCGAAGGCAAGGTAACCACTGGTCCTTAAGGGTAACAGACTGGATTCCAAGAGAAGGCATGTGAAGCAGGGGGTGAGAGAAAGTTAGTTGGCAGATGAGATAGAGAAGTTTGCGGGGAGACGGCGGTCGCAGATGGCTAAGGACAGCGTTAACTGGAGAGACTTGGGAGAGGCCTTTGACCGGCAGTGAGCGTAGTCAGGCTGATGATGGTGATTAAAATGCGCAACTGACTGTCATATTACCTCGAGGAGAACCTAAAAACTATTGGTAAACTTTTGTTCCTATCCGTTCACTAGTCATTTAGCTAGCCATGATTAATTAAGCTAACCTCTCCGGCTTTGGTTTTTTCGGTTTTACCTGAGAAGAAAGTAATTTCCATCTTTCCTTCAGTACGATATAGAGTTGGGAATTTGGACAAGGACTGGATAATGATGACTTGGACTCATTGGCAGATCCCAAATGCATAAATCATGAGGGCAGCCCCGTTTTTTTTCTTTAATGCGATGTTGCTTCCCTCAGGGCATCAAACGGAATGTAAAATGGTATGCAACGGTTTTTGTAGCCGGAGGAGGCCGAGAATGTCTTTTAAGTATATTCCTACAGTGTTGAGTAAAGAAGGCGGCAGTCTAGACGCCCAGCTGGCGTGTGCTATCCTGACGAGTGAGACGGGTGGCGGGCAGGCATGGTGCATCTGCTCAGCTTCTGCCTCCTGAGAATGGCCTCGCTCTGGCGCTTAAGGGCGCTGCGGTGTGTTTCAGGGCCATATTCTCCGGGTCACGGGAGAGACCGACCCGGAGTGGTAGGACGACAGCAGACACGCGGAGGATACGAGCGGCGCTAACGGCCATAAGCGAACACAATTGGCCGCACGCTGGACGCTGAGGTCAAAGGGCGCGCTTACTTCACGTCGTCAGTACCAGCGCTGTCAGTGGCGGAAGGCTAGGCTGCAGTCGTCCTACAAGGCTTACGCTGCCTACGTTGCAATCGTTCCCGTTACTGACTATCGTTCTGCGCAGATTTCTCAGTATCAACTACAATTATCGCACGTTTCAAAATGTAGCCATTTTGTGACTGATTAGCCTTTAACCCTTTAACTAGCCTTTAGCATGCTATTTAAGTAGTAACCAGCAAGCCAACGAGCCTTATTTATTGTTACAGCGTTAAGGAGCCCGTGTCGCACAAAAGCCGTCATCGCCGTCGGCTTCGTTGGCCGTTAACGAAAAATCCACGAAAAGTTCCCAGAGAAGCAACCTAGCTGGGCCACCTAGGTCACGTGACCTTGTGGCGTCATCGATAGCTGCCTACCCGATTGTGAGTAAAGTGCCCACCATGTAAGGTGGCAGTTAAGTTAATGACCGGTGGCGAGGGCTTGCTTGGGAAGAGAAACCTGGGTCGCATAAGCCCCACCGGTGGCGGCACCTGCCATTAACCAATTAACGGTTCATATGGTTACCGGTGGTTATTAGTTTTTATTCATTGCAAAGAGATCTCAATACTCTCCAAAGAAATCACGTGCGCTGCAAACCTTTCTTTTGAATCTTGGCTTCTTCGTTCACGATCTCGGATCATCATTCCTCTACTTGTAATAGCGTTGTGACAGCACGTGCGCTTAATTCTTACAAGTGGAAGGCCGCCTTATAAGTTTTACGTGGTTAGGAAAAGAGTTAGCAACTGCTAAGGTCGCACTGTTCATTTAGCCAATCTCTGCGCTTTCGATCGCTGCATATTCGAAGACAGCTAAGGCTTAAGTTAAGCTAGCACAATTTTCCAAGAGTGGCTTTAAAAGGTCCTCCGCTCAAAAAAGAGAAACCCTTTTCTAGAACGCGCATGAAAAAAAAAGCCAAGAAACTAATGCATTACTAGTAGTTGGCAGCGAATAATACAACTTGTTTACGTGGCGCTATTAATTTGTGCATTTACTTGTTCATCCACGCGATCAGGCTTGCTCGCTTTTCGTCTGTAGAACTGGGCAGCGTTGCACATTCTAAACAATCTCGTCCTTAATTATTTATTAACTTAGTTGAGATGCTTTAAAGAAAATTTGAATTTGTTATCACTGGCACCTCTGCAAGGCTTGGCCCTTAGGTGAGTGATGGAAACAATATGAGTAGGAATGAAGCGTCATAACTTTCAAGAAAGTATCAGCAAGCAGGGGGCCCCTTGACTTATGCTCATTTACGCACACACTTTTACATTGTATTTACACGGAGGTGTCAAAAAGCATGTTTTGAACTGCTGATAACCCCCGCAGCGAGCTTACGTTTCTATTCGCCTTACGTTTACCAGCGCACGCGCAACAGTCCAACGTTGAGCACGGCGACGGCCGGAGCAGTTTCCCTCAGAAGAAAGGAGCCCCTCGAGAACACAGCAGGCACATGCAGGCGGCGTGTAGACACAAAACATCTTGTCGTGGATCTTTTTTTTTTTATCAGTATGCGAAGTAAGCCTAGAAAAAAGGACCCCGTAAACCACTTCACGTTGGAACGAGCTCAGAGAGAACGAAACGCTGCCGCCCGTCTGCCTCCTTCTGGTCTCGTTTTCGGTTTCTGCGCCCGTTCTACGGGTCTACCGATGTTGAACCAAAAACGTCTACTCCCACACTCTAACACACAAACACACACACCCTTTACCATTTATTTCTTGTTCGAATGGAAAACGCTTTATCTCGGCGGTCGGCCACATAAAACGAGAGATATTTCCTTGTCCTAGATGATTCGGATGCGTGATAACAGTCTGGTTTCATCTTCGGCTGACCATACTACGTGTTTGGCTTGCGAGGAGACGTACTGTACCCCTCCAGCGAGAATCTCTTATAGATTACTCCGTCAGGATCTGCTGCTGACCTCCTAGTTCCATTAAAACATATCGGAGGAGAACACTTGCCGCACGGCGTATCAGCACGGATCTTATATTCGCCCAGCAGACTGACATGCAGCTAAAAGAGCAGCGGAGACTAAGAAAATAAGCTAGGGAAATAATCGAAGCTTTTTTTATTGTAAAAAAAGGAAGCATGCGCATTAGCGGCACATATATATCTTTGTATAAGGCTGAGGACAATTTTTTCATCCGTTCGCTATCATATCAACTTTGAAGATAATAGTATTCCTTGCATGTAAGACGGTATATATTTGTGCGTGTAGCCTTCGAATAAATCAGTTGTGAGTGGCGCGTCGTCCCGTCTTTCCGTCTTGTGTTGCGTCTTTTTTCGTACCTGTAACCAAAGATGAACAGTTAAGAACATGCCCCGGAAGGCGTTCTTTTAAGCGGAGACTAATATCGCGCAGACAACTGATTCTTACGCTTTTTTTTTTAAATTAAATCGCGCGATAAAGTTGGAATAGTGATTATACCGCGTGAACAGTATAGTGCTCTTTCGGCGAGAAAAGCCGTGGTCTATGTGTGCGTATGTGTGAAGCTCCCACTCACAACGCCCGCCGGAGTGGATCGGGGAGCATTACCGGAAGATGCCGCCTCCGGACACCCATCGGCAAAAATGTGTCATCCACCCGCCACCGCCCCTCACCAGAAGCCCACGCAACAGCGCAAGGCGATGAATGCAAAAGCGAATGTAAAAGCGAATTGTACAACCAATTATACAAACGCATATTTGTCGCAATACATCGTGTGATATCATGCAAATTTTTAACTTTATTCCGTATCATCTCGTTTTAACCGGCCGCAGAGTGCGACTAATGCACTTCGCTTCAAAATTTAATGATTCAATGATTGAATACTTGAGTGGCGATATGCGAAGCTTCAGGTTTTGCAAAAATTTTCAGTTTTCATGAAACCAATTTTCAGAACCTTGTGGTAATTGAGAATGATTAACAAATTTAAAATGCAGCGCACCACATTTTTCTCCTTTAGCAACGATTCAAGGTCTTTAGAGGAACTCGTTAAGCAGCACGCGATTAGAAGATAAAAACAGGGCTTTTGTGAATGCACAGCGGGGTGCCGCTATACAAACCTCATTAAGTGGAGCAGCAGCACAAAAAGCATAGCAAGGCGGTGGACCGTGCCCGCATAGAGTTAATATAAACAACTCGGTTGCCTCTTACCCTGAGGTTGGTAGATGCGTAGCGCCACCTGGGGGGACTCGCGGAAACCTGTACTCGCCGCCGCAGATTTCGCACCCTGCTTGCGCGGTGTCGCTTTCGTCTACCGCGAGCGACGCGGAGGCTGGCTGTGGACTTAATCTTCTTCACTAAAGCAGCTGTAATAAATGAATGTGCGCCTCATGACGAAAGGGATAGATCAGTTATTCGGACTTTGTCTAATGTATTACGGTGCACTCCGGAAGTATAGTAGATTACAAAAAATCTGCTCCACCATAGGAGTCTCTACTAAAAATCAGCTCCTACATAGGAGTTTCCACTAAAAACATTGGACTAATACCGAATTCCGCCTGGATTTTGCATCCCTAACATTTGCTCGTCGTCCATGCCAGCACTGTTGATTCAAGTTTATTTGGTTTTAGCATGCCAAAGCGACTCAGGCTGTTGCAGACGCCGTAGTAGAGGTCTCCGGATAATTTCAACCACCTGGGGCTTTTTGACTTGGATTGACATAGCGCACTACATCTGTTCCTAGCATTTCGCCTCCATCGCAATGAGAACGCCGCAGCCGAGATCGAACCCGCGTCTTTCGGTTCAGAAGCCGACCAGCACAACCCCTGAGCCACCGCGGTGGTGTTAGAACACATTTGAGAGCGACCGCCTCGGACAGCGATCGCGAATAATTTTTCGTTTGCGATGTTTCCGTGAAACCTGTTGAGCTTTCTTTTGCTGTCGCTTGGCTGCGCTTCTATGGAAGCTAATGAGTAATTGCTCCCTTATTCATATTGTATTCTCATTTATTAAACAACCGGTAACACCGATGTGCATGTTGCCGTTAGAGTGGCCCCTTCTCGTGACCATTTTTTTTCCCGCGTCTCATTCCAGGCGGCCGGACATGCCGTCGATGGTGCCGTCGTGGCCTCGATTCTCGGAGGAGAACCCCCAGTACCTGTCCCTCTCGGCGAGGAACGCCACCGTGCAGATCGGACCGCGTCTCGACGAGTGCAACTTCTGGAAGAACTTCTGGAGGCACCGCGGCGGCAACGGCACGTCGCAGGACATTGTGCTCGGGTGAAAGCCGTTGTGCGCGCAGTGGCGTCACGTGAGACGGCGTCAGAGTGCGGGACTTCATCGCTGACGCAATGTGCTCCGCGTCGTCTCTGTAGGACCCGGTGCCCGCGTTCTACGTCAGGCTGTGTTCCAGCGTGCAGCCGCTTGAGTGGGCTCCAAGCGGTCTATACGTCCCAACTACGTCCTCGCCTCCACCTCTGTTGTTTTGTTGGTTTTTCTTTTTCGCGTTGTTGGACTTGTTGTTTGTTATCTTCGGTGTGTTTTGTTTGCAACTTCTCGTGCTGTCGGTTTGACATTTCGCTTTCTCAAGAACGATCCTTCGAGCTTACGTGAGGAAACATGGAAATACGTAAACCTGCCTTCCAGAAAACAAGAAGATTCAGGAAGTAGTTTTCACCAGAGAAAGGAGAGAGATTGTTTGAACGTTCATTAAGGTTATGGTAGAGAATATGGTTATGGTATGCAGGAAATCAGGTATAACGTCCTAATGCATTCCTAGTAATCTGTGGTGGCTAAGCGAAATAACACCATGCATGATGTTCGTCACCATTAAGAATTTGCTGCACTAAGTAGGACAAAATTTTGCCTCTTATATGTCGAAAAACAACAAACTGAAGTATGCATAGAAGTTTAGAATGACACCACGTGCGCATTTGTTCTACTTTTGGCAAAACACAGTGCAGTGTGCCTAAAGTGAACGATCTAATTATCCTCGCACGTGACGCTAGGTTAGCGTGAACATTCAGGGGGTCGGGTATTATTGCCAGAAGGCTGCAGATCTGATGGCAGCGTTTTGTTGAGCACGCTGCAGAGCAGTTGTGCTTCTCTCGACAATAAGCTTCGGAATATAAATGTTCAAAGGTGACACCAGGCTGCAAGGTCAGTTTAGAAGCCACAACTTAAGAGCAACAAGAATAAATACCGGATGAGGGAGCCTTGCTTACGAAGATGATAGCTCATGAAAACCCCTGCCCCATAAGTTCGGGCAATTTCGTCATTGTTCTCCTCAAGGCTAACGTACCCAAAGAAGTGCGCTTGTTTCCTGAATCGAAGGTTGACGTTACTGAAGAGGCGTTTCCTAATTTTCGAGTTTCAAGGATGACTAAGGCATAAATGCTAAGCTACAGAATTTTCGGCAACCCACGTATTGGTAACTCTTCTTGAGATGCTCTAAAATAGTCTAGTATTATGAAAAAAAAAAAAGATGTCGCAAATAACACATTTCTATTCTAATTCAGGACTAGACGCAGGACAACCGCGTGGAAAACTTTCCCTACCAATACAAAATTGATAGCCATTCAGTACAAAACGTAATGCTGCATCACTCGCGAACATAAGCTTCGGGCGTTCAACGCCTTAGTGATCATTGATTTGAAAGTTGCGAAGCAGAAATTTGGGTTCTGTTCAGAATGCGTCTGTTGTGTTAAGAAATAGATTTTTTTCGCGCCATATCTATTAGGCCTCAAAGGTTAAACTGTGGGAAATATCTTTGTTGCCACTTGTATAGAATCAAATAAGCCAGTGTACCACTCAGTGGCTTTTCCGCACCGCACGAAAGGGTAGTAAAAAGATATTGAAAATAAAATACGACCACAAAAAACAGTGACTCAAGTCACGTAGCCTCGGAAAGCATACCAGATGTTCCTCGGAAAGCATACCAGATGTTCAGCAGTGCATGTGAAAGTTTCTGCTATGCGTTTCCCAAATGAATCCAGTACGTGGTAAGACTGAAAAACTGTTTCATTGCAGCAGACAGACATTTCAATGTACAGTCCACTGCCTTTGTGCTTCTATACTCGCCGGGCTTCATAGTCTCGACTCTCCTGAGTGTGATACAGAGAGTCCCAGCAAAAGGCGGCGTCAGGTTTGCGTCATGTACATTCAATGACGAGCAAATAAAGACGCTTTGTTTCGTTAATCGTTTCGCCTGTCGTGCCTTCAGTTTTCCTTTGCAACAAGTTTCCCTCGGAGAGAGACTCGGGAATGCTGAATGAAAGAACTGAAAGTACCGCGATTGTCAGTTAAACATGCCGATTAAAATGTGAAGCATCAGCGACATCACTAGTACTATGTTGTCATGAGTTCGACATCGAAGAGAACGCCTATTATGATTGAATGCTGAAATATTTTGACCATATTAAAAACATTTTTAAAAATTTATTGACACTGCCGGAGCTTTAGCATGAAAATAGATTTGCGCTAAAATGAATTAAACTGGAGATGTGTTTAATGATATATATTCCCTAGTAGATAATCAGTGTACTGTAAAAAAGGCTCTTGAGACCTAAATTTTATTTTGAGAGGTGAGTGCAATGAATTTACTGGCCTGATTTAGGACGGAAGGACTACGACGGAAAGATGGGCGTCTTGGTATACGATCATGGCTGGAACTGCCGCCTGCTTTGAGGCTGCACTGTATTGGGTTGCACCAAGCAAGCAATATGCAGAGAACAAGAAAAAAATACTTTGTATCTCTATTTCTTTGACTGCTTGCTGTCTTTATGGTTCGGGTTCAGATAGGTGAGACGTTATGAGCTCGTAGTTAATTCATGTGCATCAAATACTTCTCTTGTCTCATAGATAACCGGTCCGTATTATGATGGGATCAGCAGGGGAAAATCGAACGTATTTTTGCGTGTTGCAACGGCAGTTGCGTGTAAAATCTGCTCGCTGATAGTAGGCTGCTTGTTACTTCGAGGTGGGCAAGTTACTAAGAAAGTACTGCAGGTAAAGCATACGACACTTTTATGACTATTTTTTCTGCCCATTACAAGGCATGCTTCAAACTGAAATCTGTTAGGCAGCGTCGATCGATAAGAAAACCTTGGATCGGCATCGAGCAGGTAAAAATGATTGAAGATAAAAATAAGCTTTTCGCTGTGTTCTTAAAAACGCGTAAGCCTTCCATATTTGCAGAGTTCAAGAAACTACGCAATCGAATCACATCAGAACTAAGGAAAGCCAAAGTGCAGTACTTTCAGCAGCTGATTCAGGATGCCTCGACATCTCGTCCTGATCGGATCTGGAAGATTGTGAACGACGCACTTGGCCTGCGTACAGCTGCGCCTAATCAGTTTCAGATGACTGTCGAAGGTCAACTGCTTACTGAAGGTGCTCTAGCAGAGCATTTCAACACCCACTACATAACTGCCATGACTAACAATGCTGCTCCTTCTGTAACGTCTTGCGTCCTTGACGACAACCTCTTGAACACTGTTTTTATGGTGCCAACTAATACAGCTGAGGTTTACAACATATTTACGTCACTAAAGAACAGTAAAAGCCTTGACATAGATAATATCCAGGTCCGACCGGTCAAATACGTCCTCGACGTCATCTGTCCAGCCCTCGTACACACTTATAACCTTGCTTTGGAGACGGGTTTTTTCCCACTAAACATGAAACGCGCAAAAGTTTCTGTTATATATAAAGGCGGCGACAAGAATGATGCTGCCAACTACCGACCAGTGTCAGTTCTCCCAGTGTTTTCAAAAGGTCTTGAAAAAGTTATTCTGTCTCGTTTCGACCCCTTTTTTACCAAGCATAAACTTCTTTCTGAATGTCAGCATGGGTTCAGAAAAGGGTGCTCTACCGAGTCTGCCCTTTTGATTCAAAAGGAATTGATACTCAAAAACATGGATGCAAATAAACTAACGCTTGGGGTGTTTGTAGATTATAGCAAAGCTTTCGACTGCCTTAACCATACTGTTCTCCTTAATAAACTGTATCACTATGGCATTCGGGGCGTACCCCACTCACTCTTAAAGTCATACCTTGTAACACGCATGCAGTCTGTAGTTATCGATGGCAGTCTGTCGTCCTTTAAAGAAATACCATGCGGCGTCCCTCAAGGCAGCGTTTTGGGACCGTTTTTGTTTAATATCTATGTGAACGATGTGGTTCGTATTGATAAGCATGTCAAGTTTGTTTTGTACGCTGATGATACCAGCTTGTTTTTCACATCAGATAATAGTTTTCACCTACTACATACCGCTAATGAAACTCTCTGCAAATTGCTTGATTGGTCGAGCAAAAACTGTTTAAGAATAAATCCTAAAAAATCAAAAGCCATTCTGTTTGCTTCAAAAAACAAACCAGTAAGTTTGATTGGCGGGCTCCGCTTGGGCAGCTCTACAATCGATATAGTCAAAGAGCACAAGGTTTTAGGAGTGGTACTATCGCACCGTATGACTTGGGATGCGCATATACAGCAACTGGTGAAAAAACTCTCTTCCGCTGTTGGCTTAATACGTCGATCTCGAGATATTTTTCCAACTAACATTAAACTTCAAGTTTTTCACTCCGTCTTTCGGTCCCACATTAACTACTGCACGTTAATTTGGGCCACGACTACTAAAAAAAACATAACTATACTACATAGGCTCGAAAAGAAAGCTGTTCGTTGCATTGCTAATGTTTCATACTTTCACCACACTCATGACCTCTTTACTCAGTTCAAGTTGGTCAGTATACAACAGATTTACGATTACCGTCTACTATACCTGCTGTACTTCTCAAGTGTATCTTACCAGCAGTTCCTGAAGGAGCTGTGTACTCTTACTTTGCAAACTCGCACATATCGAACCAGAGCGTCTGAGGAATGGTATGTACCGCGGCCACGCACTAATTATCTTCTGCAAACATTAACGTACAACGTACCATTTCTATTAAACAAGATTAAAACACAATTTTCTGGTTCCATTGCCCTAACGCGCACCGCATTGCGCAGCATGTTTGTTTCTGGGCAATTTTTTAAGACTGTTATATGATTTTGAGTGGTAATTGTGAAATTGGGCATACAGAGTGAGTGTGTGTGTGTTTGCCTTCTCATCGGGATCTCATGGGTAAAACGCTTTATGGTACTAATTTTTATTCGTTTGTTGCGTAGTTTTATTGTAGGGCACATTGTTCTTTTGTGGCGTAGTTAAGTTGATGAATGAAGTCCGTGTATTCCATTACAATATTCACTTGCATTTTAACTATTGTATTCAGTAAGTAAGACAATGTATGTACTCTGTTGCACATTTCATTTGTATTTGAATTATTGAAGTGTATATGAAGTCGCTGCTGCCAAAATGGTTCCCTGACCTAGTCAAGCTGTCCTCACAGCTTTTTGTCACGGAAGCCATCAACATTGTATCAATGTTGAAAATAAATTTTTGATTTGATTTGATTTGAAAGTGCCATGCTTGGTAAACTAAACTTTTCGCTTGGGTTAGAAAGAACCTTTGCTGGCCATATGTGATTCAACTTCAGTAACATTAAGCTGCTATGATTGTACGCTTTAGCACAACCATTTATAGTAATGAACAGTTATAGCGTAGAGGTAAAGCATCTGCCAAGCGTGCAAGGGGATCGCGGTTCTTGGTCGGGGTTGACCCATCGGAAAAGTGGTTTCACACCAGGAACGTTTTTCAGGCGCATGACTTCATTTCCTCCCTAAACTGTATTACCAAACAAAAGGGAACCGTCCATATAGTTGTCTCCACAAGGAGTGACCCAGCACAGGACAGTAAATTAGTACAGAACTGATTCCACTCTGAAACAGTGGTGTAGGCCACCTAAGCATTTCCTAAATTAGATGCAACATCTTTAGATTCGATGCAATTATTTGTCATGTACCTTCTCAGCTGTTTTCCTTCCTCTCCTAAAAGTAAGTGAGCTGACTATACCGAAGATACTGACTGCTAATATCATTCAGTGCGCCTACGAAGCAACTAGCTCGTTCCAAGCTTTTATTTCCATTCGAGGTCAAGATGTGTAGTATTTGTTAAGAAGCCCACCATCGCCATTGGGCGCACTTTTTCTCTGCATTGGGTAGCATACTGGGCGTCGCTTAGACAACCTTCCTGCCTTTCCGTTCATTATTCCCTCTCTGTCTCTGCTGTGTCCTTTGGCCACAAACAAGAGATCTGTTATATGGTATTCCTTGTGTGTGAGTTCATGACATTAACATTCGCTCTGACAGCAACTGGGAGTCCTTTAATTATGAAGAATTGCCTTAGCATATCCACAAACATGCTTTGTTGATGCAGGTTGTGCTTGGTTTCGACGGAGCCAGCCGCGAATGTATCGGCTCGTCAGACAGTTAGTCGGCAATAATGGCGAATCTCCGCGTCCAGTACATTGAGGCGGAAACGCATGTGAAGAGCGGTAACTAATATTTTTTTGCCAATGGTACGTTTGAATGCATTTGAAAACCCAACTGTTTAGTATTTGACAAAGCGAAAATGCAAAACTATATTTTATATTTATAGCTCTGCCTTACTTCCTTCGTAAATACTGTTGAATATATCTTGCGTAATTGTGGGAAGCAAGTCGATGGCCTTCCTTAAAAGTTATTTTAATAGTAATAGGGAAGTGTCAGCTATTCAATAATCTATTCTGACTCCGAACTTGCCGTTTGGGTTGCGTGCCCACAACAAAAAATTAATTACTTTTTGCGGCGAAAATGACCTCATTTCGGCAATACTTTTCATTACCGAAGGCGCAGACGGCACCACATATCAGCAGAACCTTCTTGCTTCTGGGATAGGGGCTTGCCTGGCTCATTTTGGAGTACCAGAAGCACAAAGCGAAACTATACCATTTCGCGCAGCTTACATTTATTTATTTCACAAATACTGCCAGCTGTCGCCGTAGGCCTTAGCCAGAACTGGACGTACATAGTAAAGAAAACAAAACAACAAATAAACGTTACAAGGCGCATTAAAAAACGAACACGCTAATGGTCCGCCCACTAGGGGAGATAATCATTGAAAAGACAAAAGTGGTTTGCGCAAGCGTGCACTGCTGCATCAGCAGACAAGGTGCCAACTACAACACAAAATATATTGATAAGAAAGAAATAAAGATTGCACCTACTGCCTGCCGCGAACAAAAAAAAATTTGTTCAGCTAATACAGGCGCTTGAGTTTTGATCACAAAGATTCGACAGTCAAGGATTCCACAGCATCAGAAGGCACGGCGTTCCACTAGCGGACAGTTGTTGGAAAAAAGGAGTTTTTGAGGGCTTCTGTTCAGCACATATATTCTTTTAATTTTTTAAAATCCTTTCCACGCGTAGTTCGCCGTGTAACAGCGTGCATAAATGTTGATGTTTATACCGTGTTTACTACTGTAGATTAAATGCATAAATTTCATTCGCTCATAATACCGTCTCAATTGTTATGGTTTTAAATTTGCTTTTGCCATGAGAGCAGCTGCTGAGCTACGCCAACTGTATGAACTATATATGAATGGGGCTGTTTTTTTTATTTTTTCAAGTTTGATACTTTAAGTTGAGTACGCGGACCCCACACGGCCGCAGGATAATCAAGAGCGGGCCTTTGCAAGCTAAGAGTTTTATCTACTGAGTAGACTTCTGCAGGGTCCTTCTCTTGCAGTATAGTTTTTGCATAGCCTTTTTTAATGTAAGAAACATGGTAATTCCACCTGAGATCTCAAGTGGTAATAATAGCTAAGTATTTGTTACTTTTAATGGACGACATAAGGTGACCATTAGCGGGATACGGAAAGGTGAGGGGTTTCTTTTTACGCGTTGTAGTTATTGCTACTGTTTTTTAACTGTGTATTTTCACTTTCCCCGTCGTACATCAAGTTTCTATTTTTAATTGTATTGTTTTGATTTGATTTGTATTTTTGTATTTTACTTGCATCTTTAATTTCGTTGAAGATTATACAGTCATCTTCAAAAAGCTTTAATTTCGTGGACACTTCATTGACAATATATTTAATAAAAACTAAAAAGAAGAGAATCCCTAGAACGGACCCCGGCATGACACCTGACTTTACAAACATAGAAATAGAGCATACTCCGTCCACTGACACACATTGACGTCGAGAAAACAGATATGCGGCAGTTCATGCAAGCAATGCGTGATTCATAAGTAAGGCTTGTAATTTCAATGATAACTTTGGACGGGAAGCACAATCAAACGCTTTTTCCGAATCTAGGAAAATAATGTCTATCTGGCTTTGTTTATCTATTGCTGCAGCGAAATCATGCACTGCCTCAAACTCCTGCGTGACCGCGGACAACTCCCTGAGGAAACTGTGTTGCCGAGAATCGACCACATTGTGCTCCCCCCCCCCCCCCCCTCCAAAAAAGAAAGAGAAAACAGATTGTAATTAATTAAACCAACTGACGCCGATCTAAACGGTATGAAAGCTTGAGGTAAGTGTTTTATAAATCTACTTCCAAGCCAAATCCCCATGAAGTACTTTTGAAATAGGCCAAAGTTATAGTCCCACTAGTCAGAAATATGTGAGCCCCGTGAAGAAGTTAACGTATTCCGGTTCTCACGTATTAAAAAAAAATAAAATAAAACGCAAGTGAAAACATGCTTCCGAGGCATTTTCTGAGATTCTGCCATTGTGCTAAATCAAACTCTAGAACATGCGTTCAGTTCGAAGTCGAATTCATGACCGTTGCTCTTTTTACCACGGCATATCCAGTAGTGGTAATAGAACGAAAATACGGTCTGTGTTAGGCCTTTAATTTTGTAATTAAAAAAAAACTTAATGCAACACTTTTTTCTTCGGCTAGAATCACAGGTACTAAAGGTGTTAGAGAAATGTTAAAGAAAATCGTAGCGGTTGTTTTTTTAAATCTCCGTCAAATTTCACCTTTTTTGAGTTTTTCGAGTTCTAGATGATTTCAGCGCCTGGTTAAATATAATCTGCCGCTTCTAGAAGCACCAAGATTTTACCGAAAATAGTAAAAAGAACGGAATAATACTGAAAAAAATTTCAGCCTCAGGAATTTCAGCCATAGGTTCCTACTCCTTCTACTCTCATTAGAAACAGCGCGGTCGGAACACGGAAAAGAAAGATTAACTCAAACACAGGCGCTGACTGACAACACGGTTTATTGCCTTGAACTAGGCCCAGTCCCGTAACAACACAGGGAAACAACTCATTTCCCGTGGCACAATTATCTCGTTGGTCCGTAACCTTTCCTTCAGTCATTGGCATGCTCATGGGCGCTTAGAAAGATCAGCTGTTTTTTGCTAAGGTGTACGGATGGCTTGCTGACACATTATCAGAGAATCTTGATATTGCCAGAGCGTCTACTGTCACCCTTGTGGCGGTGTCGCGGCACTTGCGTAGAACGGCCGTTCTTTCAAAGGCAGGTGGGCAGTTTTTACATTGGCTGCAGTGTTTGCTTAGCTCACCCGAGTTAACACCTTATAGATTTCTACGATGTTCTTGTAGCCTTGTATTTAGGCATCTCCCCGTCTGGCCGATATAGATATTAGCACATGAGAGCGTGATTGAATAAAAAACATCTTTTCCACAGCTTACAAGAAGCGGACAACACTTCCGAAGTATATATACTAAAATTGGAACGATACAGAGAAGATTAGCATGGCCCCTGAGCAAGGATGACACGCAAAATCGTGAAGCATTCCACATTTTTAATGTCTCTTAATGTCAATAAATGTGCTTTATTGGTTTTCCCGCTCTCTCATCCAGTTAATATCTCTATTGTTTAACGGAACCATGTAATTCCTCAAGTGCAAAGTATTAAATACCTCGGAGTAATTTATGATCCTTCTCTTTCACTGCGATCACTGCGAAAGGAGTCCGAGCAGTCGGTATGCTGCACAGGCTGAGCAACGTTCGTTCCGGCATGAGAAGGCACTCGCTTCTTATGATTTATAAAACGTATGTCCGTCCAGCCTTAGAGTTCGGCTGTGTTTTATTCTCTGGTGCGCCAGCGTATAAACTTCGCCCCTTGATTCTCTTGGAGCGGGAGGCGTTGCGCCTCTGTCTGGTCCTTCCAAAATTTGTGGCGAATTCCGTTTTGTACCTGGAAGCGCGTATTCCATCACTGCCTTCAAGATTTTGGCTCTTAACGGTGAAAACGCTTGTAAAAATGTGCGATTCGTCGCTTCATGCGTCAAATTTGATCTTCCTTCCTCAGCCTAGGCCATTTTTTAACGAAACCTGGTCTCTTTTCCGTACCCCTCAGATTTGTTTTGTGCAATCCCTCCTTGACCCCTTAAACGTCCGCATTTAGGACATCCTTGCGGTATGCGAAAATTCTTCATCTAATCAGATTGTCTTCGATGACATCTTTCCAAAACATGCAAAGTTAATGCCTTTTCATTTGCTCAGCGGTTTATAACAGGATTACTTCCTGCGCTTTAACTCTCATATGCTCATAGCGACAGACGCCTCACAGTGTGAAGAAAAAGGCCGGTGTTGGTATCTTCTCCATCTCCCTTGACTGGTCATTCTCACTCCGCCTTCCAGATTACACCCCTATTTATTTGGCCCAATTTCTAGCAGTAGTCTTGGCGTTGCGCAAATTAAACAGCTCTTTGTCTTCTGTCATAATTATGACGGATTCATTATCCTTGTGTTCATCTCTCACCACGTCTACAACATCTCAGGCACTCCGCTTACTCAAATGCTTGATTTCACCCCACGTGTGTTCGTTACGGTTGGTCTGGGTGCCTGGGCACAGAGGAATCTATTTCATTGAGGTGGCTGAGACCCTGGCGAAGACATCTCTTCAAGGCCCAGTCGTAACTTTGCTTCCGCCCAGCGCATATATTACTGCGACCAGGTTTCGCACGTATCTGCTCTTGAAAGAACTCGCAGCATCAGCTTTGACCTCCTCTCGCGAATTTCGGCATCTCATTTACCCGTGGTGCAGTAAAGGACGGCGATCACGCAAGCTTGAGGTTTCCTTCACGCGTCTACGCTGTCGCGTGTCTCGCTTAAACTTCTACCTTTATAGACCTGATCTGGCGGTCTCCCCATTGTGCCCGTTCCGCGGCGAACCTGAAACGATAGATCATTTCTTGTTGACCTGCCGCCGTTTCACCTCTTTACGGAGCCGCCTGCTAGAGCATCCGTTACGACAGCTAGGTCTAAGTCTGTCAGCTGGGGTTGTTTTGTCTCTTGGTGCTTCCTCCCTTGGGCACAGCAACTGGAATGTGCTCTCCGTCATTCAAACTTTCCTTACAGACACTAAATGGCTGCCGTCTTAAGCTCTGCTCTTTCTCATGATCAATGTTTCTCTGCAACGAAAGCTTTCCGAAACATGGCATATTTAGCCCCGTTCTCTATTTCAGTCACCAATCTCACAGTATTTGTTTAGCTTATTTCAATTTACACATCTGAATTTCTTTCATTTATTTCCTAATTATTATTATTATTATTATCATTAGTACCGTTACTTTTTTTCCCCTCATTTATTTACTTGTTTAACATTCTGAGTACCTATCAGTTGCCGCCTGCGTCTTGGCCAATCCCCCGCAGTGGGTACGCGCCATTATTTGGAGGACAACAACAAAACAACAACACTCGACATCCCTGCTGTTGTAGCCATGAACTGCGCGTCGCAATCTGTTTCATAGAACGGGTAAGTTTTAGAAGCTATCGAATAATATATGCTACTGCGGCGGGTGCATACTTGAGCCATATTCACGACTTCCTTGGCAAGTCAACACGACTAGGTGTCATGTGTGATGGTCCTGTGGTCGGGTGAAAGTGTTTTTCAATCTCAGCGAAGTTGCTTCCATATCATGGCGCCACTAAAAAACTCTCGCGGTCACATACTGGTTGGTGATAACGTGCGGTCTTTGATTGTATGATACAGCCTGGTCCATAGCAAGGAAGCTCAATGACGCCACCACTACGGGATGACGTGGTCATCCTGGGTGTCCGAAGACTGCCTTCATTCGGTTTTGAAACCAGTAGTCTCCCGAATGTGTGTTTAAGTCGATAACCTCTCGCTGGCAAAGCAGGCGGCTTTGTGGTTTCTGACTTGGTCAAGACACTAATCTGGCTCTTTCTTCGTATGGGGCGCCGATGATTTGCCGCCAACCTACCGCTGCAATCTGTTATCATTGTCGAATCTGAATATACTGAACTGGAAAGAAGATCATCGTTTACGGTTTATGGGGGTTTAATGTCCAAAAGCAACTCAGGCCCCGTTTATACGATTCTAATTACAGACAATTTTTCTGGGTGCCAAATTTTTCCAATGTATTTACAGCTGTTTAATGCGAAAAACGAGGTGTAAATAAAACCATGTGTAAAGGTGTCCCTTTCCCGGACAACGAACACGGCGAAAGTGCGCGGAGCCCATTGGGACCAATTTATTTTGTCCGGCTAATGTATGGATAGCGATGTGAACAGAATCGGATAGCCTCTGCCAGATGCTCCACCCCTTGCATTTTGAGTACAGAACACCAGCAAAAGGCAGAGTGAAGGAGCAAACGCCGTAGTAATGGCCTTATTGCATGTGTGGTATGCTGTGTTGTGGTGAAGTACCCGGTCGATGCATCTTATCATTTCCGGCGCTGCATGAATGGCTATAATAGACGTTCTCTCTGTGCATTGCTTTGAAAACAGCATTCAGCAGCTGTCAGCCGAGTGAGTACAGGGTTCTTCACATGAACAAAGTTGTGGCAGGAGGTACTTCACCACGTCAAGAGGCGCCATCCCGCGTCTCATGGACCACCGGGAGATTCAAAAGTACTACAAACATGCACCGCACAATTTTAAAGATAATGGCGGTCAGAATAATACACCTGGAGCTTCCAAGATTGCAAGATTTTAACTTCACTGCCCGCCATTGGGCACAGAAGCAGCTAGCAATCATAAAGTCTTTAATATTTTATTTTGTTTTTCTTCATGATTCGTTTCTATAGACAACTCACGTTATGGACACTTTTGCTCGGAAACCAAAGTTTGTGGTTTGTGGCTTTATGGAGTTTAACGCCCCAAAGCGACTGCGGCTTTGAGGGGTGCCGTAGTGGAGGTCTCCGGATAATTTCGACTACCTGGGGTTCTTTAACGAGCACTGACATAGCACAGTACATGGGCCTCTAGAATTTGGCCTCCATCGAAATGCGACCGCCGCTGCCAGGATCGAACTGCTGCCGGGAACTGCTGCGGGCGACCGCCGCTGCCGGGAACCAAAGTGTCCATGTTAATGAGGCACGACTGTAATTGGAAACATCAGGTTTCGATATATCTCAGCTTGACTGTTCATAGCTGTTAGCATGTGGGATGCGCGCGACCGCGAGCAGTTACAGGTGCTGGTCGTCAAGCACTTGGTGTGAGATCCACTGACGCAATTTCATACTTTCCCCTTGCGCCTTTTTGTTTGTTGTGTGCTTTGCGCGAGCTGAAAATGTTGGGCATGGATCAACGCTGAAATAACTCCCTGCCGAGCTTAGTCCGCTGGAGCATAACGTCCCCAAAGAAATTTGCTCGGCTGCCTCGACCAACACAAACGCACTCAAGCTGAGCGTGATGGAGAGTTGCTTGCATTATTGGTCAGTTATGTAACGAAAGCCTTGACAGCATCTGTTCCAAACCTTTATTTACAACGTTGCATACTAAACGCAATAAGGCGTAAAAGTCGTCACAGTGTTTTATAGAGCAGACCGCAAGTGAAAAAAAAAAATACTTTCTGCGCTGTGCTGCACGCGGGGACTGCGAAGCACTTATTCGTAAATCAGTGCGAACGAGAGTGAGTTATTGCTTAGCCTCATTGAAAAACGTCGGGGGTTTCCAGAAATGCCAGTCCATGCTGTGGTACAGCTCAGCAAATAGGCCGCCTTTTATTTCATTGCTTCTGGCTGGATTATTGTTTCGTACGCGTAAAACATGGCAGCATTAAGTGGACGTGCACGCATACTAGAGGATAGCATTCTGCGCACAAAATATTTCGACTCTCCCGTTGCGATGAAGGCATTGACTTCACCCAAGGGAATCCAACGACTGTGTGGATCCTATACGCTTCTACATACACGTCATCAGCACTTTCATTAACCTTGTAGTGACCCGGCCAAACTGAAGAAGCATCGAACACAAAAATAAGATCATATGAATCGTTAAGTACATCATTAACATCATTAAAGGAGTGAACGAAAGAACTAATAAACGAACAAAATGAACGAAGAGCGAGTGGATGAACTGTCAATCAATCAATCAATCAATCAATCAATCAATCAATCAATCAATCAATCAATCAATCAATCAATCAATCAATCAATCAATCAATCAATCAATCAATCAATCAATCAATCAATCAATCAATCAATCAATCAATCAATCAATCAATCAATCAATCAGAGATATGTTCGAAGGTGTAGCTGTCTGCAACAGATTGCTTTCCTTGGTAGTTTTCACCTAAGAGTGAGTGATAAATATTTTATTCACGATGTATGGTTTTATAAAGAAATGCGCGACGTCTCTGGGCTGCATTTTATACATTATGGGACTGAACACTCACGACAGCGAGATGGGCAGGTCGGTCATCACGGGAATTTGAAAGCGCGCTGCATTTTGTGCAAAGTTCTTTCAATAAGACGCCTGTAAGCACCAGTAGAACGGAACGGTCTGAATAAATTCAATTCTGATACCCTGGTCAACTGAAACTGCTGCTCTTGAAGAGCAAAAGAAGGAAGCTGGCGATTTGCTTTTTCTTTTAAGCGAACGCAGACATGTGACACTTTTGCCCTCAGGCGTACATGTAAACTTGCGCACCACAGTATAAAAATGGAGGGAACGGAAATAAGATTTGCAAACAAAACAGAAGTGCCTGGCAGCCTATTCCTAAGGTCCTCTTTTTAAAGGCGCTAATTCATATAGATAAAAATCAAAACGCCCCTCGAGCAATGCTAAGCCACTGGCAACCACATTCTTCACGTGCGCCCTGCAGTATTATTTCTTTCGCACTGCACTGGTTGGAGTACAGTTCTTTATACTGGAAAATATGCAGTAACTCTGAGTCCAGCAGCTTTCGAACCAGGTATACATTTATGAAAACAAGATGACCTCAGAGCACAGCGAAAGGACGGCATTGCTCACCTGCCACAAACTAACACGCCACATGGCATTGGTGACTATGGCGCGCAACACCCTCGGTGATTAATGCCGAGTTCAAATTAAAGTCTATTTTACAAAAATGGGCGAAATCGATAGCTATGAGTGAAAAGAGCGTCGAGAAGCTAACCTTTAAAATTAGCGCGGACATCTTTCTTTTCTTTGGTGAAGGTGCGAAAGAAGAAAAGATATGGACGTGCTTTCTTAAAAACAAGTGCTTGAAAAATGAGCAGTGTGGTTTTGGACATAATGCCAGCCTGCAATAACAATCAGCGTGCCGCATGGGATGCCGTGTCATGAAACCCAGGCGGAGACCGTGACTTGCTCTTCAATCCGGGAGTTGAAGGCTGTTCCAAAATTCGCAAGTGGCACCAAGGAAATGCTTTTTAGGGACGTTGGTGCCATTTTGAAAATGCAGGTATCCCTCTTGGTCACAGAATGTTGGCCACGTGGTTCCATCCGTGACCTTTGGGATGCTGAAAGGGTCACAAGAGGTCACAGTAAGCGTTGAAACACTATAAAACCCTCTGGACTGTGTCTTAAAACATTCATGCATAGCGTTTGCTGAACAAATTTTAAAAGAAACAGTCTTTTGTTAAACTTTCATAAAGAAAGATAAAGCGGAGTGCCTTACTAAAAGCCTTGTTTCTGTAGGCATCAGTATGCAAAAATCAAGATATGGCAACTGTTCACTGATCACTGCTCAGAACAGTACAGAGGCGTTGCACAAGATACCACTTGTTTTTCCGCTAAGCATGTGAGCCAAAAGTTTGACCTGTCTTACATAAATATATTACATACAGTATCTGTAAGAAACCATATGTCGTGATGCATGTTAAGGATTATGGCCGTGCGAATGACACGTCCATCCTAGACGTTCTGGAAGAAAGCTTTAATGAATTTGAAATAGCATCCAACCGCGAAAGTGTAGAAGAACTATGGGACCGACTTAAAGGCATAATCAAATATTGCATAGATCATTTTGTCCCCACACGTATAAGGAAATCACAGCAAAAAAATCCATGGATAACTAGGAGCATCATACACCTTAAGCGTAAGATAAAAAGGTTAAGGAAGAAAAAAAGCAGGGCAACAGAACTTTCAATAACCAAACAAATGCTAAAATCTGCATTGGTGGAGTCAAAGAAAACGTTCTTCAATAAAACGCTTACAAACTTCCTTAAAAGCTCGCCACAAAAGTTTTGGCGATATTTCGCAGATAGAAAGAATGAAATAGAACAGATAGTGGATGGCGACGCAGTCGTGACAGAAAAGAAAGATATTGCAAACGTATTTAATCATTTTTTCCAATCAGTTTTCACGAAGGATAGATGTGACAGTGACGGTGATCCTTTAGTCTGCGCAATACAATACCCAATGGAAGACCTACGCATTACAAGGGAGGGCGTGTTCCAGCATTTGCTTAGGTTGGATGCAAAAAAATCGTGTGGCCCAGATGAAATACCAACGGTATTTCTTCAACGGTACGCTGAATGGATGTCGTATTATTTGCAGCTTTTATTCGAAAAATCTTTGCGGGATCATTCAGTACCTCAGGACTGGCGCGATGCCACCGTTGTTCCGATATTTAAAAGTGGCAATAGGCTATGTGTAAACAACTACAGACCGGTATCGCTCACTTCTGTGTGCTGTAAAGTCCTAGAGCATGCAATAGCAAAACATATTCTGTATTTTTTAGAAAAAAACGATTTATTATGCCCAGTTCAGCACGGTTTCCGATCTGGCCTTTCGACGGTGACACAGCTAATCGAAACTGTACATGACCTTTGTACAGCTACAGATGAATGCCAACAGGTAGATGTTGTATGTATAGACTTTGCGAAGGCATTCGATAAAGTTGCACATCATAAACTACTTTCCAAATTGAGGAGCCTAGGAATTAGTGAAAATGTAGTATTGTGGATTCAGGCATATTTAAAAAACCGTTATCAAAGGGTCAGAATCGGGAAAAGTGAGTCGGGGAAGTGTGAAGTTGTGTCTGGAGTGCCGCAGGGGTCTGTTTTAGGCCCACTTTTGTTTTTATTGTATATTAATGATATTCCGTCTAATATTAACCCACCTGTAAAAATTAAACTATTCGCCGATGATTGTCTAATTTACACGCGTGTAGCCTGCACGGAAGATCAGATCAAACTAAATAAATGCCTACAATCATTAAACTCGTGGTGCCAAAGATGGGGCATGGTAATTAACTACAATAAATCTACATACACTCACGTAACTAAAAAACAGAACGTTATCAGATTTGAATATAATATTGGAGAAAATACCTTGGTCGAGGTGCAGAGTTTCCGGTACTTAGGGGTGACAGTGACGCATAATCTAGACTGGCGTATTCATATTGAGAATATCTATTCAAAAGCGTACCAGAAGCTTTGCTTTCTTAGGAGAAAACTTCCAAACGCAACTAGAGAAATTAAGTTAGTCGCCTACAAAACGTTTATACGACCAGTTCTGGAATATGCGAATGCTGTGTGGAGCCCTCACCAAAAATGCTTAAAAAAGAAGGTAGAAAGAGTACAGCGGATTTCAGCACGTTTTATATGTTCAAAGTATCGCCGTACTGACTCGGTTACAAAGATGATGCAGCAGTGTGAACTGGAAACGCTGGCAATTAGAAGAATAAAACATAGACTCAAACTTTTTCTCCAGATAATGCAAGGGACATTAAAAATAAATAAAGAACATTATGTGAAAGCGCCTCTAAAACGTGGTTCCCGGAAAAACCACAGCAAGGTACTACAGCCTATTAACACACGTACGGATGTGTACCGGTATTCTTTCTTCCCTGATGTAATTGAAATGTGGAACAGATTGCCAAGTGATGTTGTGGAGAGTATGAACGTGCAACAATTTGAGCTAGGTGTTGATATATTTTTGAGAAATGGTGCACAAATTTTGAACTCTGACTCATGATTGCTCATTTATGTATTTGTTTTTGTTCCCTCCCTGTAACGACCCTCATTTGAGGGTTAACAGTATGACCAAATAAATAAAAAAAAAATCTTAAATACGGGCCGGAATAGCAAGCCCTCTCTCCCTTCAAGCCCTGCAGAACATAAAGATGTTTCGTTTATAGTTTCTTTTATAGGGTTTAACGTCACTGAGTTACTCAAGCTATGAGGGACGTCGTAGTGGAGGGCTCCAGGTAATTTGGACCACCTGGCGTTCTTTAGCGTGCGCGGACATTGCACAGTACATGGGCCTCTAGCATTTCGCCTCCATAGAAATGGGACCGCCGTGCGCGGGATCGAACCCGCGTCTTGCGGGTCAGCAGCCTAGCAGCACGAACCGCTGAGCCACCGCAGCAGCACTATACATCGATGTAAGGAAAAAAAATTGGATGGCGATTACACAACTGGCAATGATGAAACTCGGCGTTAGCTGATATGCGATAATCATTACATAGAGATACAGCCCGTGCGGGATGTCCGTGGGGTTTACTTCCCCAACACCTCTACCCCACCTCTTGCCTCTTCAGCCCCGGTCCCGCTCGGTTGCGTGGAGGCGAATTGACTGCGAACAGAAAGGTGCCTTTCTTGGGAACCTTTGTTGTGTGTTGGAAAAGTTAGCGCGAGCCACCAGGCACCAGCTACATGCACGGGGTGGTCACGTGATAGCGACATAGTGGTGCCTTCGATCGCAGCAAACACAAGTATTAAAAAGAAACAGCATAAAAGCCACGTGAGGAGCACTTTTCTACCCTTGGACCTGTTTCACGCTTTCAGACGGCGAAAAATATGCCTAGCGTACACCTTCTATTCTTAAATACTGTTATTATTGCGAAAACATTATATAGTTCACTTGTGCCCACATATCTTGTCCGCAGAACTTGTTCGCAAGACATGTCCACACGATGACGTCACTCCAGATGAGTGAATATGTAAAAGTTTAAGGAATAATGAGCAATAAATTAATGATGTTATATGCCGTGATGAAGAATGATGTCACAACGTTAACTAGTAAAACGATTAAGAAATTATTGTCATTAAGAAAACTGAGTTTAATAAAATTGAAAATAGCATTATGAAAAATGATGACGGCATCACTAATTACCGCGACTAATTAAGTGAAGCAATAGTGAGTCATTTGACAAGATCGCTTTAAAAAAGTGAGTCACGTGTTAAGGTGATGACGTCCTACAAAAGCCACGTGAAAAGATGACTTGTAAACATGAAGGAAGGAAAGAACTTAGGAGAGGCGGTTACGTCACATTTTTTGAAGCCGCTCCGAAGTAGCTCTGACTCAATGCTTACCCGCTGTGGCTGAACGTCGATATGGCGTGTATTAGGTTTTTCATCACCTCGTAGTCGTCTTTGGTGGCCCCCCTATCTCGGAAACTCGGCAGTGCAGCCGAGCCAAGGCTGAACAGGATGTCGTCGGCGTGCGTAGGGCGAACCCAGTCCGCCCAGTCGACGAACGATGCCTTCTCGGAGAAGCGTAAGACGTACACCGACGTGTTTGCAGCAGACAGCATGCGGGCGTGCTTCCGCGCGGGACAACCCATCAACAAGTCGCCGATGATGTCGCTGGCGGCATGAACCACACTGGCTCCGCTCTGCTCAGTCACACGGTCGAAGTAATGCTTAATGATGGGCCTGGTGTCGGCAGTGGTCAGTGCACTCAGGAGCACTTTCGCGAGCGATGTCGCTGTCTTTTTCTTGATTGCAGCCACGTTGTCTATATGGTGGACGTTCGTAAGCACGTGGTTCATGAAGAAGTCGCCCTCCGAATCGCAGACGCTCAGCATGATTTCCCGAGCGTTCGGTTCAGTTTGAATTCTGGCGGCCATTTCCGGGGACAGGAAGTCGTCGCTGAAGACTGGAAAGAATCCGTCCACCCCTGCACTATTGAAACTCTCTGACGCATTCAAGATATCCGTGAAGTTCTTGGACCTCAGACAAGCGACCACTTCGGAGGCAGGGAGCTTTCGAGCGTCGTTCTCGCTGCACCCAAGTAAGTCAGCGAGCAAGCGCGCCCTGCCTGCGGCCTGCGCTGGTTTGCTTATGAAGACCCTGACGAAGGGGCTGCCGCTCTGCAGGAAGGCACGCCGGAAGAGGCCGCTGCTGTTTGGCGACAGGAGGTGCATGCTAGCCGAAATGGCTCCTGCGCTCTGCCCCATCAGGGTTATCCTGTCCGGATCACCGCCGAAGGAAAGGGCATTCTCCTTGACCCATCGCAGAGCGAGCCGCTGGTCGTAGAGGCCCATGTTGCCTGGAGAGTCTTCGATTCCCATGTTGAGAAATCCCAGTGCTCCGAGCCTGTAGGCGATGGTGACCACGATCAAATCGCCTCGCCCTGCCAGTTCAGCCGCATCGAATATCGGTAAGGATATTCCTCCGAGCGTGAAAGCACCGCCGTGGATGTAGACAACGATGGGTTTCGGTGTCGAGTCGTTGTGAAAGGGCGCGAACACGTTCAGGTACAGGCAGTCTTCTGAAACGGGATCATCTGGCGATATCACGAAGAAACTGTTGATGCGCACTGGAAGTTGCGGACACAATGGCGGCCTGCGAAAGTCTGACCTCTTCCCTCGCCAGGGCTTCTTGGGCGTCGGCTTCTTGAAGCGTAATTCTCCTAGCGGTGGTTCAGCGTAAGGTATTCCCCTGAAGCAGCTCACAGGACGGCCGTCTGATGTCGAAATAATGGTTGCCTCTACGTCTCCGGTGGTCGTGCGGATCACTGGGCCCGTGTCTTCAGCTTTGCTGGTAATCAGGAAGCAAGCAGTGATTGCTGATGCAAGAATGGCCCACATTTCTGTAGTACTGAAAAAAAAGATATGCAAAGGCGCCTAATTAACTAAGAGCTATGAATTTCGAATATTACGCTTTTCACCACTGAACTAAAGGTTGCACTCACTTCTGTGCCTCTTAATTACCTGGCTATTTCTGGGTATGTTGAAGTCTACCCGACATCAAAAGACGCATATATCACTAGTCACACTGCATTTATAATTTTTCTAGCCACCCGAGCTAAACACGTGACGTTTACATCGAAAAGGGCTCAGTGATTACTGCTCGGAATTCAATGGCAGTGTAGCCTAGTGTCTGGGATCGACGCCCTAAGAGCTACGAAAGCGCACGCAGTTCACTTGTGAAACCAGCCGGTGATGGCGACACTTTTTTACATAGTACTTTGGTCTCATATAGCCTCCTAAGGGTTTGTGTTCGGGGCAGCAGCACCTTTGTCGACAGAATGTCGTTATCTATCGATTCGGGCCGACTTTCATTTGTCGTATGAGTCGGTTTAAAAATGCGGCAACTTTTGTTGTCACTGAACAATTTCAGGTATCAAAGAAATATAGTTCAGGACTATGTAATAGAGAAAAAAACGTATATATCTTGCCGGTAGGGCCGAGGATAACTTTTGTAATGTGAGAGGTAATGCCTCGGGAGACGAAAAGTAAAATATGCACCATTACAGTGCGCTGTTTTCAACAGCGAAAAACAGCTTTGCTTATAATGAATAAGACACGGTACTCAAGTCAAGGATATGAAGCCCTAGTTAGGAAACATCACTTAAGCAATTTGAAAGAACGCCACAAACCATGAAGCTCTTTCTCTATAGCACAGGCAGCCCCCTTAGCTGTGTGCAATAAGAGTCACTGGACAATTACAATACTCAGTAATGCGGATTCTCGGCGCGGCTGTAGGGCCCGTTTCATTTCGTGAAACACTAAGCACCGCTGCCCCACTCCTGCCTCCCTGTTTTTCCACCCGAGTTGTCCCCCCCCCCCCCCCCCCCAAGCGCAAGAAAAAAAAGAAGAAACATTTTTTACCTGTCGACCTGACACTCTACTCTACCGCAGATGCAGTAGGGCGTGGTTATCCGCTCCTTACATGCGCTCATGGTGCACTAATAGCAAGCGAAAAGATTGATAATATAATTCTCTACGATAAAGAAATAGGAAACATCAAGTGCACGTATAGTGAATAATGGTGTTCTTGTCCCTTCACGCCGCCGAATCGAGGTGTTCACGATATGCGATAATGTCATTACGTCATTTATAGTCCACATTTTGTGCTGTCACCAACCTAATTCCGCATTCTGATAAGATAACGCCGTCAAGAATCGAATGTCAGTGACAGGCAGCATGGTATTGTAATTAAAGAAAGGCTAAAGCATCTGCCCACTGTTGGCAATATTTACAACTGCAAACGGGGACAACAGCCCATTTCACGGTCATTAAGGAAAAAAATCGCATCGCGTAAATATTCAATCTAAACATTTTTAGGCTGCACACACACACACACACACGCACACACGCACACACGCACACACGCACGCACGCACACACACACACACACACACACACACACACACACACACACACACACACACACACACACACACACACACACACACACACGCACGCACGCACGCACGCACGCACGCGCGCACACACACACACGCACGCACGCACGCACGCACGCGCGCACACACACACACACACACGCACGCACGCACGCACTGGAGAGGTTCTGCTTTAGCGATTGGGTCGCACAGAAAAACACCCTTGGATCCAGTGGATAAAGGTAGTTTAACTGAGGAAATAAACTGTAGAACTCTGAATTTGGAGATGCTTTGTATTAAGTGAGCAAGCTTGATGCCGCTGAAGGGATAGGAACACGCCACGAATTTTCGAAGGAAAAACAGCAATGAAATTTTAAGCGCCAGTGTGAAGTGCACCTAATTCTGATCCCAGTAGCACGCGTGTTCAACCAAAAACGTTAACTGCCTATGGTCTTTATGTTTAACGCCGTTTTCTCAGAGCCACATGGACAAACTTAATGGCATCCGCCTTAGTGCCTTAAAAATTTAATGGGCTCACCACATCCCATTGGGCCCCGAAACACATACTCTCATTTCTATTGTTTATGCAAGCCAACTTACTACTTCACCAGCAAGAAGATGATATCAAGTAACTAATAATTTATCCACATGTTTAGACGCCTCTCTGCAACATACGCGATTTCGTGAGCTCCATTTTTACATATACTTGATAATGACGCTAGCTTGTGCGATTTGAAGGGCGGCTGCTGTGCCGATTTACTGAGCAATGAGAATAAAATTTTCTCCAAAACAATTCTGGTAATACGTCCGCATAGTAACGATCACCTACTGCCTTCTTTGACTGCGGGGTTAAGTTCAGGTAATAATTTTAGGCTAGTTTACCGCCAGGATAAATACCACAGAGCACAATGGCATTAAATTTAGACGTCTCGTATTGAGTCGAGAAATAACGGCCTTACCAAACTTAAGGTGGTGAGCACTTCGCGAGACTTAGTGCGCGCACATCGCACTGGTACAAAGCACGAATACATCCGCAGAGTAAGCGAAAGGCAAGAGCTCCGTGAACTCACCGACGTCGTCGAAGTCGTAGACTGTGCCGCGATCCAGCTGTTTAAAAATAGCCGCACAGGCGTGGCCTTCTGCGTCACGTTCCCTTTCAGCCACTCTCCTTGCGCGCGCAAAGGACAGCACCAGAATCGATGATGACGGTGATAGCGCAGTATTGGAGGCGCCCCTTCACTCTCTATAATATGAGCTGGCGACTATGCGGCACGTGTGACTGCGAACGCTTGTCCTCGACGGGTTGCACGCGCGAACGATCACTCGGGCCTTCACTTCGCGTCGTCGCTTGTTTGGCATTAAGGTAGGAGAAGTGGAGAAAGCAGGAAGTACTGATACGTAAATAACGAGAGTTTCTATCCTTGTTGTTTTGGAGATACGGCGTCCAAAACAAGTTAAAAACGCCATAAGGCTGCCGAGGTATGGACACAAGCAGTTGCGCAACGTGAAGATACATTTTCCTTTTCAGCTCGTTTAAACCGACAAACAGACAAAAAAAAGATAAAAAAAACATAGGGGATGGTTTATTTGTTGTTTTATTGGGGTTTAACGTCCGAAAGTGACTCGGGCTATGAAGGACGCCGTAGTGAAGGGCTTCGGAAATTTCGACCACCTGGGGTTCTTTAACGTGCACTGACAGCGCACAGTACACGAGTCTCTAGAATGTCGCCTCCATAGAAATAGGAGGAGAGGTGTCAGATAATTTGCGAGGAGTATTTCCAATATCGACCATGAAAATAATGTCGGACTGTGCACGACGTTTTTGTTTTGCCTGTGACTTCTGCAATGAATACAGCAAGGGACGAAGCGAAAGCTCGAACAATTCTCTACCCCTTCACATCCTTTTCTCGTAAATAAGGAAATTTGCGGAAACTTATGGCTCAAAGCGAGAACAGGAACTAAATGACTGTAAACATCCATACACCGTCAGCATCATAAATCACAGCGCCAGAACCAATGCCACATCCCTATTAAGCCGTATCGACAGACATCGCATGATGAACTTCATTATCTCCTCTGTTGTTTCAGATGGGTCCTGAAAATTTCCAGCGCCACCTCACCGCGTCTGGTATACCGACTGAACTTACATTTCCTTCTGCTTTCCTTCTACCCATGCTAGTAATCTAGTTCGTTTCGCCACTGCGGCACTGAACAACTGAATGGTCGACGCTGTCGGATTATTACAAAACAATTATACAGCTGTAAGTACATGGCTGTTTATAGGAGACCAGCGGGAATGCACTCTGCAGCACTAGCTCCCAAAGTTGCCCAAACGTATTCGTATTTTTCTTCTGCAACTGACTGCTCGCTGCAGGTGCCGCGGATGTCTATTGCGCCGAAAACCTAAAACCACGTCAGTAATGGAGCTCGCGCAGTAAATTTGAATCAAACGCGGATATTACATCGACGTCCCATCCGGCTCTTGTGCGGTAGGAGTAGGGCAGTAATAACGGGCCAACTATTGCACGACATTTTATGCCTCGTATACGTATTAGAGTGCTTTAGCATTGCACGAACTGTACGCGCTATTCTATAACTCTCAGTTATATGCTAGAGAACGCCATTCTGCTCGTAAGTAAACTAGAAGGTTTTGCAGTGCAAATGCTGTTCTTTTTTATCTTGCGGCGTATTACGCAAAAGAACAATTTAAGATTTTAATCCTGCCCATGAGACATATCGAGAAGTTATAGAGTTTTGTTTTGTTTTCTTTAATCATAGTGCAGCTTAGGCAAGGCGCAGTTTTTCAATGTGCTTCTTAGTTTTGTGGAAGCAAATATTGTTATTACTATCGCTACTGTTACTATTGTAGTCTCTGACTGTTGTTACAGCTGTTAGACTCCGCGCTGTTTCCACAACCTCGTGCGGCTGAGGAGGAGTCTGTTCACGACGTTCTTTCAAATAGGCACTAAATTTGACAAAACCTCTTTGGCACAAGCTGAACCTAATTATGACACTAATGAAAGCAACTGAGCGTTTTTATTTATCGACCCTTGCATAGGCTGGCGTCCATATAGCATCATCCATGTACTGAAAAAAAAAAAAAAAAACATTCACAGCCTCTTTTCTGCAGCCCGTCTCGCGAAACACGTTGAGCGGTACTGAGAACATTCCAGACCGGCAAATACCTTCTCAGAACATGTCCTTTTCCATTTTTTTTTCTTTCACGATCCCTGTACAGATCTTTTGTCAGAGGAGCGTGCTTCTGAATTAGCAGTCAGACTGCGCAAGGCGCTTTTTCAAGGGCATCAACCGCAGAGGTTCCATTTCATTCCATGAAAGAAACCGAAACGGGGGGCCCGTTACGGTTGCCTCATTCCCCTAGAAACAATACTGTGAGTCACAGCACAGCTCGAACATAGCCTGCATTCCGATCGCCTCCATGGAAGCCTGGCATTTTTTGAAAGCCGGTTCGGCGGAGCTATGTCTGCCGAGGTCGCAAAGTGCGGAGAGGAAGCGGTCCCCACCCGTCGCGTCGCTACCATAGTGCCGCTAGTAGCATGCTCAAGAAGGCTGACTGTAATAGCTGTTGCATTTATTTACTTGGCAAAAAATTAGATATTTCCTATGTAAAAAAGCTGGAGGCAGTTTCCCATCGGCGGGAGCCATCCCACCTTTCACAGTAGTGGCAGCTACTTATAATTATCGAAAAAAAGAAAATTCCCAACAAAACTGCAGATTCCAGTGCATAATACTAAACATATATGGAAACTAACGGTGAAATAGAAACAGACACGCAATAAATGGAATTAGCAGCAATATTCAGTGTAAGCTTATGTTTATTATAGAAAACAACAAATCCATAAAATAAATAGCACTGGGAATTATACTTGAAATGCATTTTTATAAATTGCAATACACATTTTATTTATGAAGAGAAAAAACAAAATCCGCAAGGCATACAAAGTGTTCATATATTCCTCTTCAAGACACATGCCTTTCACGGGTTTCTTCAGCTCATGTCGATGAGGCGATGAGATGTTGGCCGATAGTAAGTCAAGGATGATTGAATATCGAAGAGATGCAAAATTTACTACTCACTGCCTTAAACCAGCAATGCAATCTGTTTAAAGAAATTCATGATCTAAAAGGCATTGTAGGCATGTTCTCTATGTTTCAGTTTTATTGTAATAACGGCCATCATGGTAGCGGTTAGAATCAGGTGTTCTAAAAGGTCATTATTGCCGCGTTTTGAACTTCGCGCGTTTTTTAGCGAAGTTCATAACGGCAGCCGACACGGCTAGAAAAAAAATGGCCGGCGGTTTTGCATTGCTAAGCACGAAATATTGTGCGAAAGCAAACCTCACGACCAAGCAACTTCCATATCACGTGACCACACAATGCCCATTGGAATTGTTACATTACGTGACCATTCAAGTAGCAGCATAGTACTTCAACGTTAATAACACGTGACTGCTTCAGTATCCACATGCTATAAGACAATTTTCATACCACGTGACCACTACGTTAGCATCACCGTAGACAAAACAATTTTTTATAACTTTTGTACTAAGTGACCAACCCCTAGCCACAGCGTATCCGTCATTTCATCTGAAAGTTCAAGGATCAAAGGCCAATGGTCGAATGCGAAGGGTCAAAGGCGAAGGGTCAGAGGCCGAGAGGCTTCAGAGACCTATCGGCTCTCTCAGGTTTGCTAGTGAAGCAGTGCTTTCGCACAAAACCTTTGGAGAGGCTGTGGACCGCAGTGAAGCCGCCACTTTTGCTTCACACTCATAAATTGACTCCATTATGTAGGTGGTCGAAGAGCACCCTTTGCTACTTCATTGCAGCCTTGAGCCCCCACATTACTTAAGGCATCGCACGACAGCAGCTGCTGTACAAGCAAACGAAGGGCACAAAACAAAAGAAAATAACCTAGACGCAACAGAGCTACGGAACGCAACGCTTGCGCAATTGTTCTTGCAGCCACTGATGCGATCATTTTTCGCGCTTCGGTGGCCGTGACTCCGGCGATGGGATCATTAGCAGAGCCTAAACTTGCGCTGTCTATAAACACAGAACAGTTACTAACGCCTGGGCACGGCGCTTACAGGAAGGTCGCGCAGCCGTGTAGTTGCTCACTTATGGGAGCCTACATCAGATATCAGTAAAGGAATGCGTTTTTAGTTTCGAAAGAAGCAAGTTGTCGATGTACTGAAGCTGTAGCTGTTATTTTATCTGCGCAACCTTTCACAGGGGCAATCGAATGTCTAGCCGCTAAGCACTGAAATGAACGCTAATGCATTAGCGGTATCTTTCCTGGTTCGCTACCTCGGACTCTGGTAAAGAAAGAAAAATAACAACCCAGACAAGCCCAGAGAGCAGGACAAGGGCCAATGCAGAAAACAGCGAGAGAATACGGTTTGTTTTTCAGTACGAACTATCGCGGATGTTTTAGCTTGAGGGCACGCATAAACATTCCGAACGGTATAGTACAAACTGCAATCAAATAATATTTGCCTGTCCGAGGCTTGGAATGTTGTGTTTGGTTTGACGGCACATAAGTAACTAAGGCCATTATGCGCCAAATGAAAGGTTTAATATGTTTGTTTTGCAGGTTTGAGTTAAGAACGATATTATGCAGGAACCAGATTTGGGGCATGAGTATAAAAGTTGGTAAATGTTTAACGTAGTTAAACCGAGTAGACGGGTGAAAGCAGGTGTTCATTCTTCAATTGGAGGGAACACATAAGCTTCCCCTGAAGTGACGCGACAGCTTTAGCGGGTTAATGCACACATATGCAGAATTGGCTGTTTTCTACTTAACCTTCATATATGGTGGCCAGTACTCATATCACTACCAGCACAGTGGCGCAGCGATTAAGCCGCGCGCCACTGCACCTTCAAGTGGCTGTTCTTCTCCTAGCCACCGGTAAGGATTGTGCGACCCATGTCCCTCTCCCCGAGCAACCTTTTGCGCAGCTGGCGCGACGCTCCTCTGAACCACCCGAGTTACTACTCGAACGTACGCTAGTAACTCCGGTAAGCTCGGGAAGTAACTCGGGTTGCCAAGCAATGGCACAAGACCGCAAGTACAGTGAACGTAGTACGTACGATGAAAAGATACTTGGTTGGTGTTAGTGAGTGTATGAATGTTTTTGCGCTGATAAGACGCGGGGAACTGACCCGCTCATCACGGGCTACAACGGGTACTTCCAACTGACCATAGAGCATGGACATAGAGACATCGGGCCGTTCTCAGGACCGTTCACGTGTAGTCGAAATTATGCTTATGCTTATGCTTATGCTATCAACACCAGTTGATAGTTTGCGCTCTTTCAGTCTCCCTCGTGTTTCTTCCTGTGTGTGTCTTGTGTGCGCAATTCGTACCTACAACAGTATGCACCAACTCGCCCAACAAGAAGTTCTTCTTAATTAGCTTCAGTGTTTGTACGTAAGGACCTTCCGCAGGCCCATCACGACGTGGCCACTGGCCACGGCGATCGTCGGCGGTGAAGGCCTCCAAGGCACTGCTAAACTTCTTGCGGTCTTCTGGCCTTCAAGATAGGTTGTGACTTCACCGAACACTGGCTTTTTAGAGTGACTTCAATTTTCTGTTACTCCGCTTTCTCTTTCATTTTTTTATCCCCTCACCCCTTTCCCCCCGTGTAGGGTAGCAAATCGATTATTCCTCCTGTTAACCTCCCTGCCTTTCCTCTTCTTCCTCCTCCTCCTCCTCCTACTGCGACCCCTTACAAGAAGTAGCTGCAGTCCAGATCATCCTTGTTTTCTACTACGCAAGGCCTCGACCGAGCTGTTGTCGACACGACCGCCGCACCAGGCAATTTTTCAGTGAATGATGGACTTGCGGCAACGTTATCCGAAGGATGGCGTTCTTGTAGCAGGCGATGTTCGCCCCCTGAACTGGGGCTATTTCTCAGCCGACGCTCGCAGTTTGTGACTTCAAGAGGCAACAGAGCTCGAACATCTCAAGCTCACAAACGACCTCAACTATCCGACAAGGCATCAAATTCTTGAGGGTCAGCGCGACATCATCCCCAACTTAACCTGGGCCGACTCGGGCTCGGTGCGGCTACGATCCTATGGGCTTTTACCACTATCCCATATGGCTGACCTTATCGACCAGAGCGAGCGCTGAGCGTAGCCGCCCGACGCAAACTATCGATTGGGACGCCTTTTTACAGGTCATCGTCAGTTATGAATCCACCGTCCCCATACAACGAAAATAATGAGAGCAGCAGAATCTGTCACGTGTTACTTGGAGGTTGCCGACCCGCCGCGGTGGCTCAGTGGTTACGGCGCTCGGCTGCTGACCCGAAAGACGCGCGTTCGATCCCGGCCGCGGCGGCCCAATTTCGATGAAGGCGAAATTCTAGAGGTCCATGTACTGTGCGATATGAGTGCACGTTAAAGAACCCCAGGTGGTCGAAATTTCCGGAGCCCTTCACTACGGCGTCCCTCATAGCCTGAGTTGCTTTGGGACGTTAAATACTAATAAAACAAAACCAACTTAGCGGTTTCTGAGCAGGACCCTATCTCCGACAAGCACCTGACCAACCTCGGGGAAGCCTGACAGCGCATTCGTCGGATCTACCTTTCTAAACTGCCATACACAGTGCCACTCAGCTTTGCAGTCCCCCGCCTATCCTTTCCCCCAACCCCCACCGTGGCCCATCTGGCTCGCCTCCCTGGATATAAAACTGCAGCATGCCCTCGTAACTTTGGCCCAGGACCTATTAAACGCCTAACATAAAGGCTGTTTTAATAAAAGTGCTACACCACCACCACCACCTTTCTAACTACAAACGCTATAAAGACTTGGTGCGCGTTCGCCGCAAGACAGCGCAGGCTCGGCAGTATGCTATAAAGCTGTCACGTTCCAGGTGTTTGGACTACTACATTCGACAAGAGGAACGGCCTTCGATAAGTTCTGATTCAACCGCACAGCACTGGCGGGCAAGACCAAGACACCTAGAGCATCACGTAATATCCAGCTCACCAGGGACTTTATTCGCGAGCAGTTTGAACATGAGGCGGCTCAGCGCTTTTCCTCCCAACCATCAAGGCCACCAGGCCCGAGACTCTACGAGCCGCAAAAACCGAGCGATTACGGACGATGCGAGAATTGTAATTAGCGCTGTGCTCAGTCAATGACAAGAGCGCCCCGGGCAAGGACTGCATCAAAGGGCGTATGCTACGCAACCTGGACGAAACCGAGAGGCAATAGCTCCTGAACGTTCTTATCTCAGTGTGGGCTACAGGAAATTTACCAGACGACTGGAACTATTCAGTTGTTTATCCCATTACCGAGCCAGGCAAGAGGCCAGAGGCCAGAATCTTCGCCCGATTTCATTAACTCCCCATTTTTTGCAAACTCCTATAGCGACTGATTCTGTGTAGGCTCACTTACACACAGGAAGAGGGAAGAACCGGATCCTACTACGTCGGCGCGCAGGCCGGCTTTAATTTTGGCCGGTGTACTCACGACAGGCTCTACCTACTCCGAAACTTCGTGGGTACTAAACGCCATGGTACAAACAAGGTAATCGGCCTTCTGGTTACTGTTGACCTCATGAAGGATTTCGGCACCGTAGAGCATTCTGCTGTAATCGAAGCCCTTGAAGAAAGTGGTGCCGGTACATGCATCGTTAACGCAGTAGAGGGGTTCCTTAAAAAAAATGCATGTGTACCCGAAATAAGCTGCTGCGCTATACATCCACTCATGTTCTTAAACGCCCGAGGGGCTTCCCAAGCGGCCATCCTTTCGCCGACTTTGCTCAACCTTGTCATGCGAACGACTGCGAAAGAACTGCACGTCATTCCACATATTCAACTTACGATATACATAGAAGACATCAGTCTGGTTAGACCCTCGTTCCAATGAACTCGGAAACAATGCCACCATCGCCGCCATGCAACGCGCTTTAGACGTACTAGATTGGTGCCTGCGTGCGTGCAGTATGTAGCTTCCCGCAGGGAAAACGAAGTGCCTAGTTGTCGGTGGCATCGAACACAACCGGGACTAAATACGCCTCACTCTAGGCAAGCAACTCATTAACCGATCCCCCGACTGCTGGATCCGTTTTTAAGGAGTCCCGCTACACGAGAAAGACGGCGCACGGGAATGGATTAAGCAACTTAAGCCCACCTGGAAAGAACAGCTACATCTCTTTAAGAGAATAAGCAGTCGCGTTGGCGGCCTACTGACTGAAACAAGAATCCCCGCGAAGGCTTGTTATGAAGCCACATGCTTCAACCTCACCAAGATGCAGTGCACGCTGTCAGTGCCGCCGTCAAGCGCCGCCAACACCGCGAGTAACATCAGGAACAGATAGCCACCCTCGCAGCACACACACGCACCATGGAAAAGTCTTCACGGACATTTGATTGTGTGCGGAGACAAAACGCGCCACTCTCGCTTACGTTCACCGCCAGACCCTTGAATCGTTGGCGCTGCGAAGAGTATGGTGGCGTAGGGTGGCCCAGTTGGCCACACCCCGGAGAAGCAACCTAGGCTGGCCATCTAGGTCACGTGACCTTGTGGCGTCTTCACAACCTGCCCACCAGATTGTGAGCCAATTGACCACCGTGGCAGGGGGCAGTTTAATAATTGAGCTCGAGAGGATGCTCGGGAAGAGGAACTTGGGTCGCACAAGCCCCACCAGTGGCAGCACCTGCCATCGGAAGGCACTGGCGCATTCCTTAACGGCTGCACCATTACACAAGGAGTGTTTTGAGGACTACCAGGGACTTGTGGATGTAAAGTTGAGAATGACCAATTCCACATATATGGGCATGAACTCATTACCGCTATCGCATCATACCCTTAAGGACGAGCTTCAGTGTGTCCTTCAGTTTTCTAGCCAACATTAGCCAAACCAAACATGAAACTACATCTTCCCGGCATTACCACGGTTGATGGAGGGCTCTTTAAGAACTCGCACAGGTGGTGGCGCCACTTTCTCTCTACGGTATTTTGAGAAACTCTATGGTGTGCAAAGTTGACATGGTCGCGTAAGCAGTAGAGGACGGTATCTAGGAGGTCAATTTAGAGGAAGAGGGAGGAGTGGTCGGTGAAGACGAATAAAATAGCTTCGACAGAACGTAGAGACCTCTGTACGCAATCGTTAGAAACTCATTTCTGCAGCAGGTTCACAAAAATTATCGCGTGTGCATCGGCAATTTTCGTTCAAAGTCTTTGCACTACTTCAACATCTTCCTTTTGTGCTATTCCCGTCGTAAAGAGCTGCTAGTTATACGAAGACATAGTCGGGGTTTTTTTTTTTTCATTCTCTCTCTGAGAACGTCCCGCGCTCACAAAAGCGCCAAGGACGAAGAAGAAGACCCTCGCGCCCCTGCCTGCACGAGCAGTTTTCTTTCTGCCCGGGACGGTCTGGGGAGCCGTATGCGTTGAGCGAACGCCGTCTACGAGTGAAACCTTGCTCCTGCCGTTCCTTTCTTCTTGCACGAAGACCTTCTCTCACCGCGACAATGGACCAGAGCGGTGAGTGCACAGGCAGAGTACCCAATCCATGAGCTTTGCTGGGGTGACTTGCGCGAGTTCATCATCCAAGTTTTAACGTCCGCAGCTAAGCGTGCAACAAGACTGGCTTGTCATACCATTCGGGATTGGTTCACGACAAAGTGAGCGAAGAGGGAATAGCGCTAAAACAGGCCCTAAGAAGCTAAAAATTTGCAGATGGGACACCGGCGCAGCCTCGTAAACTAGGCTATACCAGTTGGTGAAATTTCTGGCCCGAGAAGTGCCGAGTTGCAGATAGAATCAAAAGAACAGTGACGAAAAGTACTCTCAATTTTTCTCCTTTGTTAAAAATGACTGTGTGCACCTGTCTGGTCATGTTGATGTTTTTAGAGTAGCAAAAAGATCCATCTGTTGAGGAGAAATTTAGATTTTAAAGTCAAGCATTTCAAAAGCTCCTTCATTGAAACTCATGAAGTAAAGACAGAACACTACTCCGTGATCATCGTTTGGAAATTAATGACAATATATCCTAACCTCATGGATCCAGAGGGGGGGTGGGGCGTCGTTGTAGTGCATTTGCGAAAGCGGCTAGAGATGGCAGCACCTGTACATTTTTTGCTTTTCTAGGTTATAGAAACTGAGTTTCCAGTGAAAGTAGTGTTTTGTGATTATAATGCGGTAATTCATCGGCAGAGGCCTGCTTTAATTTCTCTTCAGTGTTCCTTTACTAAAATCTTAGAATATCAATTAGCTCACTACGTTTTTCAACCTTCTGTCCAGCATCTGTAATATATAAAAAATTACTTACAAAAGAAAGATTCTATCGATCGGCAAACGCACGTTAGTTTGATCATGGCAAATTACAGCCTCGAAGGCGCGTATGATGAACAAATGATTTGTGAATGTGGCTGTTTATTGACGCTGGACAACCATATCCACAATATTTTTTGTTGAGGAATATTCGCGCGGTGTTCGTGAACATGTGAGGTCCTCGCGGCATTTCTCTGAATAAATGAGGTAAGCGTTAGCAGCTAATAATCATTGGGATCACGAACGATTACCTTGGCCACGAATCACATCAAATAAATTGGCGTGTCTGCAAGCAGAGGCACACAAATATGTTGAGCAGAAATTTCGCCAGGACAATATTTTTCTCAGTGGCTGACACTTCGAAAAAACTTCCTTGAGAAGACAAGAATTGTCTGCTTCAGCAAGGCAGTAATAAGTGTTAATTATATGTTTGACAATTATGGTCGGATAAACTTGTTATTATATTATTACATTTAAAGAGAGGGATTCAAATATTGATAAAAATGTGGAGGTTTTGTGCCGTTTGAAGAACTGCGCGGTGGACTATAAATTTTTGCAAGAGATGGTACAGATGGCAAAACACCTGTCTAGTTCCCACCTGCCAAAACCACTGGGACCATGCAGGAACGCAAAAATGAAGATGAAATCCTATTAGTTTAAATTCACATGCTTACATCCAGACCATTTTCAAACAAATTTTATGGCTAGATATCGCGTGCTCAGCCCTAAACACGCCCAGAACGTGTTATAGACAAGTGTTTTTCCTTCTGTACGTAGGTATCGGTGATGTATCCTTAATGAAGTGCTAGAAGACTAGAAAAGCAGAAGGGAACTGAGCACTTCAGCATAGACATCGGTCATGGGTTCTTGTTGAGTAAATATTTCAGGGGGAATTGTTTCGCTTCCCCATTAAACGACGCGGTATTCTACAAAAGGGTAAAAGGGTGGCAGTGATAGAGGGACATGCAGCGGTGCCCTTGTTTTGCAGCATTCGCTTCTTATAAGAGAAAGAGATAAGACTTTACTGCATTTTAAAATGTTGGAAGAGTCACGGCGCTCTGGAAGGGTATATGAGGCTGTGAAGTGCAGGTTAGCGAAGGTGTTGGTTGGCATTCACCTCCAAAATCAGGCTTCTGATTTGAGTTTAATATGAGAAGGGCGACATATCCTAAAATTCGTTCAATCTCAGGATTTCTAACCGTTGACTATAGTTTGGTGGTAGAGGTGTGAGATACGTGTAAGGATCAGCTCGGTTTGTTAGCTCGCGAGCTAGATCATTCGCCGCCTCATTGAGGCACTCCTGCAAAGCCTGAGGAGGACTCGGGAGCCTGAAGAGGGCTCGTGAACTGGGTGACGATTAGGGTCACGATCACTGCTGAAGTTTTTAGAGGACAGTGGTCTTATGGGTCAGTGGTAGGGACGCAATCTCTTAAATCAGTGACTCGGCGGCGCAGTTGCCGACAGGCCACAGACCTCTGTAAAGCTAATCCCACCTGTACATTTACGCCACCACCTACAACGCCCCCACCACCACCGGGTGAAAGGCCCGACGATATGAGTAGGGCCGCCGTTGTTAGTGGAACTCATCCTACCGTATAATAATGAGAAGCTGGCTTCGAATAAGCTAATATATTGGATGATTTATCCGCTAGATAACAATACATGTATGACTTATGCCGAGGACGACGGCGGAGGCTTCCGGAGCGGCAGGATCTCTAACCCAGAGTAAAGCACTTGTCAGTACTCGCAAATTCTGGTTGAGCGCGACCGCGACGAAGATGCTGGGTCCGGGGTATACCGCTAAATCTATATGAATTGCTTCGGGTCCGAATCTAGACGCCAGCGTAGAAGAGCGACCCTAGCCGCGCATGCGCCTTTGTGGACTATTTGATGCATATGGTTAGGGAGCGGAGCCACCGTTGTCTGTCCTATTACGTTTGCAGGAAGGGAAATGTTTAGTAGGAGCTCTCGTAAATCTCCTGGTGTACCGATGCGTTGACGAATGTCTCTCCCGGTGGTGTTTTTTTGGAGTCTGGCGTTCTGCGATGCTAAGACCATGGATGTCTCTGATCTCATTCAAGGTGTTGCGGACTTCAAGTTCTGTTAATCGGTCGAGGTGTTGGTAGTAAGGCCGAGAACCGTTTGCGAACGATAGTGTTGACCTGTTCAAACTCTTTCGTGAGTTCATGGTTTGGGAGGCCGTATGCGATTCTGCAGATGAGAAATGCTTGTATAAGACACGTCTTCCTCTCTCATGTCTTTCCTGTGGCGCGTTATAAGACGCCATAGAAACGCCAGAAACGCATCGCATTTATAACTCATCTTACCACGAGAAGTGCTTGGAAAGGACGCCGGCCCGGTCTCTCAGACCCGTCATGGCTTTGATGTTCGCCAGGTGGGACGAAATCAATTCACAAGCAAAAAAAAGGGGGGCCTCTTCACAAGCACCACTTTATGCAGTTCTGCGTGGGTTGCCTTAATATAGAGTACTGCTTCGACAGAGGGGCATTGCCGCGGCGGTTCGTCTTTCTGTGCAACTTGTTTTTTCGCCGCCGTTCTGCTAGCCACGCTGGGCGCGATCAGTGATTTTGGTCACGTGCGGCAGCTTCCATGATGTTGATGGGTCGCGGTGTTTTGGCGATTTGTATGAAGCTCACGGTCAAGTTCGACCGACAGCGATGCCCATTCTGGTCCCGTAGACTGCTCAGTGCACGGTACCGCTAACGACGCCACCGATATTTTCTTCTAAGGGCACCAGTTCGTTTAATGAACACGTAGCTTCAGGTCCTACGCGAGCATGCTTGCCTCTCTATCGGCTTCCTGCCGTCACCTCGATGTGATGACACCCAAGCCTCTGTGGTCGAGAGTAAGCAATACCCTCGCTATACGGACGAGGTCGCTCACTTATTTTGAACTTCCATCTTGAACTGCATTCGCACGTAACATTACAAAGCTATGCCTCGTTGTTAGGTGTTGTGGTTGTTAGAAACATTGGCTCAAATTGTCACTGCAAATGCAGTTCGCGACAGCCCAGGGGAGTTCCGATTCGCTCATCGGCGTACATTTCACCCCAGTTCGGCAGTATTTCGAATGCTTGAGCCAAGGTGTACAATCATATATGTGTATGTATAGTGAGATAGTTAAGACAAGAATAATAAAACCAACTTCCATCAACTGCGCTCTCAATAATCCCCTTTAATTCATTCATTGCAGTCTACGGCGCGTCCCAGATGTCCTCAGTTGGAGGTAAACTTCTTCTATTATTTTATTTTACCTCTGTTGTAGCTATTGTTTTAACGCTCCAAGCGCCAAGAACGTTCACTCGGAATGCATGCTGTGAAATCGACAGCGCGGAACAATCGGAATCATTTGCCTGATTTTACGAACATTGAGTATTTTCGCCTGCTACAATGGCTGACTACGTGAATCAGGCACAGAAATTAGGAAATGAAATGTTTTAGTAAATACAAGATTCATAATATGCTAACGATTATTATAACTTTCAAGGGGAGCTAAACGCAAGAGGAGGAAGCCGCTGCAATTGGTGTGGGCCGCATTTTAAGATTTGCTTGCCAGCGGGTACGGCAGTCTAATATTGCAATCTGAGTCCATGTGTCTTTCTGCCCCCTGCGATTCTGCCTGCGTAATGACGGCGCTCAGGCCTAAGCTGGCTCTTAAAACAGCACAAACGAAAAATAAGTAGGACACTATTACACTAAGGAATAATTGAGAGATTTAGAAGTGCGGACGTCTCGGACTGAAATGGTACCAGTTCCTGCTCAGAAGCTGCTCAATAAAGCAGACACATAAAGACCTTGATGTGTTCGTGTAAATTAAACTCATTCACAAAGCGGCAACAAGCAGGAGCTCTAGGAATTGAAAAAAGTAATCGCACGCAAGCCTGTAAATACCAGCAGCCTGGTTCACTACCACGGTCGCTCTTTGGGCGTGCCTTTCTCGTGTTGTCCTTAAGAATCACTTGCTTCAATGACAACTTCCAAGTATCTCCACCACACAAATTAACATATCTTTTCTAATTTTGCCTTTCGACGCTGTAGGACAATCAGAGATGTCAGCGTTCAGCGGTAAGACTGCGATTTGCTTCTTAAGTTTTTTCGGGCACAACCTGAAATTACGTACTAACAGTGGTTCGGCTGCTATATAACGGCAGCAGTGACCACAAGAAATAATAGATTCATACCCTATATGATTACTTCGACTTCTAATGGCTCTTGTCTGATCGATCTTTTTTCCAGGTATCGAGTCCTCTTTAGGTACCCAGCCTGGTAAGTGTATTTCTGTGCTTGATGAAAGCTTAAACAGTATGTGGAAAGTCAGGAATTGAAACCAAGGTGGCCATCTTTATGGTGGCGAAATGCTAACCATGATTTCGCATAGGTGCGCCCATCAACCAGTTTTGTGCGTTTTATTTTCTGGCTGAATCAGTTGGCTTGCCGCCACTTGCCTTCCATTTATCTACTGCAGCGTCTGGATAGAAAATTAAAAGGCCCAACTACCGAATTTTTTTCTTGTAGCTGGAATATGGCTGGGCAGTGCTTCTTCCTAGGCAGGCATGATAGACCAACCGGCGTGACACGCATTTCATGGGTCCTCCACTGTTGACCCATAAAGAGCACTCGAAGATTGAAATTCCGCGACTAAGTAACCCTTAAGACGCTTTCCTGGAGTCAACAAAATCAGCTAACAATAAAGAAAAAGACCGTAACGCGAACCGTTGCAAAATGCTGAGCGGCAGCGAAAGAAACAAGGAACAAAATGATTCAGTGCCGCCCTTCTAACTTCGGTGCTGGTGGTCATTTTGCGCCTACTCACCCATCGAAATGAAAATACCGTCTGTCTAAAATATCTGGCCTTGGTTCTGCTGATGAACCTAGTAGCCCATTTGGTAATCAGCTAGTTTGCATATCACCAAATAGAAGCTCCAAAAAATCTACAAAAAAATTACGAGGAACTTAAGCAGCTAAAGTGGTGAAAGGCGAAAGCCTGAGTGCTGTATTCTGCTGTGCGATTGTTCACTGAAAATTTGTTGGCGCATTAATTAACTGCCAATTATGACGCTTAAGCTTCGCCTTTAGGAGTGAAACGCGACAGCGTGTCGTAGCGCTGCCACGGAGTCCAAGGAACGCCACCACCCGTTCGGCGCGATGCGTTGCCCTTTGAATGCAACGCTTTTTGAGGAAAGGAAATGGGGCTGTTATTATCTGTCATCTCGGTGGACACCAGAGCCGCACCGTACAGGAAGGCAGGAAGTGTGAGTGAAAGAAGAAAGAGGGGCCGTAATGAAGAAAATGAAAATTGTATTTGAGGAAAGGAAATTACGCATTAAATGTCTCAATCTCAGTACACACTAGTCGAAAATTGTATTTGAGGAAAGGAAGTTGCGCAGTAACTGTCTCACATATTTCGGTAGACACCCGTCAAAATTCGCGCGCGATGACGTCACGACAATTTGGACAATCTGAAACGCGGACAAATACGCATTGGTTTTTGAGGAAAGGAAATGTATGTGTCTCTCATATCTCGGTGGACACCTAAACCTCGCCGTAACGGGAAGGGAGGAAGATGGGAGTGAACGAAGACACCGTATTCACTAGACGCACCTTTGTTCATTCCAAACCATCGAGCTGGCATGGCGGAGTGGTAGCGTGCTCGACTCGCACTCCGGAGATCGGGGTTCGATTCCCAAGCTCGGCCAATTTCTTACTCGGTTTTATTTATTTATCTGATCTGACTAGAAAAGTTAGACTAATTGTTTAAGTAAGCAATTAACCAAACTCAGTCAAACTTACTTGGAGCATCACTATACTTTGGTTAGTAGCCAAAGTACAATTGGCCGCGTTTGAAATTCGCGCACTGTTACGTCACGACCGTTTCGACCAACTGAAAAGCGTGACATTTCTGTCGACAGCTCCTGCTTACAAGGGAGAGAAACAACTTTATTGCCATAGATTGGCGGGATTTAGGGCAGGTGGGCTTGGTGTGGCCCCCAGGTGGGGGCGACTTCCTGGGCCCACGAAATGAGTGCCAGTTGGATGCTCTTGTCTGGCCTTCTGAGGAGTTGGTTCCATCCGTCTTCGGAGGGAGCTGGCAGTAAGGTTCGAGGGGGCGGATTTCCCGCGCAACCCCAGAGGATGTGAGCCTGGGTGGCGATTTCTCCCTGGTAACAATTTTGGCAGACGGGGTCGTATTCCCCGTCTGTGATGAGTGAAAGTCTAGAATGGCTAAGGATGGAGTGTGTCTGCAACCTGCGGAGCAAGGTGGCTTGCGCTCGATTCAAGTCGGGGTGTGGAGGCGGGAACTGGCGTCTCATCTCTCTGTAGAGGTTGGTAATTTCGGCAAAGGTCTGGGGAGCCTCGGCAAGAGCGTCTGGGTCCGTGGGGCCGGCCGCCCGGTTGGTTAGTCCTCGGGCTAGTCGGTCGACCCCTTCGTTTCCAGAGTTTCCCGCGTGGGCGGGTACCCAGACCAGATTGATCTTATGGTCGGGAGTGCAGCCGCGAAGGATGCGTGCAGCGGGGTGGCAGATAAAACCTGCCGAGTAATTTTGTATCGCTCTTTTGGAGTCGCTGAGGACTGTGCGCGTACGTGGGTCAGCGATGGCCAGCGCGATGGCGGTTTCTTCTGCCGCTGTCGGAGAGTGAGCTACTACTGTGGCGGCGGTGACGATAGTAGATTGTGGCGTGGTTGCACAAGCCACATATGTGTTTGCACTTTGCCGTGCAGCATCTACGTATATTGCGTGTTCGTCGGCAAGGTATGTGGCGTCTAGTGCTTGGGCTTTCAGCTGACGGCGCGTATCATGGCGGCCAGGTAGCATGTTTTTGGGGATTGGTTTTATAACTAGGCGGCTATAGACCCCTATCGGAATGGGCGTCGTGGGGTGGACGTCGCCTATGGGGTTGATGTTGAGACGGTCAAGTATGAGCCGCCCGTGTTTAGTGCGTGAGAGGCGGTGGATTTGGGCGGTATTGTGTGCCTCTATGAGTTCTGTGAGCGTGTTGTAGATGCCGAGTTGGAGGAGGTGCTGTGTGCTGGCGTACTGAGGTAGCCCCAGTGCCGCTTTGTACGCTGAACGTATAATGCTGTTCACAGCTTCCTCGTCCTTCCGGCGGAGGTGATAGTAGGGGTAGGAGTAGACTATCCTGCTAATGAGGAAAGCTTGCGTGAGCCGACAGAGGTCATCCTCCTTCATACCTCTCTGGCGGGTGCTGATGCGGCGGATAAGGCCGTTGATCTGATTGGCTGTGGTGCGGAGGCGCTGAATGGCCTCCGAGTTTTGCGTGTTGTTCTGTATTAACATACCCAGAACGCGGATGGTGCGGACCGGCGGTATGGGATGGGTGTCGACTTGAAGCACAATAGGTTCTTGCGGTTCGGGTACGGGCAGGCGAGCTCGTCTGTCCCTGATGACTAGTAATTCGGACTTCGTGGAGGAGCACGTGAGCCCGTTCGCCTGTACAAAGGAGTGTACTTTATTGATTGCTGTTTGGAGGGAGTTTTGGATTTCCCCGTCAGAGCCAGAGTTGGTCCACAGGGTAATGTCATCGGCATATATTGAGTGTTTAATGTGAGGTATCTCTTCCAGGAGCGGAGGGAGGCCTCTCATTGTAGTGTTGAAAAGGAACGGAGATAGGACTGCTCCTTGTGGTGTTCCTTGGGTGCCTAGTGTGATCTTCTCGATGTGGAGGTCTGCAATGTGAAGTTCTGCTGTGCGGTTATGAAGAAAGTCGGCGATGTAGTTGTAAGTGCGAGTGCCTACATTCATTTGTGAGAGGTTTGCCAGGATGGAAGCATGTGACACGTTGTCGAAAGCCTTGCTGACATCTAGGCTTAGGATGGTTCGTGTAGCTCGGATGGGTCTCGGATCGAGGATGTCGTGTTGGATTTGCCACATAATGTCTTGAGTGGAGAGGCCGGTCCTGAAGCCGATCATAGTGGGGGGGAAAAGGTCCTCTTGGTCTACGTGAGTGTGGAGTCTATTGAGTATGACGTGTTCCATGACCTTTCCCAGGCAGGACGTGAGCGAGATGGGCCGAAGGTTGCCCAGCTCGAGTCGTTTGCCTGGTTTAGGTATGAAAATGAGGCATTAAAGGCTTCCGCCTTAATAATAGCTCTTATCATTAATAAGCCTAAATTGTGTCACGTTTATTTGCTATGATTCCTGCAGTGCGTGCGGCTTTGAAGGATTGCCTTGAAAATTACCACAGCGCGTGCAGTCCGTCGTGCATCTTTCTTTTCTCACAGTATCGTTTCAAGTGGTCACAATGAAACTTCTTTAGACGAAATTTTTGTTCACAATTTTACCCATCTCATGTAAGAGCCCATTCCCTTACCATATAACTGGGGTAATAAAGTAATATTAGGTGAAGCAGCGTTGCCTAAGCTTCAACCGGCTATCAGAAGGGAACCAAGAAGTCGGGATAATTTTTGTTTGCGTTTACTGCTTATGTTGTTTCTCAGTAGCTATACGCGTCGCGTGTGAATTGTTGCGTGTATGGTGTGTCACCATGGTGTCACAACGTAATAAGCCCCAACAGACGGCCGGATTCTAATTGGGCTTTATGCTGTCAGAAACGCTTTCAAGATAGCAAAATTAGCGTTTAGCCCGAAGGAATCAAACAAAACATAATTCCCGACTGCACCTGTAAGCTGTGAAATAGAGAGAAAAAGAAAGTAGAGTGCAGACTAGTGGTTTGCCCAGTTCCGCCAGCTACTGTTAGCACTACAGTCTATTTACTTTGACTGTTCTAGCTGTTGGTTTAAATCTGGAGATGTATTTGATATAGAGGCTGCCATTTGCTCAGCGTGGAATCACCAGCTATAGTGCCAGCGGCCAAAATAGCTCCGTAAAAGGCGTAAGCAGGTGTATATTACCTATCCATGGTTGCAATGCCCAGTCCCGCTACCCTGACAGAAAAGGAAGGCGGTGTATATACAGAAACAGAGAGCTGATTATTCAATGTTCGATTGTAAATTCGTGCTGCAGTATGCCCCTGACAAATGTTTAGAGGTGTCGCTAACGCATTTCTTGGTTGTGAATAAATGTGGCGGTTACGATCTGTTGCCTTCGTTTTGGTTTTAGAGGAAGGACTGTCGTAAGTAACCGACGCAATGGTGTCTTTTTTTCTTCCTTGTCTGACAGAGTCACGAGGATGCAGCTCAGGCAGATTTCACTTCATTGCATTTCTTTCACTCTTTCATCCTTAAATACGAGGTCACAGTTGGTGTAAATCGACGCATAATAAAAAGACAAGTGAAATGAAACAAAAATACAGCAAACTAAAAAGGCGAAAAAGACAGGATCTATAGGTAATGTGAAAAAAGCGAAAATACAGGAAGCAACGCATGCGTAGCAGTATATGGTTACTTCAAGTTAGACGGGATTTTTACATGTTCTCGAAATGACTTGTGAGTCTTGCGTGGAATGATTTGCTGTCACTGCGTGAAATAAGGTTGTTTGGTGGAGAATTCTGTAGATTAATTACGTTAAAAAAAAGAAAGAAGAGCTGCTAATAGCTAAAGTGCTACTCTTGATACTTTGTAGCTTTGTGGTGGCTTTGGCTGAGGCGGCTGTACGTCCTGATTTGTGCTTTTAGAGTGGGACTCTTCAAGCTGGACTGTAGAAGCAGCTCTCCAGGACGTGAAGACTCGACGTGTCGAATTAGACATACAGTGCACATATCACACGTCAGTTAACTGAGTCAATCGAATCGCTTGAGCTGCCGGCCACAGGCGCCAGGATGCAACGCCTCAGAGCCAGAAAAAGCAAGGCCGAGATTTGGCTCGTTGAACTTTAGTACGTTTGAATGCTAAAGGCTTCATTACCTCAACTGTTGTCTATAGGGCGGTCATTATCAAGGCAGCGAGAGCTTTATGACCCCCACCCTCGCACGAGGGCACGATAAAAACTGAGCGATCTGCACCTAGCGTGCATTGAATTGAATAGTACGAAAGGTATTTAATATGAATTGAGACGGTTTTAATTTCATGAAATCGGAGTTCACGGAAGATAAAGAAAACGAAGTGAAGAGCTTTAGTTAGAGAACCGTAGCACTTGTGCCATGCAGTCTCTGTGAAGAAGCGCTAGCTACCTTCGAGTTTTACTGGTGCTTTTAAATCGTGTTACATGCACTAACTTTAATGCACTTTAAAAACATTAATGCACTTTAAAACCACTGCTGCCACATGTGAATATACAGTAGCACAAGTGCCATTAAAGTGCTTCCCACTACTGTCCAACGTTTGGGATTGCTAGTATGCTAAAGTATGAAACATAGGCCGAGCCTCAAGGGACGAGTTTTTACAAGACATTAAAAAGGAAATACACCCTCGAGGTGCATTTTTTTTTCTGAGAAATGAAAGTAGAATTTTTTTTTGTCGGTAGGCGATTTCTTTCCTTTAACTGAAGTGCTGCGGGGGTAGGCGTGCTATTTTAAAATCTTAATGACAAAACGCTGGCGGGGTTTAAGTGCTATACGTGCAAGGAAGTGAAGAAACGTGCTCATAAGCCATAAAAACACGGGCGCCGCACTTTGAACTGTGTAACTAACATCACGATTCGCTTTCTGCGCTCTGAAACGCATCGCTTGCTGTGTGATTTGCACAATGCTAGCGCCTGCTTGCACCTGAATTAGGGGTGGTGGAGAAGACACGACAGATATATCAAGTGGAGCTTCTTAGTCGGCTACTACGCGAATAAGAGGTATGAGGAGTTGTCTCGCAGCTTTTCCTACCTCACTTCATAAATACGAGTTTGACCTAACTTGGTGCACAATATATGATTAAAATCATTGCCGGCTGTCCTCCTTGTGGAGCTACCAAATTTTTTTTTGTTATTCACGCAGAGGTTTTCTCTAATGGCATCTATCTATAGAGTGCAGTTAAACGCGATGCTATCAGTGCTCATTTACGGACTAAAGTGCTCGTTCCTTTTCTCTTTTTTTTGTAGTGGAGGCACCATAACGACAGTACTTCTAGGCACATTCTGCATTCTCATCCTGGTAATTTGCTGTGGTGTGACGTTTGCCTTCTTCATAGGTACGTTCCTGCTTTAGAAGCGACAAGTAGACGCTTCCTTAAGGGTGTGTGGCGGTAGCGTTAATGCGGCCCTTCAACGTTCCGGGGTACTCTTTGCATGCCACTTTACAGACGACACTGTTCTTTATTTTATTGTTTTTCTTTTAATTCACGACAGGACATTAAAGGCTCCCCTTTCGCCAAGTCGAACAAACGTTCCTCAGTGGTCGAGGGTAGCGGTTCGAGTCCCGGCTCGACCCTTATCTTCAGCGCCACTGATTTTAATTTTTCAGAGGCACAACACAGCGGTGGTGCAATGAAGTGGCGACACGTAGACCAATCAGAAATTGTGTAGCGACGTCATTACTGACTGTTGTATTGTGCGAACGTTGCGGGGTGTTTGAACTACCCCCGCGAGGTCACGGGGTTGTGACGTGACGACCTTTTCCACCAGTTCGGATTTTCTCGACCAGCCAACGCTAACGCCGACTACGATGCTGGATTCTCCACTGGGACCCTTATCACTATGGCGATAAAGGGACCCTTAAATGATTTCGATATTCATAACCTAGTGCATAACCTAGAGCAGAAGTGGTCTTTGATTCGAGTCAAATTTGAAAGCTCGGCGCGGACCCTATAATTCAGAAATAATTTTTAAAAATTACTTGTATTGCATATATGTATATAGCATTTCTGAGGGTTTACTCTGCAGGAAACGTGATTTACCTGGATTGTTTCCTCGCCACTTGTCCGAGCGGAAACATTTCGTTAACGTAAAAGTATCATTTTCTTCTGAAAAATGTGCATGTGCAGGAGAAGAAAAATAATCTGATTTTCTGGTTGCTGATGAAATATTTTGTTTTCCGACAAGGCCTTGCTTGAGAAACCTCATGCCATTGACGAGTTTTACGGGAAAGCAGATATGTGCGCGAAGGACCTTGAGTGCTTTTGGTTAGTAAAAGCCGTGTTATTACAGCTCCTTGATGCTGTGAAACTGTGGTTTCGATGGGGTGCTTAGTACCGTCTCACAATACCGTTAGCACACATTATCTTCACTCTCGTCATATGAGACTGACTCATGAATGGTGAGGAGGCTTATTTTTGCTTTCTTATGTATTAAATTAGGGCCTCCCCATGGTGGAGAAAAATCATTAATTTCTCCTTTTGGAAAAGGAAGAGCATAACTATGAGCATCCATTTGAATAATTATTCCTCCTTGCTGAACTCAGGTAGGAATTGATGGTGAGCTCTCCTTAGTGTTTTTCGCATTTGTACAAAGGCAAAGGGCGGCAGGCAACAAGCAGTCAAACGATATGTGAAGGCATTTTTCCACGTAGAGCATGGTCATGTGGCGTGTCCCGCGTGTTACCACGAGCTGATTTGTTTGTGAGTCAGAGAATGTAATCGCGTCCTGGTTCAGATTCATTTTTACTGTTGCATTCCTTCCAGGTGAAGATTATCACCCCACCGAAGGTGAGCGCTCTTCATCATCCCCTCTATCAGCCTTTCCATCTGGGAAGGCTTAAGGAGGCTTGTGAAGAAAGGATTCCGTTTACTTGTGCTCCCGTTTGCATTTGTTTAGTAAAACACTTAGCGGTGCGAGTTGGTGCATAGCTTCCAGAATTGAAACGCAACGAAGACAGCACACAGAAAGGAGAACGGGCAGCGCATGTCCCGTCGTTGTCCTTTCTGTGTACTGTCTTTGTTGCGCTTGAATTCTGGATGCTATGCATTTGTTTATTCTGCAGTGAGTTAGAATTACTTAGAACTTCATTCAGTGCTCATTTTGTCTCGCGCCATTTGAATGAAAAGGTTCAATTTTTGTCGAAAAGGGTGTTTTCTGTGCGTTTGTGTTACACATTTTTTTACTTCCGAGAAAGAACCCGAGGGAATGGCGATCCGCTTATAAAGCAGTTTGTAGAGAAAATCCTGTATTTTTCTTTGGCGAGATGCAAGCTTCAATCCACGAACTGAAGGCTGCCCGCGATCAGCGTCATCGGACTGTCCTTAAGAAATCTGCGTTCATTTTTCGTGCTTAGAGACGGGTCAGCTGTGCGGTCTTGGGCACCGGCTGGCTGCTCTAGCGCTGTGAAATGCGTAACGAGTTAAGTATGGTGTGTCGTTGAGGGTGGCCTTCGGCCTATCGTACTCAATTTTTACACCACATCGCTGTCATGCGTTGAGGAAAAAATTCGAACGGCTGTGAATGGCATTGTAATGAACTTTCCGCTATACGCTCGCTTCGCGGGTCGTGTTGTTGCACCTCGCCAAACGCCTCTGAGAGTCCCCCGTGACGCTATTGATGTGGTTCTAGAAACTCTCGCCTTGCCTTTGTCGACTAATGGCCCGATTGTTCAACCTTTATCGCTCATTACACGCTGTTGATGGGCCTTGGGTGACACCGCAACATCCTGTGGCTCACCCGAAAATGCCGTCGCGTAACGAACAAAAAGCCGCCACCGTCTGGAAGACGAAGTAACGAGCGCTATAGCTGTTCGGTAGCGCCACCTATTGTCCATGTGATGTGTTGTCACGTGATTAGGCTACTTTTAAATACCTTACGGCGAGCGGACGCCTAGCGCCTTGAGGTCGGATATTTTTGACCAATTTTTGGCGAAAAAGTTTTTCTGCTCTTTGGAGGATCATTTTTCCTTACCCCAAGGCGGTAGGTGCCCGGTCGCCATGAGGTATGAAATTGAGATGCCGAGTGCTAACGAAATGGCCGCCAGGTTAAGCCTGACCATCAGTAAATATTAGCCAAATTAGACATTATTGATGTCTAACATGTCCTACGCATCGAGACCCTTACGAATATTCATTAGTTAGGTGATGTTATCAGCTAATCAATTATAAGCAATTAAATATAAGCATAACCATAACTAAATGTTAGCTTCATCAGTTAATTTGGTGTCTAACTTGTTCTACTCATATAGAGGAATCAAAATATCAAATTTTTTATCATGCCTCATTACTGAGTGAAAAGCGATTAAACATAGTCATGTGGCTAGTTAATTATGACGTCACAAAATTTGTGACGTCACTAATCACCAATTCGATGCACTAATGACTTCACTAATCAGTCACCAACTGGTGACTATATCGATTTACTATGGGGGCCGCCATCTTGAATTCCTCGGACAGAAAATTTCGCGCCGGAGGGAGATGGTAGCAGACCCCAAGAAATCGAGAAACGTGATGAATAAGAGCTCACGCTTTTAAAAATGATTACAGATCGTAGAGCGGGTATTTACCAAACGCTTGGTAATGTATTTGTCTCCATTGTGTTAGGCACACTTGTCGAGATGTTTTGTCAGGACGTTTGGGTGTTTAGCAGGTGCTAGTGGTGCTGTCTCGTTTGCGTTGTGGGAAAAATGGAAGGAATGACGAACCATAAACTGGTATATGGACGTTATCATACTTGCAGGCCCTACAGGTGACTACATTGCCGACTTTGTGCTCATATATGCATGCGTATGCTTTTGAAATCACGCCTTGCAAGCAGTGTAGTGTACACTCTGTTGCAGCAAAATCAGGGCGATCTCGATGCTGGTGCAACGAATGATGGTGTCTTCTGTCTCGCCTGCAGAAATTGAAGGCTCGAGCAGTGGCGTCGCGACCAGTTCTGGGGGTACTGGCGGCAGTCCTGGTGGAAGTTCTGGCAGCAACGAGAGCCAGATTCCTGCAGCAGGTACCGCCACTTGCACGCTTGCGAGTGAAATGATGCGCAGAAATCCTCGGCCCGGAGATAGATCAGGCTTTTTTAACCATGTGCCGCGTATCGGTCTGAGCGTTAAAGTCGCTTATAAAACGTGAGCTATTAAGGAGGAAGCTCTCGTTTACGCGCGGAAAACTTTCGCGGAGAACTCACGACGAAACTGGTCGATCAGAATAATGCGCAGCACCTGAATGAAGCCGCGTGAAGAGTGCTTCGAAATGGCAGAAAGATTTTGGAGTCCCAGTGACGAATATAGAGGAGAGAAAAAAACGAGGTACAAGCGTAACTCCCAATTGTAATGAAGTAACTTCATGCCAAGCGAGCTGGTAGACCGCCAAGTGAACAAGGGTGTATGCGACATTAAGGACAGCGAAATGACTTGTACGAAAAGAGCCACAAGGAAACGAGTAGGATCACGGTGGGTCCCACACTTGAAGAGACCGAGATTAATGGCTAATAGAACACGATTGTGCATAAGGCGTGGATTATGGTGATAAAAGCACACGGAAAGAAAATGAATGTAGCAGATTATATATCGGCAAAAGGTATCAAAGATAAAGAAAGCTGCATGTGAAAGTGGCAAAACAACATGTATGAGACGACAGATCAAGGCAATCGCAAAGTGTAGATAACAAGTAAAAAGAAAAGAATAGTGAGAGGTAATTCTGAGTTCTGCGCGTTTGCATAGCGCAAATGCAGGAACAAAACGGAACTGAACGCTTTATTGACGTTTAGAGGGTTTATGAAGGCACGAATCAAGAGTAGCGGAGGCCACATGAAGGGTTCAGTGGAAGTAAGCGCTTGTGCTCTGTCTTGTCCTTGCTTCTTGCGCTATGGAAGCTTATGGGGATCACCCCTAGCCCAAAAAATCACCCTTCTACTGAGTTCTAGAGGCGACAGTTCTAAAGAAAATTTCTCATGATTGACAGGAAATATAGACGCGTTAACACAATTGTCCTTGCTTTGAGTAATTAAAAATGCGCCATTCTTTCGTCGTCTTGTCCATATAGCTTATCTAGAAAGTGAGTGTTTGCAGGACAGAGAGTACAACTACAGTGGGAACAACGTTGAGCAAGCTGCCCTCCAGTATCTCCGCCTTCAGTGAAGCATCTCCATGCTAGTCCCACCTGTGCTCTTCCTCTCGTTAGCGGAAGTTTAATAAATGACGTTGGAAGCACACCGAACATTTTTGGTATGCTCTTGGTGCAAGCTATCTATTTCAACGACTTACTTGTCACTATCAGACATATAGTTCACGGGGCCCGAAAAACAATCTGAATGCCTACTCTTCTAGCAACCCTTTTCAAATTATGGGGCAGCCTACGGATGAAAGGAAAAACTTTTCCTGCTCTTTCAACTAGGCTGCATTTCACTTTTAACGCGCTCAAAACTAGCCAACCGTCTCATTTGACGCAGAAAGTAAACTGACCACGTAGGCTAGCGAAACACCAGAAACTCTTTTGATTCAAAGAAATTTTATGTAACTACACGCGCAAGGTACATGGCACGGACCTGGTGTCAGTGAGTATAGTACAGGAGCAGCCACTAAAGAACCTTTCATCTCAGCGTGAGGCAAGTGTCTAAAACTGCTGTGCATGTTTGGAATCGGCAGCGAACTTTAAAGAACAAGAGCCTTCTTTAAAAGAGCGTAAGCTGACCACACATACTGGCTTATTGCACTCATTATTGCACCAACACAAGCCCTGACGACGACGACGACCACACAACGAAGCGGCATGATGTTCTGCGTGCTTGGCGAGAACTTCGTAGACGAGACGCCCATTGTGAATGGCTGGTGTGACTACGCCATCTACCCGGACCTCGTAGCGGTCAACGGCAATTTCCAGCCTCTCTACGGGCAGAGCTCCTGGGGCGCCTTCGAAAAGGTTGGCTCCACATAGTAGCCTTCAATTACCGCAACCTCACGCGCATGCACATGTCTGTCTCAGATTTCGAGAGATATGCACTTAATAATTTGTCGCCATGTGGGTACATTTTCCATTTGTTGCCTATACTTCATCTTATCACTAATGCTCGATGTTTTGGGTGCTAGAGCTGGCCCTATTCAATCCGGGGATGCGTTCAGAGTGGTGTTATCATCACCATTATCATAATTCATCAGGCACTTGAAGGCCCCTGTTGAGGGCATTACATAAGGGGAGGGGAGTAGCACACATAAAATAACGCTGCTCTAGGAGGCCAGAAATGAAGCAACAATGAACGAAAACCACTCAGTTGGAAAGCTATAATTCGAATAAAAAGCTTTGGGGTGGTTGGTTTATCGTGGTTTAACGCCAGAGCGACCCAGGCTATGAGGGGCGCTGTAGTGAAGGGCTCTGGACATTTCGACCACCTGGGGTTCTTTACCGTGCACCGACGTCTAACAGTACACGGGCCTCTAGAATTACGCCCACGTTCTTCGGGGCGTAATTCTAGAGGCCCGTGTGAGCCACCGCTGAGCCACCGCTGCGGCTTTAAATAAAGAGGGCTTAGTCGTGAAAAGGAAGAGGTAGCAACATTTTTGGGATAAAATGAGATATTAGACGTCGTTTAAAACAGGATTCACTTAGAGGAAAAAGGAGTAGGGAAGCTGATTACACTCATGCGTGGTCTACAAAGGATAGCCGGCCAGCTGACGCGTTGCCTGCGTCAGAATGTTGCCTGCCACCGTGATCAACGAGTGTGTGAAAGCCAGCGAACCAAGAACTGTTTTCATGCGCAACAAGGCTGGACAAAAACAGGAAGACTGCCGCAGCGCTGCGTCGGCCTGCGTTTTCGTCCACTCTTTCGTATTCTCTTCTCAGCGTTGATATAGGTCCATGACTGTTGATAGCAGGTAGAGGGGCTTCGTCAGCACTCTAGAGGTACTGCTTTGTGGAGACAACATTTTGCAGCTCAGAAGGTAAAGACTGAAGGTTGCGCCTCCGCAAATATTGTCTCTATGACGTCATACTATCGCGAATTTTGTGTTGTTGATGGCAGTTACAATTAGTGTGTACTCTTCATAAGGCTTTCGACGACTCCCGAGGTCGTTTTCGACCAACGTAACTTTATATTCTTCACGAAATACGCACATTCCTGCGCGGCTTTCGCACCCTCCTGCGCATTTTTTTCATTCCGTCTAGTAACCGCGTCTAACTTCAGGTGTGATCACCCTTTGCGCTTGCTAAAGGCCTAAAAAGGTGCGAGCCGGATACGTGCAAGTTGTCTCGCCGTGCTGCAGAAGGACGTGACGAGTCGCCTTTCCCCCAACGCCTCACAGGCCATCGCAGCACAGCCAAACTTTGCGCCCGGCGTGAGCTTCTGGGACGGCGGAGTCGGAGCCGCCGGCAGCGCGGTGTCCCAGATCCCCGCCATGGGCGCCCAGCTGCAAGATCTGGTGCAGATGAAGCGCGTGAGGGCCATGGGCCTGCTGAACTTCGCTCGCCACGCCAGCCTAAGCACTCACACCCTTGCACCCCTGTTCAAGGTCAGTGGTCCTGGAGGACATTGCAATGCGAGGTGACTTGCTTGCACTAATAAGAAATTTACCTTGAAATTATTGGGGGTGGGGAGATTTGCCGCTCACCCAGCTTCACCAGGTGAAGACGCGTGTGGATGATGTAAGATAGGGACGACTTGTAACTGTGTACCCGCACGCCCACCCGCCACTACTGCACGTCAAATAACTCAAGCAAAAGCGCGTGCACTTCAGCTGCGATTAAGACAAAGTTCTGACAACGCCACTGCTTTCGACTGCTGCATGTGACTTCAAGAAAGAATGTTCCAATATCTATGGATGTGTCCTGTGCAGGCACTCGACGATGCATTGCAGGGCGTGACAGACTTAAAAACCATGACCTTCCTCGGCGTCTGGCTCTACAATCAGAAGACGGCCATGGATTTCGTGTCTGAAGTAATGTC